>NC_080067.1:115119699-115431902 GCF_949987535.1 Balaenoptera acutorostrata
TGTGACTATAATGAAACTGCCCTTTTGTATCACCAATAAAAAAAACAAACAAAAAACCAATGTTCTTTTTGTCAATATCACTCTAGATTGCCCAGCAGTCAATCTTTTGGTGATTTTCTATTTGGTATTAATTCATTTGAATAACTACTAAACCATCCATGTCCCCAAATACTTTGATTTGTTAGGATGATAGCAGATCTCCTGTTGAGTAGAAAATCCCTCCAGTTTTGTTTCTGCCTTTCCTCCCTTTATCAGTCACACATCAAATACTCACGACAGTTAACCTGCTTTCTCGGAAGGTGACTTGAGTTTTCTCTTGCCGGCTGCTTTTAAACAATTCTTTATTTCTTCCTAAAGATGAGGGGAATAACAATTTTCTCTTTCTCTGCTCTCTATCTTCCAATTCAGGATACTCATAGGTAAGTGCCATCATACATCATAATTCAACTCTGCATTTCAAGCTGAGGGAGAACTAAAGTAAGAGTTGGAAGAATCTCTCCTTTAGGGCTACTGAGAATTTGAAGAGTCTTTAGAGACACAAGATCATAAAATTATTTTGGAGGGATTCTCTGCATGCTTTCTTATACTGCCTATTATTTATCTTTTGCAATTTTCTCCTTAGTTAGCATTTAATTATGAACATGTTACTAGGCTACAAAGTGATAACTTTATAGGCCCGTAGCCAGCCCTAAATTTAGTAAAATCTTTAATGTGTGATAGATCTAGCTCCTACCTAATATTGGTGGACTCTAGTGGCACCTTGGAGACATCTGAGGGAGATGTGCAATGTGGACTTTTAACAGATTCCATCACGGCGTTTTCACATGGCATTGTAGAAGGATCGCTTGTTTTGAAACATTGTTATTTAAAAAAAAAACAAAAGCTTAGAACCATAAAATACCTGCTTAGAGATTTATTTAATTTGTAATAATTTTCCTTTTATTTCATGTGTTGCCTAAGCATGCATTAGATATAAGTTGCTTATTCTTAAATTTGCCCTGATACTTTAAAAGGAGATGCTGCAATATTTCTGTATGCTCACTTTTTCATTAAATACGTTTACATATATATTAGAAGATACAGAGTAGAAATAGATTTTATTTGAAAAAAAATTAATATGAACATGAGTACATTGTATATACTTTTGTATTCATAAATTTATTATCTTTATTGAAGATATGATTTTTTTCTATTTTTTTGTTAATATTTTCCAAGAAAAATGTTCAAATCATGGGTGCCATGACTATCCTCCAAATTAATATTAAATTCTCTCAACTGAATTTCCGAAGGGATGCTGGAAAACGTAGACCTAATTATTAAAAGTATCAACAGAAAAATTGCCATCAATAATATCCGCCTAATGATGTAATTTTACTTATTGCAAGCTATCATGTCAATGATTATTGTAAAACACTAGTAAAAGGAAAACCAAAGGGGGAATATGCTTACATATGTATAAATAAAATTTAAAATTTTCATTTACCATTCAGAAAATCTTCCAGATTCCCACTTTACCTGTGAATTTTGAGTGGTTAAGGTGACCTGGATTAAATTTTACACCAGTGATCTGTGTTCACTATCAAAAGTTGATATCTCACTGCAACCAATTTAACTAGTGAAAGAAAACATTCATTTTAATGAAGTTCAATGGTAATTTTAGAAATATTAACAATAATTACAATTTATTCAACATTTACTCTGAACCACAACATATGCTAACACTTTATTTACATTAACTCTATGTGATAATTACAGTTATACACAATTTTTATATACAGAAATATTTAAAAATTAATTTCACATTGTCTGTCTGAAAAGGGCTATGAATAAATACTTCAGTATAGACAAAATTCAATAATTAAGTCTCCACTAAGAGCAGAGGAGGGGGTGCATTCTCTTCTGTAATAATTTCTTTCTTTTATCATCACAGCACACTAATAGCTAACATGGCACAATGTGAGTAGTATAATACTTGGCATTTTTCAATTCTGAAATATTTCATGCTTACTAGAGAATCAAATTTATATTTTGATTTTCTATTTTCTTCATGGTTAACTTTTTAAACTTTTGAAGTATTCTTTCAATTAAAGTTTTCAACTTTTTGTGTTGTTGGTGGTGATAACATCAGACTACGGATAGTACACTTTTTGTGATGAATGCTGGTTCTATTTTTATAGTTTGTTCATTTTCCTAAGAAATCTATCATGATGTGGATGGCAATGATTGCAAGTAAAGTTTTCTTATGATTAATTCAAGACAAGACACATTTTATAAAGCACCCACAGAGTATCTTTGTTGTTGTTGATCTTTTGACTTTCATTGTGATCTCCTTACATTTATTTAGGAAATCACAAGATCTAATATATCATGGGCTTTAATTTATTACACTTACTATGTATTCTGACACTTGCTACAATTCTCATTGAAGCTGCATCTATATAGATCACTGGCTTGACTGGGATGACTGAATTCAGTGACTACTATTCAGCTAATAATTGTTCAATAACTCAGAATGTTTGTATTGCTTGCATGTGGGCAAATTAAGCTACTATGCACTGTAGTCTTTTGCCAAAAAAAGTTTGATAAATAATTATGTTTGAATGGATGAGATCCAATTTTCCAGACATTATGAGATTTTTGTAGTCTGGAAGCTGCAAAATGGCAAATATGATTTCAGAAACGACACTCATTTTGTGATTCTTATTCTAGACAGTTTATATTATTTCAAAAGTGATATTATAAAGAAAAAGAAGAAGGGAATATATGGTTTTCTTCCTACAATAAAAATGTACTGATTTTAGAGTTTTTAAAAACAATTCCAACTGGATCTGAGTCAGCATCAGGCAACTCCCCCACAAACTGGTACAGGCCAGCAGAGTTGGCACCCTGTGTGCTGCTAAGGCCCAGAGCTTGACAAGTGGTTTTGGACAGAGGTGTAGTGGCACAGCTGTTTAGGGGGACCTGATGGGGACTGTGTCTAAAATATTTTTCGAGCCAATATTAGCTACTACTTCTCTTTTTCTTTTTCATAAATATTTATCAAATTAGAAACACATATAAAACAATAAAGTGATATTGCTGGAATTAATTACATTTATTATCATTACAATTAAAAAATACTGTTCTACATATCAATATCAGAAAAAGGATAAAATGTGATATCAATAAGAAATCATGTAAAATAAAGAGAAAGGTGTGTGTGTGTGTATATGTGTGTGTGTGTGTGTGTGTGTGTGTTTGAAACATTAATTACTTTTTCTAGCATTCAATTTTTTCACCGGCATTCCTGGTCAAAGTTAAGGTCACTCTCAAAATATTTCTATTCACTTTGTACAAAACCAAAGTAAAATGGCTGAGTAATGCTCACTCTATACTCACCATTCCAGAATTACTAAAAGAGTTGAAAACAATCAAACCAGTTACAACATATTAATCATTTTTAACAGGAGTATCAGGTACCTGAACATATTTGTTCAACAATAGGTAAATGTTTAAATGGATATACGTGAGCAAAACTAACTTTATAGTGTTTTCAACCTGTTTCCTAAAGTTTCTTGGGAAAATAAATTGAAGAATGATAGAAAATATAAACTGAAAAGAAAATTTTAATATTAATAATTTTGTCCAGTTTGAATATAATCACATGGCAATTAGTGCTGCCTTACTTTTTAAATGGTAGTTAAAATTTTTCCACTTTGATTTTAACACATTTCACACACATTTATCACATCCCAGCATTTCCAAATGTCATAATTGATTACAACATCAAGTCAATTTCAAAATCTCTCAAAATATCATCAGTTCAAAAGTCTCAGATCTCATGATCTGTATCATTTAAATCATATATGTGTGAGACTGTGTATGATTCATCAAGGAGAAAAATCCCTCCCTATCTGTGGACATGTGAAACTAGAAAACAAATTGATGTTCCAAAATACAAAGTGAGAGGAGCAGGCGTAGGATAAAAATTATAGACATTCCTATTCCAAAAGGGAGAAAATGGAAGGAAGAAGGAGATCACCAATCCCGAGAAACTTAAATTTGCTAGCAGGGCAAATTCCATTAGGTTCAAGGCCTCAGAATAAACTTCTGAGGCTGGGTGTTCCAGCCTCTGGCTCAAGGCTCTTCCCCTCCAGGCCTATGGCTCTGCCTTGTCTTTTATAAGGACATATAAGATTACATTTTAGGCCCACCCAGATAATCCAGGATGATCCCCCCATCTCAAGATTCTTAGTCATATCAAGATCCTTAACTTAATTGTATCTGCAAAGACTCTTTTTCTTAATACAATGATTTACAAATGTCAGGGATTAGGACCTGATATTTTGGGGGGGGGGTCATTTTTCAGTCCACCATATGCAGTCATCTCAGCCAAGGCCAGTATAGATCAGTAAGTGCATCCAACTAAGACCAGCCTAAATCACAGACTCACAGACTCAAGCACCAAAGAAATGTTTAGCATGGAGACCATAAAGAGTTGTTTTCTCAGTTGCTCTACTGGCTGCTCAGAAAGAAAAGTTAAAACGCTGTGATGATCTGTGCAGTGTGGAGTTCTCAGTCTGCAAACTACAGTCCCTCAGGCGCTACCCTGTGACTTCTCTGTTTGACTTCAGAAGGATACCAAGTACTTGTTTTTCTAGAGCTATGAGTCTGTGAGATTTGGCTAGTGTTGAATCCAATCTGGTTTGTGCAAGGACATCTGAATGCTTCTTCTGCTTCAAATGCCTCAATGCTTTCCCATTGTCCTTGTAATAATTATAAATTTTAAATGTCTTAACATGGCTGAACTGAGAAACAAATTTCCTTCAGAAAGCAGTGCTTTTGGCGGGAAGAAGAAATCTTTTCATATTTGAACATTTTCTAATTACTTATTTATTGTATACTGAGGTATGGCATAAGTACATGGAAGTCAGCATCTCAAATGACAGCTTTTAAAAGTTTTTTTTTTTTTTTTTTTGCCCCCTCAGCATCGTGAGGAAAAATATGTTTTCAGCATTCATGAAAAGGCCAAGGCATCCGACGAAATAAACCTTGAGTGAGATCTATAGGCGGTCTGGGTAATGTTAACTGAAAGGAGTGCAGAGATTGTATGGCTGGCTGTGGCTGGTGTGGTACAGACAAGCCAGTTTTTTACATGCTTACTCCATGACTGCTTGCCTGAAGAAGAAGATGCCTTTCAGGATCTATTTTTGAGGTTATTTTTTGTTTTTGTTTTTGTTTTAACATGTCTCACTCTCAGTTTCAACAGTTTAATGAAGATCTAATAAAATGATAGGTTTTAACTTAAAAAAAAAACAAAAACTGATGGGAGAAAAATGACTCAAGTTAGGGAAACCAATTTGCAGGGTTTTGAAATAATACAGGTCAGGCACATTGGAGGCCATAAAGAAGGGTATATTAGATGGATTCAAGTATTTTTTAGGCTATCGAGTTAACAACATTAAGAGGAAATTATAGAGAAATATCTTCATTTGAAAATCAAAATAACCTAATCCATGGAATGAACTATTAAAGAGGAGAGGAACAAATTTTTCAAAACAAGACAAAAAAAAAAAAGCAACAAAACAAAGAGTTAAATTTTGTGTATGCTGGGTTTGGGGCACCTATGAGATTTCTAAGTCAGAGCTGATCAATAGACTACTAGTTATATAGCCATATGTTTGAGAAAGAGACTTGGGATGCAAAGAGTTTGGGAATTCATCAGTAGATGGAGGGTAAGTGATATATAGGAATAGATGAGTCTATTCAAGAAAATGTGTGAAGTGAATCCAGACGGATTCTGATAAACATTAAATTTAACAGGATAAGGAAAAGAAAAAGGATTATTGGAAGAGATGAAAAGAAGTATGAGACAGATGGAAAGAAAGCCATACGTGTGTTTCCAAAATAGCTGAGAGAAGATATTTTTAAAAAAAGAAGTGTCCACAGTTGTCTTGATCTATGACCCGTTTTTGGTTGCCAAGCCAGCCCAGTGATTCTTCTGTTTTCTTAGACTATTCTTAGCCCCTTTTTTCCCTAACAACTAGTTCAAACATTTACTACCATTTTGAACTTATTATTTCTATACCTATATGCATGTCATATCTCATTCTCAAAAAGGCTTTGTCTCCTAACAGGAAAAAATTTATCAGAGAACTGTTTTCAGTTTTCTGTCACCTTTTAGGTTCTTAGTGTCAGTTTGTCTTGCTGGGTATTTATTAGAGATCAACATCTGTTGAAGGAAGGGGTTGAAAGCAGGACTGAGCAGAGGGAGAATTAGAACTGTCGTTTTAGACAATCCCGTGGAGAACTCTGGAACATATATGCCACATCAGAGTATGTTGAGGGAATATATCTCAGCCTCAGTCAGTCATTGATGTGGGCTGTCCTGGGAAGGCCACTCCCTTGAGCAAGGTGAGGTGGCTCTCTGTAGCTGAGATCAACGCGGAACCAGAAAGCTATGTCAATCAATGCTTCCTTGAAGACAGATCTGCATCTTCAAGAGCATATTAACAAACATACCATAACTGTTGCATATACATCCCTCTTTCTTTTCTTCACATTATATAGACCTCCTCTCCTAGGCTAATTTCCTTTTTGTCAACTTTGAACTTTCAAGTTTCTTTAAGCTCTCCTTTTGTATAGGCTCTTTCCTAAACATATTTAATAGGTGTCTTATATGAAAAAAAATTAAAAAGGAAACCTCACTTTTCTACATTTCCCATCCTAGTCACACCCCTCCATTTTACCTAGAATAAAATACAAAACCCTTACATGACTCACAAAGTTGTATGTGATCGTTTTTCAGGGTTCTCTCTCCAACCCTACCTTCCCCTTTTACCTAGTGCTCATCTATGTGCTGAAAAATGATGACTCTTAAACTTCATTTTTTGAAAATAATATGCATTAAAATTTATTGAAAACACATTTCCATTTCATTTTAAAACATTTTGCCATAAAGCTAAAACATGTTGATTAGCAACTGTTACAGATATTTACTCAAGCCTCTGCAACTTGGGCAAATGAATAAGTCCCTCGTGGAAGTGTGAACTTTTCTAATAAAGCTGCTTTTCTTCTATCCTACCCTGTTTGCTTAAGAATCATTCTTATGATTTGACCTCCAAGACCACAGAAGAATATTTCTTTATACATCCTTATAAATAACTTGTAAAAATGATTTTAATTTTGCACTTAATGTTAGAAATCATTAAAAAGGAAAATACAGGAAGAAATCACATTTTATAGAAATCCAGACAGAATAAGGTATAATAATTCCTCTAACCTATCTTCCAAAGTTCAAGTCATAACAACCTATAATAACTGACAATGATAGCCAGATGTGCTATTTGAGAATTAGATACCAAAATTTAAAGTAGAAAACACTTACTCTTAAAAACCTGTTCAGAAGAATGTTAGGAACCTTTGAAAAATGAAAACTAAAAGTTTGAGGCAAGAGAAATTGAACAGCTGGGAACAGGCCAGAGAACAGTACATGGAATTAGCAGCATGGAGAAACATTTGCCTAGACAGCAGCCCAAGATTGCCTGAAGGCTTGGTTGTCAAAATGCAAATGAACAATTGTGATGAATATTTCTGAGGAAGATGAGGGAAAAAAATAGTTTATCAGTCTGTAGCAGTACAACTTTAAATGATATATATTTGTGAAACATGATTTATCTTCCATCCAATATCTGACACCAACTATACCTACATCCAAATAAAAGAGCAAGGCAGTAAAAACAGCAAAGCAAAACAAATAAAATAGCACATATTTTAATGTGTCAAAGTTCTTAAACACTGAAACACATTTTCTTGAGCTATGTTTCTACTTTTCAAGGCATTTTTGGTTCCAAAGTTGTTATACTTTCTTTCATCTTTTTCAGGAAAATCTTTTTCAAATGAAACTTAGCAGGAGTGATAAAAGGAAAAAAAAAAAAAGGCTTTGCTACATGTTGGCTTTCTGTGAAAGATTTTCACTCTGTTCTTGATCTGAAAGAACAATTTTGAATAACCCAGGGTTCATAAAAAAAGTAAAAAAAAAAAAAAATCTTGGAACTATCAGTATGGTTCTATATTCAAATATGTGAAAGGAAAGAAAAGAATATGGCCATGACTGAGAGACCTCAGAGTAGAGCACTTAAGGAAATCAGCATGAAAAATAAAGTGCCCATTACCAAATGATGATTTACTGTACAATTTATGGGAGGGTAGAGTAGGCTTGAAACTGCACTTAGCACCTGGATGCCATGAAATATAAATTGAGATGAAATGTGTTCATGAAAGTCCATTAATAAGAGGTATGATGTTGGTTTCCTTTCTATTTTGTTTCTAGTTTAACAGAGAGCAGTGGTAAGCCTAGGCAAAATTCAATGGCTTCTACTTGATTGTTTCTTAGACTTATAAGATCTTGGCTTATCTGGTATAATCTCTCTCTCTTTTTTTCTATGTGCATATTTGTAGCTCTCTCTTTCTGTTTCTATCTCTATTTGTTGTCTGTCTCTCTCATCATTCAATGTTCTTGACAGATGCAAACCTCAGGCACCAAACTGTACATTTTAGAAAGATTGATGCCTCATTTATTCAACAATTCTACATTGTCTACCTACTATGTGCCAAGCATAAGTTTGGCACTTGAGATATGTCAGTAACTGACCCAAAGCCTTCCTTCATGGAGCTTACATTCCAAAATGGCAAGTTGTAGGGTGGTTGCTTCAGTGTATTAATCAAGGTTCTCCAGGGAAACAGAATCAATAGCATGTGTACACATATAGAGAGATTTATTTTATGGAATTGGCTCATGTGCTTATGGAGGCTGGCAAGCCCAGAATCATCGGAGTAGGCTGGCCCTGAAAACCCTGGGAAGAGTCAGTGTTGCAGTTCAAGTCTGAAGGTTGTCTACTGGCAGAATTCTTTCTTGCTGCGGGAGGTGAGTTTTTGTTCTATTAAAGCCTTAAACTAATTGGAAGAGGCCCACCCATATTATGGAGGGTAATATGCTTCACTTGAGGTCCACCAATTTTAATTTTAACTTTATTCAAAAAACACCCTCACAGATATATCCAAAATAATATTTGGCCTAATATCCAGGCACTGTGGACCAGCCACATTGACACATGAAGTTAACCATCATATTCAGAAAGCAAGGGGATTTGGGGTGAGAATACTGTAGAAATAAAGTAAGAACCAAATGAGAACAAAGACTATTTATTCAGAGCTTGCTCATGGCAAGGGTCAGCCACTGTCCCCTGTGTTTTAACAGAAACTCAATGGCAGGCAAAAGAGTGGGGAAGTATTATAGTGGGAAAAAGGGAAGTCTTCACACATTCCCTGATTTGAGGCTGTTGGGATGGGGGAGCTGTAGAAGTGGAGCATCTTATGTAATTGGTTAGGGCTGCGTATTTGGTTTTCTTTAGTTGGCTCTAAGTTGGAAAGAGGGACAAAAATTAGGGAAGTTGTCTGTTACTAATCAAGTCTTGACCATTTGGGGCCAATTGTAACAGATGTTGTTGTTTGGTTTTCTGGAGATGGAAGTTACAGTCTGACTTCCTACAAGCCTAACTTACAGAAGGCTGGCTTCTGGGCTGTTTATTGTAAATATGGGGGTTGGTTTCCTGGACAGGTTTCTGCAGGTTGTAAGTCAGATGTATTTTTATTACGGTCTTGTCGTTGTCTGTTTGTATTTTTGGCCTCCCAGTACAGATCATAAACAATATAACAAGTAAGTAAACTGCATAGTGGGTAAGAAAGTGATAAATATTGTGGAGGAAATTTAGAACCATGTATGAAAGTTTGGAATACAAAATGGGGGAAGGTATGGGAAAGTTTGCTTTATTAAATTGACTATTAGAGCAATATTCATTTAGAAGGTGAGATTTAAGCAAAAACTTGAAGAAGACAGTGGATTAACCAACAAATTTCTAAAGGAAGATAATCTGAAACATACAGAACAGCTGATGCTGAGCCCCTCTAGTGGGTTGATACCCAGTGTTTATATATATAAGATAATCACAGTGCCTCTCTCCAATTTTCTTGAATTTATCCTCTTGGCTTATCTTTCACAATAAGACAGCTACACTTTGAATCGTTCATTATCTTAGGAAGGGGATATTAGAAGAAAAAGCAGGAAAATAAAAAGAAAAGAAAGAGAGAAAGAGAACCAGCATAACAAAAAAGTAAACTCATGAACTAGAGATCACTGGTTTACATGCAAATAAAGCTCATCTTTGAAATCTAAGTCATTTTAACTTAAAAATAATAGAGGGATACTTTTTAGATATTTTGAGTATCTCCCACATCATGAGATTAAGGCAGTGGATATCTCCACCCAAACCAAATATGTTAAGATAAAGTGGTTTTCATAGATGTTTTGATCTGGGCTTCAAAATGAATAAATAGTACATGAGTAGACTTAAACGCACAAATTCATAAAACTTTATTCCATGTACACTAAAGAAATCGAGTCTGTAAAATAGTCCAGAATGGGAAAAGGGAGAGGAAACTCTGTGGAGACTTTGGAGGGTGTCTATAGAGTGCTGTCAATCCAAGCAAGATTAATCTCCCAAAGGGTAGAAATGGTTTTTTACTCTTTCCCTCAAGTCCAGCAAGGGGTGCTTAAAGATACCTACTCAGAGCACTTCAGAAGTTTTCTCTGGGGTCTGAGTTCCATTCAGGATGTCTGAAGGGCAACATAAGAAAGATGAACTGTTTTCCCATTAAAGAAATAACTACATTCATCTTATAAGATAATAGGCGAAAGAATGTGTGTGAGTTTCGTGTGGAATAGATTTGGACTATACAAGACAGGGAGCTGATCTGAGCTATTTTAAGTCCTATACAAGAGGCTTTCATGGGAGAGTTGATGGGACTCCTTTAGGGAGATCATACCAGCTTTAATAAGAGACAGAGTCAGACTTTTCTCCCCATCTTGCCACAGGGCTGGTTCAGGAAAGAACATCTCTTCTTTCATACCGTTCAACCTTACTGAGTTCCAACTGCAGATGGATGAGTAACAACAGCTAATAATCAGAGAAGGGGCTATGATAGTAAGAAAGGCTTTTTTGTCCACATCTACCTCCCCCTAACCCAGATGCCACAGCAAGCAAACTGCACTGGCCACTAACTAAGGAATAGAAAAAGATCCTGTTTGCCATTTAAGGTTAATGTAAAACCATCTATGACTTAGAAGTTATCTGAAAAGTCATGGAGACTGACCAGGTTTTTAGCCACAGGAAGATTAATGCAACCCTCTAAGGGATAAATTTTAAAGGGATAATGGGAAATAAAAGTAAGCTTATATTTTGATTAGGATTCATAAGTTGTGCTCATTGATTTTACTAAATATTTTTGCTTTTTTTAATTGCTTCTGCCTGAACACCTCAGGGTTAGTGGCTTAGAATCATTTTCTGTTTCAGTGATGTCTGTTGGCTGGAACAGACACAGATAATTCCAGTTTAGGTCTTATATCTGTCCAGAACAATGAAAAAGGTTGGGGTCTGTGTTGGTCAGCCCCCAAGATGGCCCATGAAAGTCCTTGCCCCTTTTCATTTCCATTGCACCCTTGTGTAAATCTCCTCCCACCCTGAATAGGGCTCACCCTGAATAATGCCCAGAAGGATATTGTGGGAAAGAGTGTGTGTGACCTCCAATGATAGGTCATAAAGTACATTCTGGCTTCTACTTTTTTATATTCTTGTTTCACTTGCTTGGGAGGAAAATGGCCACCATGTCAAAAGGCCTGGGTGAGAGAGTGGCATGGACATATATACACTACCAAATGTAAAATAGATAGCTAGTGGGAAGCAGCCACATAGCACAGGGAGATCAGCTCGGTGCTTTGTGACCACCTGGAGGGGTGGGATAGGGAGAGTGGGAGGGAGGGAGACGCAAGAGGGAAGAGATATGGGAACATATGTATATGTATAACTGATTCACTTTGTTATACAGCAGAAACTAACACACCATTGTAAAGCAATTATACTCCAATAAAGATGGTAAAAAAAAGAAAAAAAAAAGGCCTATGGAGACATCCACAATGTAAGGAAGTGAGGCTTCCTGCCAGTAACCAGCTCAGCTTGCCAGGCATGTGTGTGAGCCACACTGGAATGGATTGTTTTGCCCCAGTCATGCCTTGGGATGACTGCCCCCTGTACAATATCTGAGTTTTACTTACCACATGTGATGTTTAGTTTCACGTGTCAGTTGACTGAGCTAAGCAATACCCAAATAGCTGGTAAAACGTTATTTCTAGGTGTGTCTTTGAGAGTGTTTCCAGAAGAAATTAGCGTTCAAATTGGTGAACTGAGTGAAGCAGATGGTCCTCCCCAATGCAGGTGACATCATCTACTCCGTTGAGGGTCAAATAGAACAAAAAGGTAGAAGAGGGGTGAATTCATTCACTCTCTGTTTGAGTTGAGGCATACATTTATCCTACCCTCAGACATTGGTGCTGTTGGTTTTTGGGCTTTTGGACTCAGTTCAGGACCTACACCATCAGTTCCAACCCTCTCCTCCCAAGCCCCCACTCTGATTATCAGACCTTTGGACTCAAGCTGAATTGTCCCATTAACTTTCCTAGTTCTCCAGCTTGTAGATGGCAGATCATGGGACTTGTTAGATTCCGTAACCACATGAGCCAGTTCCTATAATAAATATTTCTATTTATTTAGTTATCTCCTATTGGTTCTGTTTCTGGAGAGCCTTAATACATTGGCATAAGAAACCTAGGGCCAGTATCACCCACCTAAACTACTTGTAAGTTCCTGACCCTCAGAAGCTGTGAGATGTTTAAGCCACTAAGTTTTGAGGTAATTTATTACACAGCTATAGAAAAATAATATAGGTTTTAATCTTATCTTTCAAGTTTTACAGTCAAAGATGGGTTCCCATTTACGGATGATGGAGCAATGTATTTCAACTCCTTGGTTTATGCAAATAAACTTCTCTAGTTCCCTGCCTCATGTTAAACCTATGTTCTCATCCCTTGTTTGCATGGGTTTTTAAAATCTAGTCCCTATGATCTAGAACTTCTAGTAGTTCATGCTTGCTTCATCAACAGCAGTTTCCTTTTTATTTCTGGAATGCAGTAATATTCCATTTTTGTACAAAACAAAACAGTCTGGCATCCTGGGAAAAGAGGTTATGTTTTATCAGAGTATTATAAAATTTTTAATTTTCCCATCAGGCCAAACATAAGCAGAGGATTAAAACTATGAATCCACTTTCTGTTAATACAAATCTTACACGTTTGAATGTCCATCTTTTTAGTGACCAAGGAATGTCACCTAACATCACATATAACATTCCACCAACACCAGCCTTATCATTTCGTGAAGGCCACTTTCCAAAATTACTTTTTCATTTCCAAATTTAAGATTCTGATTCTGTCAGTCTTCCTGATTGTAACAGAGGGTGTTAGGAAAGTGTTTGAGGAAAGAATAACTCCATTAAAATAAGTGAATGTTTGTTTGTAATGCAGGTTCATGGGGCTCCAGTCCAGGTCTACTAGATGAGTTATTAAATTTTCTGTGTGTCAAAATCAATGGGGTTTTAGCTAAAATTTTAATATATTCTGTGTGTATTCTTAGAGAATCTAATTTAATAGACTTAAGAGACTGGAAATCTGTATTTTAACAATCAAGAGAGAAAATTTTGATAAAAGTGGAGCTAATGTCCACTCTTTGAGAAATATTGTCAATATTGTTTCTCATATTCATTGACATATTTTCCATTCACTTCTTACCACTGATTCTTTAAAAGTCTCTTTTGTGTGTGTGTGGTTGGTTTTTCTTTGCTCATTAGTTTGGTCTGCTTCTATATGGCTTCCATGATTGTGATAGAAGGTGCTATTGTCTTGAAGAGTATAGAGAAGGATAAGAGACAGCAGCAATGATTTATGGATTTATGGGTCAATAGAGACATTTGTAAATCATGTTTTTGTAAGTCAGAAGCAGCTATATACTATTTCTGTGAAAATGCAATTAAAATAAATAAGGAACAAGAATGCAAATATATTCTAATGTAAATAGTAATATAAACAGTAGCAGACTTTTATTCTTGCCTTTGATTAACTACCAAATGCTAACTTTATTATAAATATTAACATTAGAAAATTGATATCAGGATTGGGAGTATTGGGAATGTTTCAGGTAAAGATGAAGATTTTTTTTTTTTTAATTTATTTATTTATTTTTGGCTGTGTTGGGTCTTCGTTTCTGTGCGAGGGCTTTCTCTAGTTGCGGCAAGCGGGGGCCACTCTTCATCACGGTGCGCGGGCCTCTCTTGTTGCGGAGCACAGGCTCCAGACGCGCAGGCTCAGTAGTTGTGGCTCACGGGCTTAGTTGATCCGCGGCATGTGGGATCTTCCCAGACCAGGGCTCGAACCCGTGTCCCCTGCGTTAGCAGGCAGATTCTCAACCACTGCGCCACCAGGGAAGCCCAAGATGAAGATTTTTGATTGAGGCTTGCTTGGAGTTGGAAATATCTGTTAATTTATAAAAGCAATTATGCTTCTTACTGCCCAGCAGGTACATCACGCTCATTGTAAGAAACTTACCTGTTTGATAGGCAACCACAAGTCCATTGCAGCCAATTTGATATGAAGCTCTTAAAGAGACATATGCATTTGTTTTTGTTTTATCTTATCCATATAAATCAGTTTATGGTCATCATAAAAAGAGAGAAGACTTATATTCAGGGTAAGAGAATGTCTATGCTTGTTTCCAGAGAAATATTCAGAAAAAAATAAGAAAAGGATACACACTCTCACATGTATATTTTTAAAAAATATATTTGAATACCTTGATATAGGTAAATCTTAGGGAAAATTATAATAGAAGAAAACAATGAATATATTGATGTTCTTGTCATTTTTATATGAAATACAATGAAATTCTTAATAATATTAATTTTGATATTGGATAGTCTGCTTCTGCATTAATATTTTGAGATACCAAATAATTAATAAAATTAGATTGCTTATTATACTGAGAAGATAGAATTTGGAATGTAAGATTGTCATTTCAAGTTTGCACAATTATAGTTTCAGCTATCTGTGGGTAACCTGGAAAGTTTCTGAGTTTTCATAGTGGTTTGTGATTTTGCTGAGGTGAGGTAAAAAAACTTGATTGCCTGTGTTTCAAAGCTGATGTACAGGAGAAAACCTCATAGGAAGTGAGCAAACATATTCCGCAGGGTATGTCACCATCTGCATCCACTCTTTTGGCCTCTATTAATTGTGAAGTATACATTACATTGAGGTAATGAGTTTGAATAGTTTCAAAGGTTTTAAGAACCTATCTTATTCTGTAAGAATCTGTCTGAGACTCAGTTTCTTGTTATGAACAATCTGAATATTAGTAAGATCTAACTTCAGAATATTCATGTCAGCTGAAAAACGATAATATATATGAAATAATAACCCATAATCTCTAATTGCTTTACAAATCCTTATAACCGTATAATATAATATCACTTATATGTGGAATCTAGAAAAATGGTACAGATGAACTCATTTGCAAAGCAGAAATAGAGACACAGATGTAGAGAACAAACATATGGATACCAAGGGAGAAAGGGAAGTTTGGGTGAATGGGGAGATTGGGATTGACATATATACACTACTATGTATAAAATAGATAACTAATGAGAACCTACTGTATAGCACAGGGAACTCTACTCCATGCTCTGTGGTGACCTAAATGGGAAGGAAATCCAAAAAAGAAGGAATATAGCTGATTCACTTTGCTGTACAGCAGAAAGTCACACAACATTGTAAAGCAACTATACTCTAATAAAATAAATGAAAAATCTCTATAATCATACTATGGTTTAGAAACATCATAATAGCTTACCAGTAATGCAATTGCAAAATACATCTTAAATTATTTTATAAAGTATTTGTAAATAAATGTTGATTCTAAGTAATAGAAACAAAAATTTTAATTAATTAAAATGTCCTTATAGAGTACTAATGCAGTAGCAAGGTGGGAAGTTGAAATTAGATAAAATAAGACTGTATAATAAAGTGTTATTTTATTAAAGCTAGACTCTATTATAAATATGCTTTGGAAATATTTTTCCATATAAGCCTGATTTAAGATGCCAGTAGCAATAATGCCTCAATTATCTTACAAATTAACACATTTATAATTTTATAGAATAAAATCTTCAAAGTAGTAGTTACAAATATAAATCAATCTCAGAGTAGCAAACACCTTTTAACATATATTTTTGGCTTCTATCCATTTCTTAGAAAACTGTTGTTATATCTGGAACAAATCAAGTATTTTTTAAAAACTTCAGATTAATACATATCAGTACCTTTCTGAGTAAAATCAACATTTTTGAAGTACATACTATGTGTTAAATACTAAACAGATAATGGAGATATTGTGAACAACTTTACCAAATAATCTCAGATGGAAAAAAAATTTCATGTAAAAACACAATTTACCAAATCTGACACAATAATAAATAGAAATCCAGTATAATCCTTTACCCAATACAGAAAAAAATAAACTTTAATTGAAAAGATTCTCACATAGCAATTGCCAAACCCAGATGGTTTTGCTGGTTGAACTTATCCCTTCACTTAGGAAAGAAAGTATACTTGTTTGTAATAATTCTTCCATATATTAACATTTCTTAACTATTTTATGAGACCAGTACAATCTTGATACCAAACCCTAATAAGAGCACAGCAAGGAAGAATGATTGCAGGATCATCTCACTTGTAAACATAAAATATGAAAATTAAAAAATAATAATAAAGATTCAAATCTAGCACATTATAAAATTTCTAATACTTCATAAACAAGTTGGACTTATTTGAGAAATGCAATATTCTTTTCAGTAAAATCAATCAAGTAAATCTAAACATCCGTAGAATAAATGAAAAACTCTCTCTCAATAGATGCTGCAGGGACTTCCCTGGTGGTCCAGTGGTTTAGACTTCATGCTTCCTCTGCAGGGGGTGCAGGTTCTGTCCCTGGTTGGGGAACTAAGATCCCCGCATGCCATGTGGTGCAGCCAAAAAATAGAAATAAATAAAAATAAAAAATAAAAATAAAAAAATAACTATTAAAAATGCTGCAAAAGCATTTTTATAAAGTTCATAAGAGAACTATATGTTATATAATATATGCATATATATTATGTTATACATAATATGTGTTGTAAAATTCGTAACATAAAATTTGAAGACCAAGATAATGTATATACAAACTAGGAAGTGAAGTGGGCATTCTTAATCTGATAAAAATCTATTTAATCCTTCCCTCCTAAGAATAGGGATGAGACAAAGATATGTGCTCTCATTATTTCAATGCAAAATTTTACTTGAGATCTTAAAGGATACAGAAGGCAAAAAAAAAAAAAAAAAAGAAGAAGAAAGAAAGGTAAAACTTATAAGACTGGAAAGAATGTAATCAGTTTGTCATTATTTATGGTCAAATGATTTTGCATTTATACAATCCAGAAAACCTGGAAGAAATCTTAGAAGAAATATAATTAAAAAGGGAATTCAACAACTTACCTTGATATAACTTAAAATCAATGGCATTCTTAAATAGCATTCGCATTAAGTATGTAAAAAAAAAAATTTAAATGATATAATTTAAAGTAACATCAGACACACCAAATAGACTTTTGATTTCCAGCTATAGTAGAGTGAAGAGTTTAGCAAATTATCTCCTCTGAATACAAGAATAAAAGTTAAAAACTGGAAAATATGCCCCATCAAATCCCATAATATCCCATCTCTGGAAACTGAACAAGGTAAAACTATAATAAGTGTTTTTTCGAGAAAAACTACTAAATGATGGGTAAGAACAGTGGAAGTCTGTAGCCTTCTTTCCTGGAGACTTACGCAACCTCTGCCCTGTCAAGCTTGATTTTGTAATATTACTATATTTGGGCTGGAAAAGGGAAAAAAATGCAAGCTTCACTGCCTAGGGGCAGACCTGATTTGGAGCAGAAGACGAATACCCAGGCTTGACTGTATGTATCATCAGTAGATGTAGCAAACTCTGTAGGCAACAATGGGGAAATCTTACGACTCTGTTACTCTGGGATTAGCATCCCTGTTGATTCAGTGAATAATCTAGCCAGAAATTTAGTGTGGAATCTTTGAAATTAGAGAGATATAGAAGGCTATGTATGTGTTTCACACATTCGTGGCTGATTGGGAAGCTATGTACATGTGCAGGGGAGATCGGGGATGGTCCAGGGAAAAGTAAATGCTGAGCAAGTATTGAAAATGTCCTCCACTTTGAATATGGCTTTTAACTCACACACAGATTTATTGGCAGAGATTAGAAGCCTTATAAATTCAAGTTGTTTAGGTACAACTTCTTTCCAGTTCTGAATTAACCACTAAGCTGTGTAGACAAAGCAGACACACCAAGGAAGTCAGGATAAAAAATACAAAAAGAGAAAACAGAAACGATATCACCAGCCATACACAGCAGGGAGACAAATTCCACGGATTAAGTCCAAGCAAGTTACTGAAATAGATAAATAAATACATAAATAAATTAATAAAATAAAACTAAACAAAAATTGAAAAAGCAGCAACAACTACCCTCAAGGGAGAGGGGTAGCAAAATTCAGAGTTGCTACAAAATAATATATGAAGTGTCCAGTTTTCAACAAAACATAAGACATGTAAAGAAATAAAAAGTATGGCACATACTCAGGAGAAATGTATTGAATAAGAACTCTGAGTGGATCCGTATGTTAGATTTATCAAACAAAGCCTGAGACTCAGATATTGTAAATAAATTCAAAAAATTAAAAAAAACTGTTTAAGTAAATAATGAAAATTAAGATTATAATACTTCAAAATAAGATATATTAAGAGAAAAATAGAAACTATAGAAAATAACCAAATGAAACATATAGAATTTAAAAGTACGTGTAATAATAACAATGTATAATGAGGTTTATAAAATATGTAGAATTAGAATGTATTAAACATGCAAAGCACTGGAAGAAATGGAAGTCCACTTAAAATAAAAGTAGATTCTAATTAGCTAAAGTTGAGTAAGTAAAATGAAACAAAAGATGCACTTTGTAAAATATAGACATATACACCTAGTAAGCCAATCTAAGAGACAAAATGGAATACTACAAAGTATACATTTAATCAAAGAAAAAGGGAAGAAAACTCACACACACAAGAAACAGAAGGATGGTAAGCCTAAAACCAAATGATATTAGTTTCCTAGAGCTGCTGGAACAAATTAGAGCAAAATAGGTAGCTTAAAACAACAGAAATTTATTCTTCAACAATTACAGTTCTAGACACTTGGAAGTCCAATATCAAGCAGGGCCATGCTCCCTCCAAAGTCTCTAAGGAAGCATCCTTCCTTGCCTCTCCTGGGTTCTGGTGGTTGCCAGCAATTCCTGGCATTCACTGGCTTGTGGAAGAATAACTATGATCTCCTTCTGCATCTGCACAAGGCAGTTTTCCCTTTGTGTGTCCTGTCTCTGTGTCCAAATTTCCCTCTTCTTATAAGGACATCAGTCATACTGGATTTAGGGCCACCCTAATCCTGTATGAATTCATCTTAACACAATTACATCTGCAAAGACTCTATTTCCAAAAAAGTTATATACATAGGTTGCAGGTGGGTATTAATTTTGGAGGGAAACTATTCAGCCCAGCACACCAACTATACCTATAATTACATTACATAAAAATGATTCAAATACTCCAAGTAGAAAACTAAAAATTTAAGAAAGGGTAAAAAAGCAAAGCCTAACTGCCAGCTGTCCTTAGGTAACACAGTATAAAATTATATTAAAATACTAATCATAAGAAAACTGAATTAGCTTTGTTAATATTAGACAAAGTTGACTTCAGAAAAAGGAATATTACTAGAGACAAAAGGAACATTTTTAATAATGAAAGTTTTAATTCATTAAGCAGACATAGTAATTCAAAATGTATATGTTCATAACAACAAACCTTAAAAATATATTAATCAAAAGATGACAGATCTGAAAGGAGAAATGGACAAGCCCACAAGCATAACTGGATATTGTGGTACTCTTCTATTAGCATTGATAGAAAAAGCAATATACAAAATTCACTAAGGGTATAGAAAACTTGAACAATATTAATGACACTTGACTTAATTGATATTTTAGAGCATTAAAAACCAAAATGCTATAATACACATTCTTTTGAAATGCACATGCAATATTCATCAACATAGTCAATAGAAGGCCATGAAACAAATCTGCAAAAATGTAAGTGCATTGAAATCAAAGAATATGCTTCCTGACCACCAAATAATTAAATTAGAAATCCATAAAAGTCATATAAAAAACCACAAATATTGGGAAATTAGGCCAAAGACCTAAAACAACTCATGTGTTGCAGTAGGCAAAGATACCTTAGGAGATAAAAAGCTTAAATTACTTTAAAAAAGTGCTTTTTAAAATTTAATAAAATAAAAATGCTTTTTAAAAATATTAAGAAAGTGATAAAATATGCTTCAGACTGGCCAAAAATATTTGTGAAACAAATATATGAAAAGGGAGCTGTTTGTAAAAATAATATGAAAACCCCTTAAAATACAATAATGAGAAGATAAACATTTCCCTTTAAAAACATGCAAAAGACTTGAACAGGCACTTCATGAAAGATACATGAATAGTCACTAGGCACATGAAAGATGGTAAATGTCATTACACATCAAGAAAATTAAAACAATAATAATATGCAACTACACCCCAACTAGAATTTCTAAAATTATCAAGTATTGCTGAGCGTGTGGAGAAACTGGAAATCTCATATAATGTTGGTGTGAATGTGAAATGATGGGACTACTTGGAGAACTTTATGGTAATTTCTATAAATATAAAAATACATTTATTGCATTTCCCAGCTCTTCCATTCCTTCGTTAACCAAGAGTAATGAAATATATGCCCATCCCAATATTTGCTGACATATTTATAGCAGGCTTATTTTTAATAATAATAATAGCAGGTTTATTACTAACAGCTATGAATTTACAACTACCTCCACCACTCCTTTTTGTTTTGTTTTGTTTTCTTATTGTGCTTATTTTTAGTAAGTATTGTCAACACAAATAATAAATAATCTATATTAGGAATAAAAAAGAGTCTTATTTGAGCTAAACTGAGGATTCTAGCCTGGGAGACAAAGTTTCAAGAAGCACTTGAATTGTATTCTGCCAGACTACAAAATGGAGGAGGCTTATATAGACAAAACCCACAAAGTTACATAAATTGTTTGTCAAGAATTAGTACTGGAGCTGGCAAGAAGTAAGGGTGCTTGTTAAACAAGAATTGATTAGCGTCTGAAATGGTTGCATGGTTACAAGACTTTAAGACCACAGGTTGCAGCTGGCAGCTGCTAGCAGATATTGTTTTGAGAATGGCTCATGCTGTCCTTGAGTCTCATACAGTTCAGAAGATTCAAGTTCTCAGTGATGCAATAACGTGTCTGAAACCACAACCACAATGGCCACCTGGTTCCATTTTGAATGCTTGAACCACAGTTACTCCATTTTGATTTTTAAATGTATTCTTTTCTTTAATGGTCAAAGCAGATATACAATGCATGTTTGACAGGCCATAAGACAGGCTATTCAAGTTAGCATAAAGTTCAATTCAAATCATGTATAAGCCAGAATGACTTCCCCATACCTCAACATGTGACAATTTCTTTCATCAGCACCCTCAGAATTTTTAATTGTATTATGCATGGATTTATCTTTTTCTGTGAAGACTATAAACTCCTTATGGGAAAAATAAATAAATAAAACCAAACAAATGTTTGTTCCTCATTGTTTATAGAGTTAAAAAAAGTAAATGCCTATATTTGTTGAAAAAATGCTTCTATGTATGAATAAGTACACTTTAGGACATATTTGTATAATACTATGTAATTAACAAAGATTTGGTTCAAAAAAGAGCAAATGAATTAATAGATTATTAATCCACCTCGTTTAACAGGACATACAAAGCTGACTATAGGATCAGTTTGCAATAGGGATGAGGGAGTAAGTAATTTTTATTGTGCTAAGTTCAAGATACTGTTAGTCATTCAGATGACGCTACAAAAAATCATCTTCTTTGAAGCATCTTATCTCTGTTTCTCTGTTTCCCTTCATGCACTTATCTTTTTACTTCTTTAAAAAATGTTTTTTCCATATCTTCATTGCTTTCTAATCACAATTCCTGAGGCTACAAAGTTATAGATTAAGTTTTCCATTTCCGATAATGTATTACTTAGTAACTCATCAAAGAGTATCTTTCAAGCAATGAGTAAAATGAGTTTCAACAAATACACAAATAGCATAAGATCATCACCCTAAATCTAGATGAATTACATGAATAAGGATGATGTGCTTGTATTATAGACAGAGTATAGAAACACTGAGAAGCATATTTCAATGGATATTATGACTATGACACTTAAATACAGGAAGCTGAATGTCATTTTAGAATGAGCATAGATTTTGATGATCATTGGAAAATAATATCAAGCATTTACCGAGGAATTAAGAAACACTAAATATTTTTCTAAGCAATCAATAGAGAAGTCTTATTTGAATATTAAATCTCTGTCATGTGAGCACCAGCTATGTTTTGCAGATGAGGAAACAAAGGCACAAAAAAATTTGATAAAACTTGTCCAATTTCTCTTGGCTGGGAAGTGGTCGGGACAAATTTTGAAACCAAGTCTCAGGATCCCAGAGGCCACATTTTTCATCCCTGTGTTTTAATTGCTGCTTCACTTCACATTATCAGATTTTTTTCCCCCACAACCACTCATTTACTAGATGACTGAAGGTACGTTATTTAAACTCCACAATTATGCCTGATGTTTTAGGAAATTAAATGAAAGTATGTGTTTAACACACTCTGGTTTATCAGAGACACTCAGAATTCTTAGTCCCCTCTCCTCTTTCTTAAACTCAAGGATGAGAGCTCCTGTTATTTCACATTCTGTTTCTGTCTGGATCAAGTTTCCTGTGGGCTGTCAGAGCTGCTAAATCAGATATCTCTTCATACATGCCACTTAGAAGAGGCAGGAACACTGTCTTCCTGCAGCTCTCGGGCCCTTTAAATACAGAGTGAGAGCCTCTCACTGGTCTCTCTGTGCAGCAGCTCACTGTCAGCATTTCTCTGTGGTCTGACCGGCACAGGAGCCTGGAGCTCAGGGATAATACAAAGAGAGAAATGTCTGCTCCCTGACAGACACTGATGGCAGGGGCTGCCACTCCCAGCGGGCTGTGACTTGGGCCACAACTAAACACAGCATGCCACAGGCTGAATCCACTTTGATGAAATAGGATTCTTTCCTCCATAGGAGGGTTCATCGGACTCATTTAAATTAGGTTGTAATTCTCACTGGAACAGACAGATCTTGGTAACTAACGATAATTTACATTATTCTTTTGACATGTAGGAGGTTGTATAGGAATCTTATCCACAGCTACTATTGCAATGTGACTTCAGTCAGAACTGCATTCTGCAGTATTTTATTCTGGTTTCTAAAACTATTGTTTTACCTGGAGTCGTATTGCTAATTAAAAGAACTATTCCAAAATCTCAGTCTCTTCGTTATCTTATCATTTCATACTTCTCTATACTGAGCTTCCGTAAAGAGACTTTGGTTTCACCAACATGTAATTCTATTGATTTTTTTTTTTTTTTCTTTTTTCCTTAGAAGCTCTAGATCGGTTTAGGGATACACAGAGCACATGGAACAGAAATATACAAATCATATTTGATGTGGTAGCTCATTTTGTATATAAGAAAATCGAGAGTAGCACTAGTTAGCCCTCTTTGTTAGTTAAGGGTAAAAACAAGGACTTAAAATACTTTCCTTCAAGTCTAGCACACTTAGAAATTTGTCACACACTCACATTCAAGTGAAATGAAAGGTAGAATTTCTGAAGGTAAATTAGCATATTAAACTCTACTTATGTAGTATCATACACATTTATGTAATCATAACTTTTTATAATATACTGCTCAGGTTTTGTAATAGATTTAAAAATTAATATTCACTAAGCTTTGTGTAACAGGAATTTATTCTTTTTCATTAAAGGAAATGTTGAATTATGGAGCCAAAGAAAAATAGGATAGATATGTATTATCAATATCTTTCATTTTAATTTCAAAGTTTTTTTTTCATTTTCAAATATGTAATGGAGCTTGTGAAATGCTATTTTAACATGTATCAAGATATAAACTGATATTATAAGTTGGAGGGTAGTTTCCCAGGTAAGCAAAGTGAAACTTCAGAAGTAAATGTATTAATTTCTGTGCAGTGAAGTGAACAATCAATGATTTCATGTAGTATTATAATGAAAAAGTTCAAACATCTATATTTGCCTTTAAAACCTTGTGTCTAAATTTACATATTTCATATCCCTTTTAATCAATAAGCTAAGTTCACACTGTACATCATTACTTATCTGAGGATCTTGGAATAGATCTCAAGTCACTATAAACCTTATAATATTGGCTTTTCCACTATGAAATTTAATCTAAGAATTATGATAACTGCCATAATATTCAAGAATAAAATTATCATGTAAGAGGCAGTGTAGTATTAAAATATTTGAAGAATTGGAGACATGAGAAGATGTTAGATTCCTTTTATATTCTTTAGATTCAAATGAATTCCCCCTATTTTCACTGAAATTTTTCTAGGTTCCTACCATAAATCTCTAAGATTAGATATGCCTGATAAAAATAAAATAATGGAGATATCTTTTAATATATGAAAATCAGTCAAGACAAAAATGTAGCTTAGATATATATTTAAGAATCTTTCTAAGGTGTCAGTTGAGAATTACTAAAAAACTGCAGTCTAGGCAGTCTGTGAAATAAAGTCATATCTTAGATTTTAGATTCTGCTCATGTCATTATTTAAATTTCAGGCTTTTCATATAAACTTTAGCAAAACCCAAAACTTTTTTATGTGTTAGTAGTAGAAGCTCTCTAACATAACAAAATCATGACTTACAGTACACAGTCCTTCAAAATTTGGCTGAAGAATAATGTTATGAAAATGATACCAAAAAATTCTCACACAAAAGGATCAGCAATTTCAAATCCTGCCATACTCTGTTTGTTCTAAATCCACATAAATAAAAATGCATAGTTAGGTTAAAAAAGAATTCAAACATCAATGTAGACCTGAGAAAACTGTCAATGTGAAAAACACAAAAACAAATAGCAGAAGACAAACCAACAATACCATAGGGGCAGTTGTGTTGAAACTTCTAGGTCTAGAAGCAGGGACTGTGGCCTTGGACTTCAGCTCTTTTTGGACATTGGGCCACAATGTGTTTCATGAAAGATGGGTTGCTGAAGCCAGGCTTGAGTCTTAGAGCCTGATTAAGGGGTAAGACTTTCCTGCTTATGAAAGGACGTAGGGCTACAGCTTATAGCAAATGCTGGCCCAAATGAGAGGAAGCAGAAACTCAGGCTCCTGACCAGAAGCTGAGACACACTGCCTTCTGCTATGGTGTCCCAACACCATATCTCAGTATTCCTGCAAAGGACGGGAACTCCCACTAACAGATGTTGTCATAAACAGAGGACGTGGAGGAGATGGAAGCCTGGATTGTAGGGACCCTCAAAATTATAGAGAGGGAGGAGTGAGGAAGAAGCAAAGGGAGATTTGAAACAAACTCTAAACATAAAATAACAGAGCACACAAAAATTTCCCTTCAAAATCAATGTAAATTTCTTAATACAGGGAAGAGTTTGCTCAATAAATCATTGTTGAATGAATGCTAAAATTGTCATCAAAGAAAATAAAATTGGGCACATGAATTCTCGACAGATATATGCACATGAAATAGTTTAAATAATCACTAAACTTTTTGAAATGATCAAAAAGTAAATTATTAAAGAGTACATATAGTACAGCTCACATATTCTGATTAGAATACCATTACTTTTAATTAATGACAAATATAGTGTGGAGAAAATCCTCTATACTTGAGAATTTAGAATACAATGTTTCATTATTTCCGGGTTGTAAAAAACATTTCAGCTAAAAGACTGAGGATGCTACATATCAAAAATAGTGGGATGTAGCTAAATCAGTACTAATTGGGGTTTACACTTTGTATAGTTTCCACTCTTAAACAATGGAAACAAAATTCTGAGAATACAATATATGCATGGTGTGGAAAGCTGCTCAACCTTATCAATTTTTAAAAAAGTTCATATTGAATCAAGATGACATTTTATATACAACAGACTAGCCAGGCATTAAAACATCAATATTGGCAAGGATGTGGAAAAACCCAAACTCTTTGTCATTCGTGTAAGCACCCTGATAAGCAACTTAGCATCAAGTAATTTGTTTTATGTTAAGCACACATGTCCATGGAAATTTGTATCAGAGCATTAATTAAGTATACTGTGTTCAAAAAATGAAGTTGGAGTTTTAGCAACACTTTCCTTAGGGAAACACATATACCTACCGAATGCCCTCTAATTTTATTCCTTATTCGTATCTGGAAATGTGGGATCGCCTAGCATGATGAAGTTGATGATTATTAATAATAGGCATAAAATGATAATATGCTAAATGCAAACATTCTCTTGTATTTTAAAATCATTCACTTTCTTTTAAAATACAGAAAAATATGGGGAATGTAAGAAGTATTATCTGTACTTTTACAAGTCAAAAGAATGCCAACTATTTTTTCATTTGTATTAAACTGACATCTTTTCAATATCAAAAACTTTGAGATATATAGCACTGGTCTTAAATGTTCATAAATTTTGAGTGAGGTATTGTGTTTGTAAAATCAATTGCATCTGGTCCAGAACTCCTTCCTCTCCTTTATTAAACGTAGAAATAGGTTGAATTTCCTCTTTATCCTGAAAGATTATCTATCAGATATATGGTTATAATAGTTGTGGGAAAATATGTTTTAGAATTTCATTTAACATGTAACATCTTACCATTTTAGGAATTTTAAATTGTTCTTCCATTTAAGCTCAATATTTTTTTCTTGAAAATCAGATGTTCCTTTGAAAATACAAATGGAAGAAGTATAATTTTGTGTTTTGTATTAACCTCAAATATTAAACATTTCCTAAAACATGATCAAAACCTAGTAAAACACCTATATGTTATAATAAAGAATCATATTAAGATTATTAAAATCTCACCTTTATAATTATAAAATTACTGTGCTTAGTAAAGTACGCATGTTTTGTAACAAGACTCAGCCTAGTAAGACCTGAGAGATACATTGCTTTGTTAACAGTTGGCAAACTTTTCAAAATATCTGATTCCTACTAGTTATGTCTGAAATATAATTTGAACATTTTCTCACATATTATTTTGTTAAAAATTTTGTACTATATTTTTATGTATGTAAATACTGCATACAATTTTTTTCTATGTAAACAACAGGGAAACACATTATACTGATAATGGTCTGCTATTGGCAGATTTCCTTTCGATGATACTGTCTATACACTGGAATTTTGCTTTAGAATTCAAAATGCTTTTGAATGTATTATTCAGTAGTTCTGCAAGAAGAATTAGTTCTAGAAATCTGCTGTACAACGTAGTGACTCTAGTCAACAATACTGTACTATGCACTTAATTTATTAAAAGGATTTAGGTCTCATGTTAAGTCTTGTTATCTCTCTCTCTCTCACACATACACACACACAAACACGCACACACAAGGCTCACAAAGACACAAGAAAACTTTTGGAGATGATGCATATGTCTCTTACCTTGATTGAAGTAATGGTTTTATCAACTTGGATACATTAAATAAACAGTTTTTGTCTATCACTTATACCTCAGAGAAGCCGTTTTTTAAAAAAGACTTAGAAAAAACTGTGTATGCATATGAGTGTTTTAGACTTTTCATTAGGAGATTTTTTAATAACATTTAAAAACTTTAGAACGTACATGAACTTCCTGTGATACTGTGTAAGTGGACTAAAGTAAGAATATAATGTTTATCTTCATTATTAAAATTAGAAAAATATTTAGTTACAGTAAGCAGTGATAAAGTCAGCTTCTTCAAATTTATATACAATATTTTAATTACTATTATTTAATCCAAATGACTATCCTTTAAAAAGTATGTGTTATATGCTCAGTGCAGTGCTAAGTTATCAAAATAGATTACCTATTTTAATCCACACAACAACCATATGAATTAATACTCAACTATTCTTTCTTTACAGATAAAGAAATTGGGATTTAAAGACGTTTGTATCTTTCCCAGTTCACACAGTCAAAAATTCAACAGCCATTCTTGCCACAAAACACTCTGACTGCTCTGCCTGAGCTTTTAACTACCAGGCTGCATCTTTACTGGTGAAAGAACAGGTGATGTAGATCTACTGTTTCACATAGTTATTAAGAAGTAAAGTGTGTCATACAACATCTTTGAAAACGCTCGAAACATTATATTTAATTCCACAGTTTTACAAAGTCAGCTAAAAAGCAAATGATATGTAAATTTAGAAATGTAACATGCAACAATCTGGAAAAATATATAATATTTTTGTAGATTATTAGCATAAATGACATAGAACATTTGGTATTGATAACATTTAGAAGGTCCTTTTAAACAAAGGTTAAAAAAAAAAAAAAAGGCAGCATTTCATCCATAACCAGATGGCCAGGCATAGCAAATCAGTAGTATGTAAATAACTGCATTGCAAGGACACATAAAAAATGACTAGCTACTCCACATCTACTTTATACATAGGCGATCCCCATGTAGACAAGACAAAAATATGTACTTTTTATTGTGACTAATGCAGTCCCCAGAGTTGCTAGTATCATTTTGAAGTTCATTTATATACAGGTACGAAAAAAGATGTGTCAGGAACATCTGGATCCTGTGCTAAAATCAACTGAAGTATAGTGCACATGCAATTCAAAATGCACATAAAATAAAATGGAAAAATATAGTCAACAGTTAAGGTACTGAAAAGTCAGCACCATTATTCTCCATCTTGATGCATATAGTAAACATCTTTTCCTGTAATACTGTATTAGCAAACATTACATAGAAAATAATTTATATCCTCCAAGTCAGCCAATGTCATATAACAACAAACAAATACTTTTGGAAAGAATACAAGAACACGTTCTGATATGGGCATAAGTTTATTAGTGACAGTTATATCTATCCTAAGAAAAATTTTATCAAAATATTTGCTTCAATATAACCCTTCTGACGTATTGCAGAGAGGTTACCAGCCAAAACAGATCATCCACAGCTAATGATATGGCTTTTATCTTTGTGCATACATTATGATTGGCAAGCTGCCAGTAGCTATGTGTAAATAATGAACAAAGTGATGAATTTAAAAATTCTAAACCATTGGACCAGGCTGCTGTCTTAACGGCAGAATATTAACTTCCATACCTGGTCCCCATTCTGATAATCCTGAAGTACCTTCATCACATTTATTTACATTGACTGCTCTCAAATATTAACATGAGTAATATAAAAGAGGATTACAATCTTTTGGAAAAAATAAAAAGGTTACTTGGCCTGAAGAGTTATTTGCTTTAATAAATTTCTGCTTTTTTAAATTGCTTCTAGTATTGCTCACTTTAACCTATGTTTTTGAAGCACTTTATCTCAGCCCTCACTCATGTCATCTATGTCTAGTTTATTTCCACTGGCTTATCCTACCTTTAGCTCCTCCATTTTTAAGTTAGGAGCCATGTTGTCTCTTCCTTTGTATGATCCCTAAAAGCAGCTAGTTTAGTGGTATGCTCACAGTGAGTATTCAGATATCTCCTTTGTTTGATCACCTGGTTATTGCATAACTTAAGACAGAAACAACTGTTCAATATTCCTTCTGTAATAACCTTTCATGCACTTTTAAGTCACCAACTCACTCTGTAGAATTCTTTTTTTTCCAAGGTGAATAATTTTACTTAAATTAGTTGTGCTTTTAAAATGTAATTTAAAGACAGGTGTAGTTGCATTTTGCCAACATTTATTAATTCTAGGAGTTAATTCCTTGCCAAAAAGTCACATTTCTTTTTTTCTATTAAAAAAAGAACTTCTAAATACTGAAGGAATTTAATTTTCATAGTTTCTTGTATTATTCAAAAAATATCCCCTATTATTTAACCTTTATTATATTCTTGATCTTTTTTCTTCTTATGTATAATAAAACTTTAGATACATTTGACATTTATAGAATATTTGGTTTAGCTTTTGCTATAAATGATCACAATAGATTTCAAACTTGTAAAATTTACTTTTAAGTAAACTTTAAAAAACTTGAAAGACAAATCATATTCAGTTAGAGGAGCATATTGCAGATATGAATATTATACCTCTCCTTTTTTAAAGTTTTAACAAGGATGACACACAAATGCCATATCTGCCATCACTCTAACTTTTTATGTCCATACTAGGGTCTCCTGCTCAGGTACAGTACATTCAAGTTAGAGTCAAGCTTGGTCTTAAAATCTTTCCTATAATGTGACTAAAAATGACTACCAATGAATTGGATTTTGTGTTTTAAACCAACTGTTTTTACATTGGTTTTCTTAATCATTCAGGGAACTTTGTCATAATATATGCTTCTAGGTCTGCTCCCTGAAGATTTTGATCCAGCGAATCTGGGATCTGCATTTTGATAAAAATCCCCAATTAATCCTTAAAGAGTCAGATTGACACACGTTTAAGGTCAACATTTAGAAATATATGGCTTGAGACACTCAATTCAATGATCTTCTCTTTGAATTTTTACTTATTTACTTATTTATTTATACATTTGTTTGGTTTATCATTTGTTTTTATTTGCTTAAGTAACATTATGGACTGAATGTTTGTTTACCCACAAAATCCGTATGTTGAAGCCCTAATCTCCAGTGTGGTTTATTTGGAGATGGGGATTCAAAGGAAATAAGTTGGGGACCTGATATGATCGTTGTAGTATTCTTATAGGAAGATTACCCGAATGCTCACTCTCTTTCTCAGGGTGTCTGCACCTAGAAAAGACCAAGCGAGGACATGAAAATAAGATGGTCATTTGCAACCAGGAAGAGAGTGCTCACCAGAAACAAATTATGCTGGCACCTTGATCTTGGACTTCCAGTCTCAGGCACTGTGAGAAAATAAATTTCTGTTACTTAAACCACCTAGTATGTGGTATTTTATTATGGCAGACAAATACAAGTAACAAATGAGATGGTGATTTCTATTATCTTTTGTTTTTTAATCATCCTACTTGTAGTAAAGCTTTTTCTCATTTCCAAAAAGAAAGCTTCCCTTTTCCTTCATTTAGTAATCTAGAGGGGCGAAGCATAAAAAATGAACAAAAACAAAACATATCTTGCAGATGTCAACCAAACAAATGACTATTGGACAAAGGTGGTCAAAAGTTATAAATAAATAGTGTGGATGTAATATGCAACATGATGGCTATAATTAACAATGCTATGGTATATTTAAAGTTGCTAAGAGGGTAGATTCTAAGAATTTTCATCACAAGGAAAAAAATTGTAACTATATGAGGCAATAGAGGTTAACTGAACTTACTGTGGTAATCATTTCACAATATAATATCAAGTCATTGAGCTGTACACATTTAACTTATACAGTGTTGTATGTCACTTACATCTCAATAAAACTGGAAGAAAAAAAGGAAATAAATGTATTAAGAAGTATGAAAATCAGAGATTTGTTATATGAATTAGATCTCATCCGAATCGGCAGGAGTTGGGAGATGATAGTATGAGGAAAAAAAAAAAATGTCTGGAATCGGGAAGTCAGTGAATCAAAGAAAAAGTCTGTACTGATGAACAACTCAGAGATACAAGAAATCAAGCATATCTGGCAACTGAAGAAAAATGGAGGGAGAGGGAAGGAATGTCTGAGCAAAGTCTATGGAAATTTCCAGCTCTTGGAAAGCTTTTTTTTTTTTTTTTTTTAACCTTCCATATCTCATGTAAGTTTTACTCTTGGCCATTTATAATCCAAAACCCTGGGGAGGGGATTCATGGAAACAACACACAGTCTTAGCTAAATTGACAAAACATAAACCAGCACAGGAATAAACAAAGAAAATTGCAATTCAGGATTATTTCCAGGTACAGGTTAATTTTCTCTTCTGATTCTTCACAGTAAAATAGAGTATAATAATAAAGCACTGACTTGGGAGTCAGAAAAATGGGGGATGATGCTATTTATTCCTTGAATAGCTGTATACCACAATGCAAGTCTTTCAACATTTTCAAATTAAACATTTTCTTATATGAAATGAAGTTATTAAATTAATGATGGCTGATATTCTTTCCTGGGCTAAAATTGTATTATTCTCTTTATCATCGTTTTTTATCTCTTTGTTGACGATAGCAAAGGAAATCTAAAAATACAGTTAGCTGTTGGAGTCTTCAATAGATTAAGGAGGCCGGAGTCAATCAAATGCAATGTGCATTGTTTATCCTTGACACTTGTGTATTACATGCTCATCAAAGCCTTACATTATCCTGCTTTATCCCGGAGAAGGTTTGCTTTACTAACTCATTCAGGCTTGTGCTTCTTCCTCTGCAATATCTAGATCATTCCTAATTGTGATATTTCATTAATACACACCCAGTTTTAAAAGCCACATTTGTGAAAGGTGTTACAGGGTATGAGAATTTAGAAAGTAATATTTTACTTCCATTAGAATAAAAACAAAAATACTATACTTACTTTTAAAATGTCATATTATGTTAAAATGCTTTCTCATTAATTTTTTATTAAAATTATTTTAATTAAAATTTTATTGTTATGATGATAATAGACAAATCTTTTACAAGTGAATCCAAGATAATTCATGAAGACACCCCACCCTCAAGAAGGTGGACCTGTTCTTCCTCTTCTGAATGTTGGTTCTACTTTGTGACTTGTTTTGAAACTGTAGATTGTAAAATAGGGGGCAGGGGGTAACTTTCCAGTGGAGAAAACTGGCAAACACTGCTTCCGGTGAGTAATCGTTAACATCATCAACGATGAGCTCTTTTGGTAGCTTGTACTTCCAGGATATGTGGTGAGCATGGTACTTTACCTCTGTGGTCTTCCTCCCAATCATACAACCCTAGTTTAAACCCCAGTGGGAAACATCAGGTGAACCCTGATTAAACCACGTTGTACAGAATACCTTACCAGTACAGCTTAAAACTGTTGAGTTATAAAAAAACAAGAAAACTCTGAGAAATGTCACAGCCAGAAAAAGCCTAAGGAGACATATGATTAAATGTAATCTGTCCTGGGTGAGATCCTGGAACAAAATAAGAACATTAGAGAAAAACTAGTGAAGTCTGAATTAATTGTGGAGTTTAGTTAATAGTAATATACCAACTTTGACTCCAGAGTTGTAACAAATATATCATGAAAATATAAGATGTTAAAAATAAAAGTGATTAAGGGCATGTGAGAATTCTGTACTCTCTTTGTAATTTAAAACTAAAGTTTATGAAAACAGATTATTAGATAAGATGTGTAATTATTTTATTTTTATTCACTGAACAAACATTAAAGGCTTGCACTTATACCTCTACACACATGTAGATTTGATTCTTAAAACAAACAAACAAATAAAACTCATCACTTGCAAGTATCGGGTCCATATTGTTTTACAATAGTAGTTAATTGAAGAGGATTGTGTTTTCCCTTTATTTATTTATTTTTTTAACATCTTTATTGGAGTATAATTGCTTTACAACGTTGTGTTAGTTTCTGCTGTATAACAAAGTGCATCAGCTATATGTATACATATATCCCCATATTCCCTCCCTCTTGCACCTCCCTCCCATCCTGTATTTTTCCTTTAGACATGACATGGGCCATGCAGTTCACCAGAGTTTCCATCCAACACATCCATCTCATTTAGTTTGTCTTCCTAGTCCTTGAGGCATTTACATCTTAGCTACAATCAGGGTAGAGAGATTGTATGTTATACTAAAGTTGGAATATAGTTTCATAAAAACTGTAAAAGTGTTTTATATCATGTGAAGAAAAAAGTAATTAACTCCTTCAAATTCTAATTTTTTGACTGTGCTGAATTATGCTTCACAGAAATATCATTCTTACATATAAATGAGAGTGTGTCAGGAAGAAATGTGGGACTAGAGCAGGATAGGCTGAGATGATAGAAGATAAAAAATGTTGGTTATAAAGAGCTTACCTAGAGCTCTGTCATAGAATAATGCTTCCTAATTTTAGCTAATCACCATATCACCTGAGAATTTGTTAAAAACACAGATTCCCTAGAACAGTATTTCTCAAAATGAGGTCCAATTAATAGTATAGCATTACTGGGAATTTTTGAGAAATTCAAATTCTTGAGCCCTACCTCAATCAACTGAATCACCAACTCTGGAGACAAAACTCAGAAATCTGTCTTCCCAAATCCTTCAGGTAATTCTGATTTCTGGCTTAAGTTTGAGAACCACTTCCCAAAAGATTTGACTTAGTTATCTTAGGCAGAATAACATTTTATCTAGCATTTATTTAGGGTAAATGTGATAAAGAGTGTGGGAAATATTGCCTGTGTAAAGATGCAAATTCTGTGGAGAGAGAACTGTGGATCCGTCATCCTATTGGTTAACTCATAGAATACAATAACTTTACTTTGGCACAGAATAGTGAAAGATTAATGATTAAAGAACAAGAAAATATATCTACATATAGTGCTTATCAGTTGATATTCAATCTAGATTACTCTAGTCAGCAGCTACTTCTATATCATCTTTTTAAAACTACCTTCGAGCCATTATACAGTAAGTGTGAAGAAGTATCTGTCCATTTCTTATGTCATCTTATGTCTGTGAACAGAAAAAAATGTATTTGGGCAAATTTAAACAGAAGTTTTGGAAAATCTGTATTGTCATTAATATGTACCTTTTAAATTTACAGATATTCAGCTGCTGTATTTATGACAGGATAATTGATATATATTAAGCCTAGAACTACATCATGAATTCTGACCTAGGAGCATTGTACAAAGTTAATTCCTCCTTCTAATGAGTATGATTTCAACAACTAAAAAATTCATTAACAATTTATGATGGAGTACAATTTAAATCTATTCTAAATTTATGTATAATTGTAGTTGTAATTTTAAAAAAATCAAAATTAAGAATATTTTTTGTTCTTTAGAAATTTTGTAATAATTACATACATGGATTGTTTTAAAAGAGTGATTTGAATTAAGTGATTTCTGTTAAATGATAGATTTTCCTGGAATAATTTAACTTATAGTGGTGGTTTGATTTATTCATTTTTCTCTATTTAGAGATGAAAATAGATCTTTGAGATACTACCATGGGCAGCTGCATTTGGATGCTGCTGATGCGAACTTTGGCAGCTGGAGAAGCCGTGGTTGCAGTGGGCTTCCCAGCGCTGTCTCCTCCCTGCCCTGGTATTTCAAAGGAGACTTAAACCACTTTACATTAGACTGTACAGGAGACACAAGCCAAGATGCTTTGGGCAAAGCTGTGAGGTGACAAGGAAGATGAGACAACTTTCTGCTAATGAGGATCTGGGTCTAATGCAATTCCTTAATATAAATTAAAAGAGAGAGGGGTGACAATATATTTTACTTAAAGCTAAAGGAAAGAGTTATTCTGGTTGTAATTCTACTACACAACTGCTGTTTGCTCAACATGGAACTTAAGGAACAAGGTGGGTTTTCTCTAGCTTTTTAAAAATAATACCTCCCGCTCCCACACATATACACAAACACTTAATTTAGGATCAAAATATAATTAAATTAGTAGTGTTCTTTGTATTTGTTTATATCTTTTTGGTGGTAAAATCCTGGTATATTTATTTTCCAAACAGAATATACTTTTAAAAACTAACCTGAAAAGTATCCTGTCCATGGATTTTTATTTGGGGAATAATAATCATTCCTGTTTTCAAAATAAGGAAAGCAGTTTAATTGACAATATAACCATATATGGGAGACAAACAGTATCAGACAACACCATGCAGGATTATCAATCACTTCGTATCCATAGCCTTAGTATCTTCTTTGACCCTCAGTTTTTTTGAGTTTTTCTTTATTTCTTTCAGACCAAAACTTCATTTGCTTTCATCCTCCCTGTATTGATGAACATTTTCCCTCTTTTCTTTTTTTGGAGGTCCTACAGATTGTCTTGTTACAATGTTTAACAGCAGTGGAGCTTTTTTGCATTCGTCTTTGCCTTTGTGTCATTGTGAAGGTCAAAATCTGTCGGGCTGCAGCACGTGTACTCTTAATAAGGCTTTCTTTTACTTCTTTCACCCTCAGGCGCAGCGCATAATTCCTCATGAATGTCTTCTGTCACAAAGAAATACCAGGTCTCAAAAGTACTTTAAATGAGGGGTTTGGTGGCTTAGTGGATAAAACCCGTGACCCTTTACCTCAGAGAACATGGCTTAAATTCAAACTTTCAGTGTCAGTGAAAAGAGATTTATGGAGTTACTGATATTACCTGTGCAGAATGTTCTAGAGTAAGACACAAAACATCTGTAATAAAAAATCTCAAGACTAAATTTTCTTGAATCACCACTCATCTCTAGAACATATAGCTTCGGAATTTAAGATTAGGGTTGCTTTGTAATCCTGAGTTATTTATTATTGATTCTGCTTTTCAGAGTCTTCCTCTCTGTGCCCTTGTTAATTTCTTCAATCTCACTAGAAAATATGAGATCTGTAATTAAAAGCAAGGTCTCTATGTATTTTAAAAAGGAAACCACCTTTTCAGAGAACAGTATTTGTCAAGCGTGCCACTCTTAGAGTGCTCTCTTTTATCCAAGGTAAAGAGAAGAGGTGTATTCCTCATAGGAACTGGACATCTGCCAGGTCCTATGAGGAATACACGTTTTCTCACAGGAATATGTAAAAGTTTTCCTGTGAGAGAAGCATCTATAACTGATTTGTTTGGCGGTGCCTGGGTTTTCTCAATTTCATCTAGGCTATGCACGTGTTCTGATAGAGATGAAAAATAATTATATTAGAGTACAATGCATAGTGCAACCTCTTCAGTTCTGTGTGAAAGAATCTATATGTAGGCATTTGCAGATCCTGAACATAATACAGCAAAGAGGACATTTGAATATGCAATCTGTAGTGGAGCCTTGAAAATAGGTCAGACCTCTCTTTACATGAGAATGATAACAAAGAAACCAGGAATGATGTTAAAAGGTAGGTTAAAATGGTGATGTCATGTGCTGTATTAAAAACCAAGGATTCATCACATTATTTTCTTGTGACTGTATTAATGCTATCATACTAATGTTATATGTTGGCTACAAATGAAGTAAATACATTCTATTACTGAATAATTGGTGTAAAATTTTATGACATATAATTATGTAAATAATTTTTGAAAATTAAGGTCTCACAGAGCTTGGAGTCACCTTCATGAGATTAAGCAAAAGATTTTTGTCTTGTAGTTTCTCACTTAAAGCCTCTTGTTTTAGCATGAAAAAAGGAAGACATAGCCATGAAGATGGAAATATGTATTTTATTTACCTTTCTTTTTGAGGGAGAAATGTTATATTTATCCAGAAAATATTTAGCTGAAAACTGGGGACTTGGTAAAAAGGGAAATAATAAAAATAGAAAATGTTTTTAATAGGCAATGTTGTAAGAAACAGTTTTCATAGGTTAATAAATTAATAATATTGAAAAACATATTTCAAGTTAGAAGAACACATTCATTGAAAAAGTCACTCAGGTAAGTTGAAGGTTATTTCATGCAAATCATCCCAAATTAGAAATCTCTTATAATCAATTCTACATCTGTCTATTAAAAGCAACAACCATCATCCTTTGAAACTTTCACTTTTTTTTTCAGTTGTGGGCATAATGTTTTCACGGTGTTTCATTCATGGTGTGCTAGACAGAGCTGGCTTACACTTTCTAAAAAATTTGCATTTTATGATGTTACACTGCTACATGAAACAACCTTGGTGGAAGTTGTAACACCATGGAAATTGGCAAAAACTTCAAACCAGCCCCTTTACATTCTTTGGAGAGCTGGATGTTAAACATTTACCAGCACACCATTTCTTTGACTTCAACATCTGTGTCAAATATTTTTTATATCTGTGTGTCATTTTTAGGGAACTGCAGACTTTGTAGAATGAATGCATTTTTCACATGCTGAAATACTCTGAATAAGTTGGGGAGTACAGATGGCTCACATGATTCTGGAGTCTTAGAAGTCCCAAGATCTGTATTCAAAAAGCTAGAGACCCAGAAAAGCCTGTGGTGTAGTTCCCATCTAAGTCCAAAGGCCTGAGAACCAGGAGAGTTGATGGTGTAACTTCTAGTTTGAGGGTAGAAGACCAATGTCCTAGCTCAAGCACTTAGGCAGGAGGGGTTCCCTCTTACCCATCCATTTGTTCTATTAAGGACCTCAGTTGGTTGAATGAGACTCATCCATGCTAAGGAGAGCAACTTGCTTTACTCAGTCTACCTATTCAATTATAAATCTTGTCTAGAAACATCCTCATGGACACAACCAGAATAATATTTAACAAAATGTCTGAGCATCCAACAGTTCAGTCAAGGTGACACAGAAAATTAAGTATCAAGAGAATTTATCAATAATAATGTTTCCCTCACAAATTTGATTTGGTAATTATGAACTAATTTTCACTATGAGATGATGAATGTCTTTCCACAGGTTCAAATTCCTTTTTCTCAGAGATCTATATGTTCTTTCCCTACAATTTAGCTTAAATCCAGAGTCAATTAAAATACTATGTATTTTTCATTATTGGCAAATATTAATGCAGATAGTCTTTCTCCTTATAAGAATAAAATTTCATTAATATCTCAACCTCTTTAAAGATTCAATAAAAAAACCCAGCAAACCCAAATCATTTATTGCTAATAGAGAGCGATTAAAAAATAGTTTCATAAAATTGGTAATGTATTGTTCTATAGCTATTCTCTTTTCTGACATCCCTTATTATCTACATAACTGTTTTAAAATGATTTAATATGTTATAATTTTCTATATCTTGATTATATGTAAGTCATTGTATCTGTCTGGATATCAGCTGCTTCAGCACAGCTAACCACTGCTTCCACTATTTTCCTATAGATATTGTTAGTACATTTTCCATATGGAGAAACAATTGATTGTTTTCTCACTTAAAGCCATAACTTCTGAGTGAATTTCATGCTATATTTTCCCATCCATATCTTGTATCAAGTAGAGCACTGGCAACTAGAATGTTCTTTTTTTTTTTAATTTTTTAATTTATTATTTATTTATTATTTTTATTTTTGGCTGTGTTGGGTCTTCGTTTCTGTGTGAGGGCTTTCTCCAGTTGCGGCAAATGGGGGCCACTCTTCATCGCGGTGCGTGGGCCTCTCACTATCGCGGCCTCTCTTGTTGCGGAGCACAGGCTCCAGATGCTCAGGCTCAGTAGTTGTGGCTCATGGGCCCAGTTGCTCCGCGGCATGTGGGATCTTCCCAGACCAGGGCTCGAACCCGTGTCCCCTGCATTGGCAGGCAGATTCTCAACCACTGCGCCACCAGGGAAGCCCCTAGAATGTTCTTAATTGACATTTGAAGAGAAAAACAAAGGGATGAGTTTTTAAATTTGAAAAAATGATTTATTTTAAGTTAATTCAGTAGTTATCATATTCTTTTCAAAATAACACTGCTGCTTAATCAATTAATAAGTAGTATACTGCTGAGACAGGAGGGAAGGGAGCAGAGCACAACTGTTAAAAGACTGACACAACCGTTGAGAAAAACAGGATATGACAAAAACTGGTTGGAACCAACTAGGCCCAAGATGATAGAAGATTGGACTTCCCATAGACCTTGAGCCTCATTATATGTTCATTGTAATACATTAGCATGCTAAATGACACTACCACAGGTGCCATGACAGTTCAGAGGCTGACCATAGTAGGTCAAAAAGTGGGTGGTGGCCCAATTCCTGGAAATTTCCACCCCTTTCCTAAAATAGTTGGAATAATCCTCCCACTTGTTAGCCTATGAAATTACTCAGCCCATAAAAACCAAAAACCCCCACGCCCCAGGGCAGCTCTCACCTCCTGAGACAGTCCTGATTCTGCTATGAAATGTGTATCTCTCTAAATAAACTTGCTTTCCCTTTAATTTGGCTTGCTCTTGAATTCTTTCCTGCTCAAAGCCAAGGATCTTCACTTGGCAGCCGGTCTTGGGAACTCGCCCAAGACCTGGGACATGACCATTCTCTCACTGCCCCCTTCTCCTGCAATATTACTGCTGAGATTACATATTTGAGGTCTGTAACATGTATACCGTATAAGAAAACAATCAGCTACTCCATGGAATTTTTTTAGTTTTTTTTTTTTTGCTTTACTTGTGTTTGTTATAACATTGTATTAAAGTTTATGTATACTTGAAAAATGATCACAGTTTTCTGCTAAAAAAAATACTTCTTATTTATATTTTGGAATTAACTATATATTTTAACTGACACGGAGCAACACCCTGTAGGGCCTTCCTGGGTACAAAAGCCTTTCAGTGTCCCCTGTTTCTTCTTTGCAGGAAAAAAGTCTTTATCCTCCTAGACCTTGCATGAGTACCAAAGGGAAGATTCAAACAGTTGCTAATCAGAGAAATGAAGGAATGTTTGAGAAACAAAAGAGGAGCAGTCAAGAAACAATAGTGCAGCTGTGGGCCAGGGCCCTGGCTCCTTCTCTGGGAATATACACAGCAATATACCTTTGAGTTCTATAGAAACTAAGGCTTCTCTCAGTGGAAGTTGAACACAGGAGTCCTGGAACACCATCCTGTTACTTTATCACCAATCAGAAGAAAGTCACACACCCTGTAGTACTTAACCCAAATTTTGCCTATAAAATCTTCTCCTCAGGGAGTTTGGGTCTTTTGAGCATAAGCCACTTGTTCTCCATTCTTGGCCCTGCAATAAACTTTTCTCTGCTCCAAACTCCAATTTTTTGGTTTGTTTGGCCTCACAGTGCATCGGGCACAGGAACTTGCATTCAATAACATAGCTTCAAAGTATTCTGAAGGATTACTTGATTCTCTGAGAAACTGGTTTCACAGTATTTTCCCTATGTTAATAGAAATCCAGAGTTTCCTACACAAAGCCATTTCCCACTACAACTTTATCAAAACATTCTACCATATTTAATCATTTGAGATTCTAATTCTCACATTTTCTAAAAATAATTTGCTTCCCAATGCTGTCTATCAATGTTTTTTAGATTATTTCTCTCTCTCTCTCTCTCTCTCCCTCCCGCTTGGGGCTTTTTCATAGCATCTGGCTGAATCCCAAATCTTGATTCTTCCCTGAACATTGCTTTGCAGATTCCCAAGGGTTCTTTGGATGGGTGTCAAGACACACTGCCCAGGTCCTCCTTTCGGGATCAAGGCACTCCTCCCAGCTGCTGAAAGTGTGCTTGCTGCTAATGACTGTCAAGAGCTATGATGGATCTGAGACTTTACTTGCAAGCTACCAAGTTAGCCTGTCAAAGTGTCATGGATACTAGTAGAAAACACAAGACTCCTGATTCAGATCCAAAGGATATTTTATTATTCAGTGCAATTGTAGTAGTTAACATATCAGCACCATTTCCCAGAGCATGGCATAGAGAAAGATATGTATAAATGTGTTGAGTTGCATCACACAAGAGGGAACCTTAAACTTAACATAGTGAAGTTGAATCTTTTCTAATATGCAGTAGCATGCCTGCCCTTCGCTCTAGCTAGAGGCATTGTCTTTCTTCTACTGAACAGTAAGCATTCCTTTGCTCCAGAAGGACATACTCTCTGGATCTTCCAAGGGTGTTCACTATGGAAACACCCTTGCAAAGATAGTCAGGAACAAAGAAGAATTAGTGCGTCACTCACCAACATACGCAGAAACACCAGTGACCAATAGAATGTTGAATTGCACATAGAGGAAAATAGCTGCTTCACCCACCATTACACCCCTCACCAGGGGCAGCCTGCGCTCAAAGTATGGTGATGTGGGAATTCAAAGACATAGCTCTGGCTCTCTTACTCCAATTGGAACAATTCTGCAGTGATCCCAAGAGGGTTTTCTGAACCCTCAGTTGCTGCTACAGCAAGGTAAACTTTCTCTCTGCCTAATCCCTATTCCACAAATCCCTTACACGTTTTCCCCCAGAGAGCACTCCCCCCATTAACTTCCTGCATGCAAATCTCCATTTTAAAGTATATTTTCTACCTAAGATAGTTTCTCACTTTGCAGCTCATGAACTATCCCTACACTACTCATGCAGAGGCATGGCTCTCAGAATCACAGCGGGAAGGGTTGTAAGCATTCAGCTTCCCCAGAACTAATGTTTGAACCTGAATTATTTCAGAAAATATTTTTATTTTGTTTTAACAGCACTTTTAGGTTTGGAAGTTACAGAAATATTCCAGATACCTTGTGCTCACGTGTGCATAGCCTTCCTTACCTATAACCATTGCCCACCAGAGTGATATTTGTTATAATTAATGAACCTATATTGACACACCATCATCATCCGAAGTCCATAGATTAAATTAGGCTTTACTCTTAGTGTTGTACATTCAGTGGGTTTAGACAAATTTATAATGGCATGTATCCCTTATTACTGTATCATACAGAGCATTTTCACTGCCTTAAAATCCTTTGTGCTCCATTAATCCATCCTTTCGTTCCCCACCTCTAGCAACCATAATTTAAGTGTCTCCAAAATTTTGTCTTTTACAGAATGATGTATAGTTGAAATCACACAGTATGTAGTCTTTTCAGATTGGCTTCTTTCACTTAGTAATATGTGTTTAAGAGTCTTCCATGGCTTTTCATAGCTTGAAGTCACTTCTTTTTAGTGCTGAATAAAATTCCATTGTCTGAAGGTACTACAATTTATCCATTCATATTCATTCAAGATAAAGGACATCTTTTCTGCTTCCAAGTTTTGATAATTATGAATAGAGTTGGTAAAACTATCCACGTGCAGGTTTTTGTGTGGACATAATTTTCAGCTCCCATGGCTGGATCTTATAAAAAGAGTAGGTTTAGTTTTGTAAGAAACCACCAAACTGACTTCCAAAGTGGCTGAACCGTTTTGTACTCCCACCAGTAATGAAAGAGAGTTCCCATTGTTCAACATCTTCTCCAGCATTTGATGTCAGTGTTCTGGATTTTGGTTATTCTAATAGGTGTGTAGTGGTATCTCACTGTTGTTTTAATCTGCATTTCCCTAATGATACATAATGTGGAGTATCTTTTCATAGGCTTATTTGCCATCTGTATATCTTCTTAGGTGAAGTGTCTGTTAGGTCTTTGGCCTATTTTTAATCAAGTTCTTTGTTTTCCTATTTTTGTGTTTTAAGTGCTTTTTTTTTTGTTGTGTTATATATAACAGTTTTTATCAAATATGTCTCTTGCACATTTTTTTCTCCCAGTCTATGGGTCATTTTTTCATTCTCTTGAAAATGTCTTTTGCAGAGTAAAAATTTGCAATTTTAATGAAGCCCAGTTTATCAATTCTTTCTTTCATGGATCATGCCTTTGATGTCATATCTAAAAGGTAATTATCAAATTCAAGATGATCTAGATTTTCTCTTATGTTATCATCTAGGAGTTTTATAGTTTTGTGTTTTACATTTAGGTCTAAAATCCATTTTGAGTTAATTTTTGTGAATGATGTGAAGTCTGTAAGCAGATCCATTGTTTTGCACATAGATGTCTTGTTGTTCTGGCACCATTTATTGAAAAGGCTACCTTTGCTTCAGTGTATTGTCTTTCTCTTTTGTCAAAGATCAGTTCATTATATTTACATGGGTCTATTTCTGAGCTTTCAATTCTTTTCCATTGGTCTATTTGTCTGTTCTTTCACAATTAACACACTGTCTGGACTATTGTAGCTTTATAGTAAGTCTTGAATTCAGGTAGTGTCAGTCCTCCAATTTTGTTCTTCAATATCATTGGCTATTCTTGGTCTTCTGCTTCTCCATGTAAACTTGGGATGAGTTGATCAAAATCTGCAAAATAACTTTCTAGAATTTTGATTAGAATTGCATTGAATCTATGGATCAAATTAGGAAGATCTGACATCTTGACAATATTGAGTCTTCTTGTCCATGAACATGGATTATTTCTCCATCTATTTGGTTCTTTGATTTCTTTAAATATATCTTAGTTTTTTTTCATATAGATTTTGTACATATTTTGTTTAATTTAACCTATTTCATTTTGGTATGTGCTAATATAAATGGTACTGTGTTTTCAATTTCAAATTTTACTTGTTCATTGATGGTATATAGGAAAATAAATGACTTTTGTATATTAATCTTTTGCAATATTGCTATAATTTCTTATAAGTTCCTGGATTCTTTTGTCGATTCTTTCTGATTTTATACATAGTAAATCATGTCATTTGCAAAGAAAGGCTGTTTCATTACTTTCTTTCTAATTAATATATTTTTATTTTATTTTTTCTCTTATTGAATTATCTAGATCTTCCAGTATGATTTGGAATAGGAGTAGTGAAAGGGGACATCATTGCTGTGTCCTTATCTTAGTGGGAAATCTTAATATTGTCTCACAACAAAGTTTGATATTAGCCATTAGGTGTTTTTTAAAACTTTTTTTTTAACATCTTTATCGGAGTATAATTTCTTTACAATGTTGTGTTAGTTTCTGCTATATAACAAAGTGAATCAGCTACATGTATACATATATCCACATATCCCCTCCTTCTTGCACCTCCCTGCCACCCTCCCTATCCCACCCCTCTAGGTGGTCACAAAGCACCGAGCTGATCTCCCTGTGCTATGCAGCTGCTTCCCACTAGCTATCTATTTAACATTTGGTAGTGTATATATGTCAATGCCACTCTCTCACTTCATCCCAGCTTACCCTTCCCCCTCCCTGTGTCCTCAAGTCCATTCTCTATGTCTGTGTCTTTATTTCTGTCCTGCCCTTAGGTTCATCAGAATCATTTTTTTTTTTAGATTCCATATATATGTGTTAGCATACGGGATTTGTTTTTCTCTTTCTGACTTACACTTCCTAGAGAACTGGAAATAAAAACAAAAATAAACAAATGGGACCTAATGAAACTTAAAAGCTTTTGCACAGCAAAGGAAACCATAAACAAGACAAAAAGACAACCCTCAGAATGGGAGAAAATATTTGCAAACGAAGCAACTGACAAGTATTAATCTCTGAAATATACAAGTAACTCATGCAGCTCAATATCAGAAAAACAAACAACCCAATCCAAAAATAGCCATTAGTTTTTGTAAACATTCTTTATCAGTTGAGATAGTTTTGCACTATTTCTTGTTTACTGAGAGTCTTTATCATAAATGGTAGTTGGATTTTGTAAAATGATTTTCTGACTTCTATTTATATGATTGTATGATTATTCTTTTTTAGCCAGTTGATGTGGTGGATTACATTAATTGATTTTTGAATGCACCAACCTTGCAAAACTGGGATAAATCCCACTCTGTCATGGTGTATAATTCTTTTTATATATTGTTGGATTCAATTTGCTAATATTTTGTTGAGGATTTTGCATCTAGGTTCATTAGCGATATTATTCTATAGTTTTCTTTTCTTGAAATACCTTTGGTTTTGTTATCAGCAGATGATGCTGCTTGATAGAATGAGTTAGGAAGGACTCCCTTCTGTATTCTCTGAAACAGATTGTAGAGAATTAGCATAATTTCATTCTTAAATGTTTGTTAGAACTCACCAGTGAACCCATCTAAACCTGTTGTTTTCTGTTTTGGAAGGTTATTGACTATTGATTTGATTACTTGAATAGATATAAACCTATTCAGATTGTCTATTTTTCTGTGAGTTTGGGGGTGTTCTGTCTTTCAAGGAATTGGTCTATTTCATCAAAGTTATCAAATATGTGGGCATAGAGTTGTTATTTATAATTACTTATTATTCTTTTAATGTCCATGAGATCTGTAGTCATGTCTCCTTTTTCATTTCTGATATTAGTTGTTTATACCCTCTCTCTTTTCTCTTAGAATGGCTAGAGACTTACTGATTTTATTGAACTTTTCAAAGAACTTTTGAAAACAGCTTTTGGTTTCATTGATTTTCTCTATTGATTTCTTGGTTTCAATATTGTTGATTTATGCTCTAATTTTTATTATTTCTTTTATTCTGCTTACTTTGCATTTAATTTGCTCTTGTTTTTTTAGTTTCCTAAGGTAGAAACTTAGATAATTGGTTTCAGGTCTTTTCTTTTGTAATATTTGCATTCAGTGCTAAAAATTTCCCACAATACTGATTTTGCTGTATCCCACACATTTTGAAAAGTTTTATTTTCATTTAGTGCAAAACATTTTAAGATTTTTCTTAATGATTCTTCTTTGACCCATGTGTTATTTAAAGTGAGTTGCTTAAAATTCATGTATTTGGGGATTTTCCAGGTATCTTTCCCTTATTGTTTTCTAGTTTAATTCCATGTGGTCTGAGAGCAGACATTGTATGATTTCTATTCTTGAAAAATGTTTGCAGTGTATTTATGGCCCAGAATTTGATATACATTGGTGAATGTTCCAAATGATCTTGAGGAGAATGTATATTCTGCTGTTGGATGAAGTAGTCTATAGATGTCAATTTTATCCAGTTCATTGATCATGTTCTTGAGTTATTCTATTTTTTTACTGATTTTCCGCCTATGGAATTATCCCTTTCTGAAAGATGGGTGCTGAAGTATCCAACTATAATAGTAGATTCATCTATTTCTACTTTCAATTTTTCACAACATGTAGTTTGACTCTCTGTTTTTAGGCACATGCTGTTTAATAGTTGGTATATCCTCTAGGAGAATTAACCCCTTTATTATTATGTAATGTCCCTCTGTATCCCTGATAATTTTCCTCATTTTCAGTCTGTTCTGTCTCAAATCAATATAGTTACTCCTGGTTTTTTGTTTGTTTGTTTTTGTTTTGTTTTTTAATTAGTGTTAACATGGTATATTTTTCTCCATCTTTTTACTTTTAACCTATATTTATCTTTATATTTAAAGTAGGTTTTTTGTATACGATACATATTTGGGTTTTGTCTCTTCATCCACTTTGACATTCTGCCTTTTAATTGATGTTTATTGATGTTCAAAATGATTGATGAACATTGATGTTCAAAATGATTATTTATATACTTGGATTAATATTTGCTGTATTTGTTACTGTTTTCTAATTTGTTGCATTGTTCTTTACTCCTATTTTTGTCTTCCTCTCTTTCTGCTTTTTGTGATTTTAATGGAGGATTTTATATAATCCCATTTTCTATGCTTTCTTGGCATACCAGTTATGTTACTTTGTTTTACCTTTTTTAGTGGTTCTTTTAGATTTTGGAATACATTTACAAGTATTCCAAGCCCATTTTCAAATAATACTATACTGCTTCACAGTTACTGTGAGTACTTTATAATTACAAAATAATTCTAATTCTTTCCTCCCAACCCTTATATTGTTGCTGACTTTTATTTCACTTACATATAAGCACATATATAAACATATATGTGGGGCTTCCCTGGTGGCGCAGTGGTTAAGAATCTGCCTGCCAATGCAGGGGACACGGGTTCGAGCCCTGGTCCGGGAAGATCCCACATGCCACGGAGCAACTAAGCCCGTGTGCCACGGCTACTAAGCCTGCGCTCTAGAGCCTGTGAGCCACAACTACTGAGCCCACGTGCTACAACCACAGAAGCCCGCGTGCCTAGAGCCCATGCTCCACAACAAGAGAAGCCACTGCAATGAGAAGCCTGCGCACCGCAACGAAGAGTGACCCCTGCTCGCCACAACTAGAGAAAGCCTGCGCACAGCAACGAAGACCCAACACAGCCAAAATAAATAAATAAATAAATTTATTTTAAAAAAAAAACCTTATATGTGTATATATACACATAATTGAACACAGTTAGTATTGTTATTTTGAAGAAACTGTTGTCTGTTAGGTGAATTATAAATAAGAAAAATAAAGTTTTTATTTTACTTTCACTTATTCCTTTTTTGATGTTTCTCCATTCTTTATGTAATCTGAGTTTCTGACCTATGCTATTTTCCCACAGTCTGAAAAACTTTTTTTTAACATTTCTTTCAAGGCAACTCTTCTGGCAAAAAATCCCCTTAGTTTTTCTTTGTCTGAGTAAGTCTTTATTTCTCCTTCACTTTTGAAGGATAATTATACAGGGTACAGAATTCTAAGCTGGTGGTTTTTCTCTCTCAGAAGTTTAAACATTTCACTCCATTCTTTTCTTGTTTGCATGGTTTCTGAGGGGAAGTCATGTAATTCTTATCTTTGATTTTCTATAGGTGTTCCCCTCTCCCTGGGTTGTTTCAGATTTTCTTTCCTATAGTTTCAAAACTGTATACCTAGGTAAATTTTTGTTTGTTTGTTTTTCTTGCTTGGTGCCTTCTGAGTTTTCTGGATCTGTGGTTTCATGGCTGACATTAATTTGGGAAAATTATAAGTCATGGTTATTTCAAATATTTTTTCTGTTTGTTTCTCTCTTCTCTTTCTAGTATTTCCATTACATGTATGTTATATGCTTTGTAGTTGTAGTGTAGTTCTTGGATATTCTTTTCTGTTTTTTAAAAATTTAAAAGAAAATTTTTTACAGTCTTTCTTGTTCTTGTTTTCCAGTCTTGGAGGTTTCTATGCTATATACTCAAGCTCAGAAATTGAAAGAAAGGTTTTCAAAAATCTGCTTTCAAGCTTATAGTAAGGTGGTGGAAATACTGGGGTTAGCTCATCACACCACTTTTCCTCCCTTACCAAATATTTATCCTTCCTAGTTAAGAAGATAGTCTTGAGAATATGAATCATGAGATACTGTAAAATAAATGCTTTTTAATTGTTAGGAAAATACATATAAATGTTATATTATTCTGAGGAGAAATTTTAAAAACTTCTATTTTCAAAAGTATTTATTTTAAAATCCAAAACATTTCATAGGAAAATCACACCTAATGTAATTTTGTGATTACTCTAATGCATAGATGATTAAATTTTGTTTAATTTACCTTATATACTTACATAATTCATTTTATGTTTGTGTAAAATAAATTTTAAGTTCTAAAGATGTGTATATATGTGTACATACACATTAAATAATTAAGTGCTTAAAAATGTTTAATTCAAGCCTGTCTAATTATAAACTGCTTCTGAATTTTCATTAAACACATAAAGATAAAACAAAAGATTTACAGTTTTAAATTGATTTTGTCTGATAGAAAATATTGATGTGCTTTTGAAAAGTGAAGGTTTTATCTTAGAGTAGCTACAAGGAAAAAATAATGAGATAAAGTGCAGAAATTTTCCAACTCTACACAAATTGATAGCATGTCATGTTTATCAGGTAAGAGAATATTAGAACCACCATATTCCAATGAAATCACACCTTGTATTTCAACCTCAGAGGAAAATCTAAGGAGTAGGAAGGTACTAGTAAAGCTGTTCATATTTAATGACTTTACAGATAGTACTGGACACATTTCTAACTTAAAAAATGTTTTGGCTGATATTGCCAAATATCACTGTCTCCATGGAAATAGTCACTTTAAAAAATGATTTAAAATAAGAATGGTAAAAGAGAAAGCAATCCTCCAACATGTAAAATATGAATTTCATAAAATCTTCTGCTGTTGTATTGAAGAAAAGGTTTACAGCTAAAAACACTTTTCTAAAATTAGATCTAACAGAATCCTGAACACTTCAAATTCAGTTTAATCAAATATGTGACAAATTTAATGCTTGGTGTTCAGAAGCATGTTATTGATTAAATGTACGTTAAATTATCTTCACATGTAAGAGGAGCTTTATTCATGAAGTAATTTTCAGATGAAATTTTTCATGTTGCTAAACTAAAACTCCAGAGTAGAAGTTGTATTTCTTTTACTTAAAAAAAACCCCACTATTTTGTCCCCTGGAAAATTGCAAATGATGTGATGAGGAGATGTCATGATAAGTGAAGAAGAAAGTATTAATTTAGTTTAAATGTAGGGTGCATTGCTTTCATTTTATTGAAAAAACTTGAGGAAAGCTTGCTCAGCTAGGTAGCCAAGAGGAGCAACCTTCAGCAGTTACATTCAAATGAGGTCAGGTTCTGTCCACTTGGTGGCTTGTGCACTCTTGTCCACTGAATGAAGTTTTAGGCCTGCGTGATGGTGAGTATGGAAAATCCCACAACAAACTTGCTCCTGTTAAGTGTCAGGTGAAACCCTTAAGCATGTATTTCTCATACTTCATTGAATCTCTAGGAACCTTGAGCATTTGTACACTGCACAGTAAGAATGAATCAAAAGAAATGCAATCTAGCAATAATAGTACAAAATATTAACCAGAATTTCTTTGTTTCATTTTATAAATAAAAAATCTGAATGCATATGTAATAATGGACAGTTAATCCCAAGAATTATGTCAGTTGGCTTCATTTGTTTGTGTTTTTTATTAAACACAAATGCCCAATTTTTAATGTCGCAGTGTATCCCTACTTCATTAAGGCCCATTAGCTACTATCAGGTAAACTTTTTTTTTATGTCTTTGTTTTTAATATTTCTGTTGAAAATTAAATTTTTTCACACTTTATATAATTTTTTATGTGTCAAGATTTTATTTTCATAGCTATATTTTAGAATACTTATGAGAAAATTTATAGTTTCTATTTATTAAGTACTGCCATAGGTGCTTGGTATAATATTTGGGATATAATAGATGATTAGCCAATATCTGTTGGATCATTTATTTGGGTTTTAGCCTGTAGCCTACATATTTTTCTAAAATGGATAACCACTAAAGCTAAATAAGTCTAAGTTTACTATTATAAGTTTAAAAATCTTGTTGCTTAAAAAATGCATATAGTTAGTATTTCGGTAACATATACTATAATTATTAAAATAAACTTTCAAGACTTTGGGGTCATTTAAGAATATCAAACATTAAAATTCTTAACTAAAAATGTGTTTTTGTAAAAAAACCTATGGAACAAAATATACATGTTAGATAAGAATTATACTACTGCTGATGTCACATGATTAACATCAAACTAATAATTTTAGACACAGATTTTCTATTGAAAATGAGAGACAAGTTAAATAACAATTTCACCAAAGTTATATAAATTACAGTGTTACTTTAAATTATTTTTTTGAAATTATCATTTGCTAAAAAATGATTAAAGAAAACAATTTAGGTTATATAAACAAATTTTAACACTTCACGAAGGGGACAGTGTCCTTTGGGAGAACTGCAAAATGGGGCAGAAGGCAGGAAGCTATTATAGGATACAGAATAAATGCCAAGGAAGAGGAAAGTATAAAATATTTGATTGGCTGTGGCCACATAGTCAATCTTGTTGGGGGTGAAAAAGGAGAAGGAAATAAAGATACGGCCCAGGGATGGTTTGTGGTTTGGGGATTATCTGACTGTATATGCTGCATTTCTGGTCAAGTAGAGCATTTACAGGGAAAGGAAAATTATCTAAGTTTCTGCTGACATGGCCCCTGGGCACAATAGACTCCATCTTGGGCCTAGAAATTATTTCAACACATTTGTAAGAAATTTTTTTCATTCTGTACCTTATTACATATTTTTAAAGTATTTTTAAAAGTATATTTCTAAAGTGAAATTACTACATGTAAAGTTAGGAAACGCATTGCTGTGACAAATACGGGAATATTTATAGTTTTACAATGAAAGACATAACAATAGAACAAAAATAAACCAGGAATTTTTTGTTTTTAGCCAAAAGGTAACATTCCACTGATAAAGTAACATGTATCCAAAAAAATGTAGAAAAAAAATTTCACTCAGAATGTGAGATTGTATCGCTGCCTAATAACTGTCCTCTTCACAGTCATTAGAATGCCTACATTAGGTCTAATTTGTTCTTTTTTTTACCATTTTTATCCTTATTTTTAAATTTTGCTAATACATGTATATTACATTTTTACTTATGGGTTATCATACAATTGAAAACATTTATATATTTTTTTTTATTTTTAAATGTATGTATATAACTTTTTCTGTGGTCTTTCTTAATTATGCCTCATACAAAATATTGTACTTGAGATAAATTAACATTCCACTAATACAGAGTATAATAATGAAGTTTAATAGATATGTTATTGTGAATTTTTCTATATGTTTTCACAATTTCCCATATATGTGAATGAGAAAGATATTCTGGTTTGGAGTTAATAAAACACAGTAGAGGGACTTCCCTGGTGGTCCAGTGGTAAAGAATCCGCCTTGCAATGCAAGGGATGCGGGTTCAATCCCTGGTCAGGGAACTAAGATCCCACATGCCACGGGGCAACTAAGCCCTCGTGCCACAACTACTGCACTCGCGTGCCTCAACTAGAGCCCACATGACACAGACTACAGAGCCCGCATGCTCTGGAACCCGTGCGCCACAACTACAGAGCCCAGGCGCCCTGGAGCCTGTGCACCACAGCTAGAGAGAAGCCCGCGCACCACAACGAAGAGCGCACACGCCACGGGGAAAGATCCCGCATGCCTCAACAAAGATCCCACGTGCCGCAACTAAGACCTAACGCAGCCAAAAATAAAACACAGTAGAGTAAAATGTTAATCATATTTAACTAGTCTTTTTCAAGTTTTAAGTATTTTCCCTACATTTTATGGCTTTGGTATTTATGCTTCGTGTTGAGATAGAGATGAATATAGTTTATGGATATTTACCATCCCTTCACACTACTTTTTATATTCCTTCCCTTATAATGGGACAAATATATTAAAAATTCACATTTGTTAGATCCCTATGTAGCTAAGAGTAATCTAAGTTAAATTAAGTTTTGAAAATGAGAAGCACTCAAATGAATTATGAAAAGTGAAAGTGATGTAGAGGCCATCTTCCCATGGCTTTAAAGACTGGAATGAAAGATGTCAGATCTAGTTGTTTGTGGCTGCCAGCCTCCATATTCCAGGACCTGGTTTCCAGATTCCTGGCTATCAGGCAGCTGAAGGTGAGAGAAGTGGTTGTAAAAGTAATGACAGATGCTTTCTGACCTTTGGAATTCAGCTACAGTAGATTTATCTTGAAATTAATAGTCACACATTAGTTCACAGACTTCCATTCCTTGTAGCCTGTTCATGATATAAGAAGCTTATGATCTGTATTAAATAATTTCCTGCCTAAAACACCAAGACTTATTTCTGTTTCTTTTACTGAACCTCAGCTCATGCAGACATTGTCTGGCATCATTTATACCTAAGATACAGTCTCCTGATGATAGAGTCAAACTTTTCTTTAACTAGAGTCTGAATTATTTTTTTTTTCCAACCAAGATTTATTTCCACTTGATGTTGAATCACTTTTTCTTTCTGTAATCAAGTTATCTATACTGAGCAAGAGTCTCTAGGGAGTTTTGCATTGAAAAAATTTGATTATGTAAGAAGTCAATACTGTAAAGAATATTGAAGCTAAAATATCAAATTTTTGCTCCTAGTCATTTCTTCAATTAAGTATGACTTAAACATATCTTCCCCTGTATTGGCTTCTAGCTCCTCACATACAAATAAAATGACTAGAATAGTTACTGCTTATGGTCATGGTTTGCTCTAGCATTCCATATACTGTCTAGCTTCTGGTTGAAAGATATAAGGCTTAAGGTTAAAGAGGTTACAGGTTCAGATAACAATTGGACAAAGAAAGGAAGTATACTTCTCTCATGTTTTGTTTCTTTTATTATAAATTTATTCAACTCCAATCCAACATTACCCCTAACAATTTAAGTGTGGGTGAACTATTACAAAATTTGCTATATAAGATTACTATAAAATCATCATCAAATGATGAAATCAACATTAAATGAAAAGTGACTTTAAAATGTTTTAAAAGCAAAGAACTTTTTAAATGTATATATATTGTTAATCAAAATATGTTAAAATGATGAAAGAACTTGTCAGAATTTTTTGTGTTAGTAATGTTGGTATAGGTATGGAATAGATGAAGAGGGTTAGCATTTAGAAGATCTAGGTAGCAGAGATTAAAAATCACTGATTTAGTGAAGAAAGCATAGACACAGCTACATTTGAATTACAGTTTTAGCCCCAGTGTTTAATTAGCTGGTTAATTTTGGGTATATTACTTAATCCTTCTGAATCTGTTTCTTCATGTAACAACTGGCACTAATAAAATCATCTTGCAGGTATGTTGTGAAAGTCAAATAAAAAAAAGTACATTGGTATATGCTACAAACATTAAAGTATTATAATATTAAGATGATGCAATTTTATCTATGTTGTGATTATTTCATTTTTCAAAAATATTCAGTAAAGATTTACTGTTATCAGAAATTCTATTTTGAGTTCTCCTGTAAATAGAGTCAGACTGTGAGCCATTGGTAAAAGACAACACTTTCTGTCCCACAGAATGGAGATTTGCTAGTTTACCGGAAAAGATGTCTAATATATATTGCTGATTAAGTATTGAGGATCTTCTCACTTAAAATGATAGATCGCACTCACATCTTTCATCCCTCTCTTGGGATACTAATAGGAGAGATTGAGAACAAGTATGCTCTTGATCTACCACCTTTAAACTAGATTTTTTAAAAAGAGCAAAGAAAGCTTAACCACAGAATTATGTAGGAGGAGCCTACACCTGAGAAGAGATCAATTATGCAAAGAGATGCAGAAACGCTTGCTGTTAGGAGACACCAAGAATATAAATAAGAATTTGATCAAAATCAGTAGGCAATGAAGGGACGTTTATTAGTTTTCTATTGCCACATAACAAGTTAGCACAAACTAAGTGGCTTAAAACAACACAGATGTCACAGTTTCTTTGGATCATGAGTCAGCTATGACTTAGTTTGGTTCTTTCTTTCAAGGTCACATTAAGCTGCAGTAAACTTGTCAGTTAGCCAGGCTGCATTCTCATCTGTGGATTTAACAAGAGGAGAATCCACTCCAAAGGCATTCAAGTCATTGAAGATTTCAGTTCTTTTTCAGGCTGTTGGCCCACGTAGGGCCTCAGTTCCTGGGCTCAGCCCACATTCCCTGCCATGCAATCTCTACCATAAGTGGTTCACACAACAGCAGCTTGTTTCTCTGGGGCCAGTAGGGAAGCGAGAGAGACTCCAGGGTGAGTCTGCTCTAAATTTAATTTTCCTTAACCTTTTTATTCTTATTAATATATTTTTATTCTTGTATGTTATGGATAATTCTGTATGATGAGGACTTTCAAAATTTAATCAGGTATAATAAAGAAAACAACTAATAAAATAAAACTATACCTGTGCGTTCATTGAGTATGTTGTCATATACCAATATTTCAATAATTTTATCCTAAATACTGCAATTTATATCTTTATATTAAAAATTACTTAGTAAATACCTATTAGATAGCAATCATTCAGTTAAATATTTTATAGATGCTATTTCATATGTGTTATTTTATTTAATTCTCATAGCCACTCTATGATTTAAGGTTTTTTTTCCCACTTAGAACACATTAGAAAACAGGCTCAAGGCACTAATCAAATTAGTTCAGACAAAAGCTATTGGTAAGTGAAAGATCTTGGATTCAAACTCACATGTTTCTTTCCAAGGTTTATTCTTATAATGACTCTGTGGCACTCCTAACTCTATGAATATTCAAACAACTGATTGTTTCAATCAAATATACTTTATTTAATAAATTATTGCAAAGGCCTTTTCTACCAATTCTTGCAATTTCTCTTGTGTCAAATTGCTTCAAAAACAGCAATGTCATCGAAACATTACTTTAAATTCCACTCTACCTCACCACATGCCACCTATCAACATACATCTCCCGTTATTGGAGCCACCACAATGAGCAGAAACTCTAAATTCTGGACATATATTTTGTTCACAGAAACATTGAGGTATGGGCCTTTTCTTAGTACTCAACACTCTACCAACCCTATTAAGCATATCCAGTGGCTAGAATTTGCTATTCTCTTTTGCCAGAAGAAAAACCAGAATCAATTTTTAAAAACAGGCCTATAAACAACTGAAGGGGTTGAGAAAGATTCCTAACAACAGAAGCTCCAGTACTGCACATTTTGACACGGCAATATTACATCCATGTGTAGATTATCATATCTTTTCCTATAGTGCTAATTTTTCTTGAAAACCTTGCCTTTTAATTTCCTTTTTCTAACAGTTTATTCTCTTTGATGCCAGGCATCCACTTTATGATCTTTGTCAATTTCCATGTTTATGACAAGTCAATTCAAAGTTGATATTATTTTCTACATCTGTGACTCTATTTCTGTTTTGTAAATAAGTTCATTTGGACCATTTTTTAAAGATTCTACATATAAGCGATATCATGTGATATTTGTCTTTCTCTAACTTACTTCACTCAGTATGACAATCCCTAGGTCTATCCATGTTGCTGCAAATGGCATTATTTCATTCTTTTTCATGGCTGAGTAATATTCCATAGTATATATGTGCCACTCTTCTTTATCCATTCCTCTGTTAAAATAGATAACTAAAAAGGACATACTGTATAGCACAGGGAATTCTATTCAATACTCTGTAATGACCTATATGAGAAAAGAATCTAAAAAAGAATGGATATATGTATATATATAACTGATTCACTTTGCTCTACACCTGAAACTAGCACAACATTGTAAATCAACTATACTCTAATAAAAAATCTTTAAAAATCCAAAATAATAAAAATGTTGATATTGTTATTATTATTGCCCTTTGTTGAAAATTTGGGGGAAGATCAGCTTTCTGATACAACACTTTATAAAGACTGGAAAATAGTTCTCAGTTGATAAGTTAAAAAGGAGAAATGTTTATGAAAGTTAGGACAGAGACTGAGGCAGTCAAGCTCTATTAATTAATGAGAAAGTATTGTTTCTATTACTATTGATTGAAAGGAGAAAAAAATTCTTTCTTTTTCTCCTTTTGAATATATTCTCTGGTATAGTGAAACCATACAGATATGAATATGAACATCTACTTTGAATATTTTTATTTATAGAGTGCAGAAACATTTTCTCCAGTCAAATCATTGTTATATTTATTTTAATGAGAGTAGTACCTGTTCTTTGAAAGAGAAATAATTATCAGCTATAATTTTTAAATGTGCTGCTTTTTATTTAAAATGTGACAGGCACATTGGTCCATGTTATCTGCAGAAGATTCTTAAAGTAGTTACAAATATTTTTTCTTTCCCACGTATCACCTGGGTATGCATACAGAATTTTCACTCAGTAATAGTAATTAGTAAAACAATATTTTGGAATATGTACTATATTTCAGGAACATTATGAAGTGCTTTATAATCTATATATGGAAATATATATTTCAATAAACAACAAATAGTCTCTATGGATGACAATCAATATTTATTCAAAAATAAATATCTAAACCTCAATTCTTTATTATTGTTGTTGTTTATATTCTAGTTTTACATTAGCTCTCTATGAGATATTTTTTTACCTTAGGCAAATTTATGTTGTTTATATAAAAGCCACAGATGTTTTTCTAGTATGCATGTAAATATGAAATATGAATTGTTCACAGTGTAGTTATTTGTAGTACAAACAACTATTTATAATTTATGTTTGATCACAGTCCTTTTTATATTGAATGGAATATTGCAACAGTTTAACATTGCTAGTATTTGGGTACAAAAGATTTCCTGTATTATTCATTCTAGTAATATTCCTAAGGAAGCTGGAAATGTTGGGAAAGATGGAAATTGGCTGATAAATATAATGGTCACTGTAGAAACATGACAAAATCTATCTTCTTGCAGTCCTAATGAATATGGAAGCCTGCCCAGTGTGATTGGACTAAAAGGTCAGAGGTTTTGTAAGGTACAAATCTTCTAGCAAGGTCACTAGTGGCAAGTAGAATACAGATCTAAAGGAAAAAAAAATACAGCAACAAAACACTGTGTATGTATGTTATGTGTGTCTGTATATACATACATTTATAAGGAAAATACAAAGTAAACAGTTAATAGAATATTGCAATATTACATTCAAAACTAAACATGAACTCTAAGTCCCTATGCATTAGCTTTCACTATGCATAACACAAGAACTGTAAATTAGATGGCTATGTAACATGCAGGAATTGTTTGGTTATAATAGGCTGTTAGGTTTTACAAAACCTTGCATTGCCGTTATATAAACCATTCCTTTTAATCAAAGTACACTCAAAGCATATATCCATTGAAAAAGAACAGGAGAAATTATCTGGTCCAGATTATTTTGGTGCCACCAAAAAACGTGCTAGTACTAGGTAAACAAATGTGTTAAAAACTCATCAAATTAAAAATGAGGGATTGTTAGTTACACTCTTTTTTAGTGCATGGGCCATGTTCAGTTGTAGAAAATTAGGGATCTCATATATTTTTTCATTTACTCAGCATTTATTCTCAAATGAAATTTGACTTATTATTTAATTGTTTTTTCACGAATATGTAAGGAAAACAAATAATATGTTAATTAAAGAAAGGTAGAATTTAAAAATATGTCCTATTCTAAATTTTATGATTTAGGAAAAAGATCATTCACTGAGAATTCAACAAGACATATTGGCTATGCTGTTTTATTTAGTCTTCGTTCATCTCTCTAGTACATGAATTCTTTAAGAAGCTTGCATCTTTAATTTTCATAATGCTATTTACATTAAGAAAATGAGTTGGTGTTTAATGGAAAGAAGACAGGTCAGTGTTAAATAGTAATTATCTAATTACTAGAGTAAGAGCACTTGATAGTTGTTTTCTGCAAATAGTATTGAATGGAAATAACATTTTAAATGATAAACTAAACTGGATATACAGCACTAGAATAGTACAAAAAAATTCTGCAAAATAATATTCTAACATTTCATAACTAAAAATGCATAGACAGCATATTCAGAAAATAATCCTGATCCATGAAACCCAGTCAGTATATGTTCTTTTATATTTTATTAAAAAGCAGTTTGTAGATAAAATGATTATTCAATTCCCATTTTATATCCCAAATCCTTTTAACTTTTAATGTTTTAGAGAATCTACAACTAAGATAAAAACACATCAAGTAAACACCTATATTTAAATAAGGAAAAAAGTATTAAACTATATAAGAGATGAAAAAGAAGACAGCCTCTTGAACTTTAATTTAATTTTATTTTATTTTTTATTTATTTATTTTTTTGAACTTTAATTTTATTAATTAATGGCCACTTATAACTTATTGAATGCATGTGTAATATTTGTATTCAATATCATTTTTATACATAACTACTAAAACTTCTTCCAAAAGTATTATATTATGAATATGAGCTTCCAGCATCTCTTTCAATATTTGGCAAAATGCATAAAGATAAACATGTATGAGAGGGAAATATCACACTTGCATCAGCCCTGAAGTGATAGGAGGAAGCCAAAATCATGATATCAATTTTGAAGAACTTTCACCAGGAAAAAAAAAAAAAAAGGCTGATGAAATGTGGTTGAAGGAAGCACCCCAGACAGAAGTGCCTTCCAGAGAAGGCAGGTAGAAGACATCCTGGCAAAATCTACACAAAAACCCTTAATCTGGAGGGATAAGAGTTGGAAGGTAAATTGGCCCATGTAAAAGAAAGGAACCAAGTCAACAACAGTCATTTTTGTCTGTGATCAAACTCGTTACTGGCGCAGAAAGGGAATCTGTAGAGCCAATGGAAACACACCAAAAGGAAAGTCTGTGGGTAACAGAGTGTTGCTCTGACTTAAAATCTTACCTATATTGAAGATTTTACATTAATGCATTTGCAAAATGGGTGAAATGGGTAATGTGTACAATAATATGTTATGAAATTGATCAACAAAAATAGAATTGAACCTATGGAAAAACTGGTGAAAAAAAATAACATACATAAGCACTCAATCTGTTGGTGTGGAGATTTTCTTTTAACATTTCATATGGGAGTATATTCTAATTTTATATAAAAGCTTGCCCATGTTAAAAGGAGCAAATATTCAATTAAATATATAGAGAGCAACCCAAATAATACTTTAATTTATTTTATGAATATACTATAAATTATGTTTTTTTAAACATAAAATACATAAAGATTGTTTTTTAAGTAAGAAACAAAATTAATGTGGCATATAAGATTATTATTAGTGGTAACTATAACTAAATAGAAGGTGGTACCTCAACTCCATAAACAAAAGGATGGGTTATTCAATAAATGATTTTTAAAAAAATGACTTATTAAAATGGAAAATGGACTTGGTTAATTTCCTTAATATCAAAATATGTTCCAAGTGGATTTGATATATGATTATCAAAGAATCCCTAAAATATCAAATAAAAGGTAAATATGCATAATTTAGGATGAGTGAAACTTTTCTGAGAAAAATATCACAGACAAAATACTTAAAGGTAAATATTGATCTTTTACTATAATGAAAGTAATAAATTCTGTTTTCAATAAATACAATAAAATTTAAATGATAATTGAGATATACCAAGCTATAGAAACAAGTATAATTTGATTGACTTGAATAAATTAAAGATGGACAAAATGTCGTAAGTGGACACTCAAAACATGTAATACAATTGATCGATTTGAAATCAATGAATCAATCAACCTCATTATTTCAATCAGAGAGTATAATCGATTGTTTTGGTTTTAAAACAATCAAATGGTTATTTGAGGGTTCAAATAATTTACATATGTTAATTCTTTCATTCTTACTGTGCAAATGAAGAAACAAAAACACAAGAACTTCAATTCTATGTATTTAAACACTGGTACATTAAAATGGAGTAGAATATTATAGATTTAGGTAAGACATCCCTTCTTTTATTGGCTAGAGGGAAAAAAAAAGCAGTTATTTTTATGCGTAAGGCAAATCTGGACCTGGGATGCCTTGCCAAACAATTCCAGAACATTTGTTCACAAACTTATTCTCTTTATCTCTTTGGATTTCTTTATCTCTTGTTTAGTTTCACAGTTTCTCACTTGTTTCTTCCCAAAATGCTAAAAGAAAAAATGGTCTTATTTATCCTGAAATACAAATATTCTTTATTCTATCCCTGATGAAAATAACATTAATGTTTCTTTCTGAATGCACAGGTCAGGTTTATTTTTATCAAAACCTGTTTTGTTTTTTTTTTTTTCTAAATTCGGGAGAAGTTAGTAACTTCTTCTGTAAAACTAAGGGGATCTGGTAAGTTAATTTTCTAAACATGAGAATAGTAAATGCTCTTCTTGGAAAGTCACAATCCACAAAAGTATGAAAATACTGGAAGTAACTACTGGGAAAAAAGGGCACCTAAATAACAGAAGGTCCTAAAACTCTTCCAACATTGTAAGCTTAGGATGGGCATGAAACTCAACCAGAGCGTATGGAAGTAGAATTGTTTGCTGAAATATCTGATAAATTTGTTTGATACTTTAAATCTCTTTCTCCTTACACCACATTATATCACCTGCTCAGCTCAAATTCTGTTTTCTAAACACCTCCCTAACTAGTGTGTTCACTAGTTGTAGCATTTTATTGTTTAAACACTGCTTGATTGCACACCCGTGAAAGATACTGCAGTTGACCACTATTGCTCTTAACTGTAATTTAGCTTTGAAATGTTTGCTCTGCAGTATGTCCCATAAATTGGGGGTTATTTCATCAATATTGTCAATTAGTATGTAATATCTTCTTGAATGTTTTCATTTAAAAACAGTGTATCTAGATTTCTTTTCCTTTACATATTTATGCAAAAGTACAAATTGAGTTGATAGTGAAAATTAATATCATGAGAGAGTCTCTAATCTTTCGTGTTCTGTAATCTAGGGATTTTAGAAATTTACATGGAGGAAGTAACAGTTATAAGTAAAAATGTTTTGTTTAAATGAATGAAAATAACTATCCAAACACATTTAATTTCATTTGTAATTATGTTTTATGTTCTTATTAGTAGAAGAGACATTGAAACATTATTGTTAGGAGGAAAAATAAACTCCTATCTGTTCTTTCTCACATCAAGGATCATGATCTTGCATATGGTAGAAGGATCCAGGTTTAAGCGTGGAGTACATATTAACTCCAACATCCCAGGTTATTTCAATTCCCACATCTCATTTCAAACTATTAGCATAAACTAGAACATCAAGCTTTTTAATTTACTAACAACAAATCTAGGGACTTGGGTCTTTTTATTATAACTCTGAATATGCAATAGCAAAAAGCCTGCTAATATTAAAGATATGGCCCTTTATGTTTAACTCATCAACTGTTTCTCACCAGATAAATAAAATAATTTTGGCAGTCAAACAGTTTTTACAATAAAAAAAGTTACATATTTCATATTATTCTGTTTAATTTGCATAAGTTTTGTGTCAACCTAAAAAACAAGAGTGCAGTTCCAAAGAGAAGCCTTTACTTGGGATCAAAGAATTGCAATTCGGGATACACAAATTTAGGTAGAAACCCAAACCCAACCTCTCCATTACAGGAGATGGGCTGAGGGTTTTTATGGAAAAAAGAGAGGAAGATGAAGTGACTTGTTTTTTTAAGAAGAATAAATTGGTGCAAGATGAGGTAATCCATCAGATGAAGTGTTCATTGGTAAAAGATGAGGTAAAGCTAGATTTGTACTTCACTGATTGGTCAGGTGAAGTGGTCACTAGGTAAATGTTCATTTATCAGTCCTTTCAACAGGATATTGTAGTGGAATGTAAGTGGTCTGGTCCAGTTCAGAGGTACAGAAAACAGGACATGCAAGGCAGTTCCTCTGGAATGGCTGCTCTGGCTCTATTTTAAACGGCTCCACTCACCTCATCTTTCACATTTGCTTTGAATTTATATATTTTTTCATATTTCCTTTAAACACTAGACAAATAGGATTACTCTGAAGATAAAACTTTAATAAGCTTCTAGTTATATCTACCTTTCCTTTCATTTAATTCTTAGAAGTACTGAAAACACATCTTATGGGGAAAAGAGAAAGGATAAAATTCTCAGTTAATTTCTGTCGATTTTCATAAGTGAAGCAAAGAGGATTTTCAAAAAAATGAATTATTTCTTTATTCCACCCACAACTTGTAAATAATTGTTGGAGTAGCACTGTAGGTAACTTTATCATAGACTGTTATGACTTGCTTTGTACTACATTATTAACTTTTTGTTAAATTTTAGATTTGTAGGAAATAGATTAATATTTCTGCTTATATGGTAATAATACCCAGATATACTTATATTCTTATTGTTGGGGGTATAATCCCAACAATGGATTTGAGATGGAAAGAAGCCTTGTCGACTTCTTCCCAATTTTAGCAGCACCACTTCTATATTTTTTTTTGAAATTGAAGTGTAGTTGATTTACAATATTATATTAGTTTCAGAAGTACAACATAGTGACTCAATATTTTTATAGTTTATACTCCATTTAAAGTTATTATAAAATAATTGCTATATTTCCCTGTGCTGTACAACATTTCCTTGTTGCTTATTTATTATATATATATAGTAGTTTGTATCTCTTAATTCCATAACCTTATCTCACCCTTCTCCCCTCCCTTCTCCCCACTGGTAACCACTAGCTTGGTCTCTATATCTATGAATCTGTTTCTGTTATTTTATATACCTTCATTTGTTTTACTTTTTAGATTCCACCTATTAGTGATAACATAGATGTTTGATGAGAACCATTGACAACAGCTCTCAATAGTTCATAAAACGCTTGGCAAACTCAGGTTAACACCCTCCTCTGATTTTGCAACCTGATTGCTTCCCCTAAATTCCACTTAAATAACAATCTGCCAACCACCCAAAATAATTTTTCCCAGAGTTATACATTAGAGTCAAGGCAAATTCTAGAGACATTTACACCTGCAAAGGGTATTCTGAGTATAATCACATGGATGCATTAAAAGGACAGTTTTAATTTATATATATGTAAAACATATACATTTTGTTTTCACGGTCAATTGGGAAAAAATAATCCTGGTTACCTCAGTATATACTATGTAATTAATGAAATATTTTTATTACAGAAGACAAGAAGCAGATGCTGTCATAAATTGACAGACTGTTAAAATAATTTTGTATAGTGCATGAATCCAGCCAATAGAAAACTAACAAACAACAGGCAAAAACACTACTCATAAGAATTGTATTTTCATATTTTTAAGAAGTTACAGTTTATAATATCATTGATTTGATAATAGTTTTTATTAGCTTTATTAACATGAGGTGTGAAGAAGATAATGCTAAGACAGTAAACCAATTTTAAATAAATTCATTGATTGCACAATACCTTCCAATTCTTGAGAAATTAATAAGTGAAAAAAATATGTATATAAGAGACAATCTGTTATCCCAAACTCAATGTAGGGGCTCATCATAATATTTGTTAAAAAATCCATCTGTCATTTAAAGAAATATTGAAGTAGATATTTGTATGAATATGAGAACACAATGAAGAGGAAGTGATAATAAATAATAAACTTATTCCCTTTAGCAGACACTGAGTTATATTTTTATTATTAATAATCATCATTACTAATAATCAACAGTAAATACTACTCTAAATGTGGCCTAGTCATTGATAAAAGCAGGGAAATGAGAATTATAAAGCTAGGCTTTCAACTCTAGACAGTTTGATACACAAGGAAGTCATTTCCATTTTCTCATTCTTAGTCTGCAGATCTCAAAATTAGTGCAATGGTACCTGTGTGATCTATCCGAGGCTGTTGTTAACATTAAATGATAATGACAAACATGCTTTACAATGTAAAATTTTTATCCAAATAATGTTTTATGCTATCATTATACCATTAAAAAAAGAAACAATAATACATACTTCATCAAGTTATTGAAACACAAAAAAGAGGCAACGCTTGTGAAATTTCTAGCACAATGACTCATATAAGTATTCAATAAGTATCCTAAGCCCATATGTTTGTGCTTTTGTTGTGATTTTAAATGTAGAACAACTTCATATATTGGACTATTTGATCTGTAAGGGCATTTCTAGACAAGAGCAATATTTTATTATTCCTTTAACAAAAGTATTTTACAGTGCTATACTATTTAATTGCTTAGGTTTTTAGTTGTGTCATACTATCCCTGTGCCTTTCACTTTGCAAGCAAGTAAAATAAATTATAAAATTATCAACTAATGTATTAACTTTGCATAAACAAAATACTGTTTACTTAATATTTGTAAAGTTGACATACTTCTTGAGCTTCAAATGAGTAACTTTTCAAATTTTAGTCCAAATATTTTTAAGCTCCAGGCTGCTAGAGGACATCTTTTTTTAAATGCTACATTCGAAATTGCAAGTAATTTTTCTACCCCTTTGAGCACATTTAAGTCTGAATTTGTTACTTTAATTAAACTGAATAATTCAAATATTAAATGAAACTGTGTAACATCAACTAATTGAAAAACGAGTGGGCTGATTACTGAATCTGATGACAGACTTGAGAGTGTAGAGCTCCATATTAAATTCATATTTATTTTAAAATATCCTTAAATAGTACATCCTTATGAATCTTAACTAAAAGGGAAAATCTCACTTTTGGGCTAGGGGTGTGTGTGTGTGTGTGTGTGTGTGTGCATGTTAAACAAAGTTAGAATATTCTATCAGGTTACTTTCACGGATCTCCAATAAAAATATTCCTCTGATATATTCTACTCTTCTTGATCAAAATTTATAATTTTCAGTCTTGATAAGCATCATTGATTAAAATATTTTAATAATAAAGCCAAATTTGATTAAGTTAGGACTTTTGCATTTGACAAATCTTAACTGAATTAGATGAACATATACAGAGGAGGAAGATGCCAGGAAAATATCTCTATTGCTTTTGTTTTTAATTTTATTATAATAGTTTGCCTAAATATGAATATCTCTAATTGAGAAACTGTTTTCTAAAGTAGATATATATATAAATATATAGAGGGAGAGAGAGAAAGAGAGAGAGAGAGAGAAAGAACAATAGACACAGGTAATTATTATAGTTCCAGTAATATAAAGACATTAAATAATACAAAAGCATTTGCTTTTTAACTTTCTTAATAAGCAAAGCAATACATGTTAATTACTTACAATTTCAATAACAACAACATAGGGAATCTTGTTCTCGATGAAAGTAGACCTTACTTTAAATTTTTTTAACTTACTTGTAACTAGCAATATATCACCTTAACTAGTTCTTTTTCTAAAAAAAAATATTGGAGTATAGTTGATTTACAATGTTGTGTAAATTTCAGGTGTACAGAAAGTGATTCAGTTATACATATACATATATTCATTCTTTTTCAGATTCTTTTCCCATATCGGTTATTACAGAATATTGAGTACAGTTCCCTGTGCTATACAATAGGTACTTGTTCGTTATCTATTTTATATATAGTAGTGTGTATATGTTAACTCCAAGCTCCTAAATTATCCCTCCCTCCCCCCTTAGCTAGTTCTATTAATATTTATTTGTTCCTCTGTCAGATTAAAATGATTTGTTTTAATACAAACTCATCTTTAAATGACCAAGTCCATTTGAAGACTACCTGAGAATTTTTAAATTCCTTTTTGTTCCATTATGTTTCCAATTCCTTTTCATGTTACTAATTAGATCAAAGGGAGAAGTATCCATGTACTATGCCTATTTGTAGAACTAATATAGGTCTTATAAAGCTCAATTATTTACCACTTTTACATTTTGATGATTGTTCAAATCTAATTATAAATGCAAGCCAGCTGTTCCTGAGTATGGTTTTTGAGTACTGTGTACCTTTCTCTATGCATACCAGAATTACCTTGTAATCTCCAGCAAAATTCACCCATCTTACAAGTTTTTCTTAATTATTGGGACAATACTAATGGATGGCCAAATATCAACTCTTCATTTTGGTCCTATAATCAGTGAAAGCCAGTCAGTCCTTAATAGTAATATGACAATTGTTTTTCATGCTCTACTGAAAAAGCAAAAAGAAAAATTAAATGACCTGAATAAAATTCGTATGCTTTATTAATTTAAGGAGTCTTTAATAAAACATTGAATAGGAGATTATTGAAGACCACTTTAAACAATGGGAAAATAAATTTTTATTCAGATTGATGAAATCTATTAATTAGCACCTCGATATTAGTTTTTTTAAATGTTACACAGCACTTTCCAAAATTTTTCAAGTTTTTCTTTTTTTAAATATTTATTTATTTATTTATTTATTTAATTTTTTGGCTGCGTTGGGTCTTCGTTGCTGCTCACGGGCTTTCTCTAATTGCGGTGAGTGGGGCTACTCTTCACTGCTGTGCAAGGGCTTCTCCTTGCGGTGGCTTCTCTTGTTGCAGAGCATGGGCTCTAGGCGCACAGGCTTCAGCAGCTGTGGCACGTGGGCTTAATAGTTGTGGCTCATGGCCTCTAGAGCAGTAGTTGTGGCACACGGCCTTATTTGCTTTGCAGAATATGGGATCTTCCTGATCCAGAGCTCAAACCCATGTCCCCTGCATTGGCAGGCGGATTGTTAACCACTGTGTCACCAGGGAAGTTCACATTTATTTTCTTAATTGAAAAATCTTGACACTCTCTTGATATAGCTAAAAACAGATATTATTGGCATAGAGATTAGAAAACTAAGAAGATATGCTTAAGATTACTAAATAGTATCTAACAGGGAAAAATTCATTCTAAATTTCCAGACCTAAAATCTAATGTTTCCTGAACTATGTACATGGCAATTAAAGTTATCCTCAAGGCATTAATAAAATACAAAGTGTCCCATTGTCACACTAAGAGATAATATGAATTATCAATAATACCTAAAGGTAAAATTTATACACAGAGACAGGATCTCATCTTAAGGCATTATTTTTGTGTGAACCCTTGTCCAGTTTCTGGTCTTTAGCTTTTCACATGTAAAAAACTTCAACATTTTGAGTAAAATTAGACATAATCTGTCTGTTATGTCCTTACCCATTCTTAATGAAGTTATATTTATGCTGAATGCTAGCAAAAGAGACATCTGTAAAGCAAAGAGCACAGTTTTCACTCTTCCACATCTTTCCCCCGATAAAATAATTGAAAGAAATATAAATTTATACTTAGGAGGTTTGTTGATGAGCATTGAATCACATCAAGGGAAATCAGTTGGATGATATTGATGTCTCGTGGTGAACAATTATGATGGCTTCATGTAATCATCTCCAATTTTCAGAGAGCTTTGGAAGGTATTAAAATCTTTCTTTATGGAATTATCTTCCCAACCAGTGCCGGCCAAACACAGGTGCATTCTGCTTCTCCACGTTTTCTCTTAGTAATTTTATTATCCTAACATTAGTAGTCTCTTTAATCATTTAACAACAAAATTGTTTGATTTATAATTCTGCCTCATTTCTATCTTCATGAAAGTTCATCTCTGTTACTTTCATTGAATTTTACAATACATGCATAACAAGTTTATACATATTGTCTTGGTCTGTTCTCATAGTGAGCTAATAATTTTAGCCATTTATTGTTAGATTTTTCTATAATACCCCAATAATGGTATTTCTACCACAAAGGGGAAATCAGTTATTTCACTAATATTTCCTTTGCAGTATCATGGAGTGGGTTGTAACATTGCAGAAATGAAGTAGTAAATTGTTCCAAAAGAAATAGCATGTCATTGTGACTATATATGTTTTGAAATAGCAGTGATTAAAGAATTACAATATTTTGCCTTTTAAAATAATGTAATTCATTTTATATCCTATTTTAAAATCTTTCATATTTTAGAGACAACCAATATGCCTCTTGAGATTTTATTACTATTGTTTTACATAATAATTATCAATCAAATAGAGATCAATTTCAGTGGCTGAGAGCCTGAGAACTCTCCAGAAAGGAAAACTTAATATCATTGGGTTTTCACATTTTAATTACCTAGAAGTTCAATTCTAACTTTGATAAAATACAATGAGTTTATTTTGATGAACAAAAATGACTGAGAGTTCACCATGTGCAAGTACTGCACAAAACACTAAAGTTGAAGCAAGAAATTAGAGAGAAAACTGCTTTTAAGCAGTTTAAAATATGAGAGGGTTGATACATGAAGGTACATTTCAACTTTATTTATAGCAGTTTTAGCTTGAATTGACTAAAAGCTAGTGATGTATAGTTGACTTCACAAAATATTTCTTTGAAGGTTTATGAAAACAATATTAGAGATGCAAAGATCCAATAGTCCTAAAAGAAAGACATTTTAACTATCTGCTTGTCAATATGAGGAATTCTCAGGAGTAACCACAGAAATCTATGTCAGTTCACCGGGGGGAAAGTCAGTATGCAATTTCTGTCAATTCATGCAGTTCTTCTTGTGAAGACTATCTCACAGAAAGGATAAAGCTGAGAAAGAAAATACCCTTGTATCTGCTTTCCCAATTAGTCAGGACTAGTTCACTCTCAAATCTGGTGCATTAATATCTTTTTACTTGAACCAATTCTTACACTATATTTCCATCTATTCAATGTATATTATAGCAGAACTGATTTAAAGAAAGTTATATTTCTGAAGAAAATAAAGTGTTAAGGAGAAAATGTTGGACCTATAAGAACTATGGATAGGACTTACTGGCTAAAAAAATTATTCAGAGTTCCTTACAAAGTATTGTTTTGCATGTTCTCAGAATATCCTCATAAATATATTAACAGATTATGTTAATTGATGGTAATTAACATCTGTTAATAATCTATCTGTTATGAGGCACAAAGATATTCCCTCTTAAGCCAATAGAATGTTTAAAATTTAGGACTACAAAATATCAAAGGGATAGATGGAAGCTATATATACCAATGAGACTTCTGACTTAAAACAATGGAATATCTAGCAGCAATCAGGAGCCTAGAAAATAAAAACAAGAGCAATCTAAATTACATGTGCTTCCCACTTACAAAAATATGGATTATTTAGTTACCTTCTCATTTAAATATGAATAAACAGGAAAAAACTACCAAAAAGCAGCTATGAAGATATTCTATAACTCAAAAAACAAAAAGCATAATACTAAGAATGCAAAGGAAAAATATACTTTAGATGAAGAAAATCTATAAAACATATAAATTAATTTTATATAGAACTACTTTATAATAATATTTATGATTAAGAAGGATTCACTTTTTAAAAAGACATAAGATGAGACAAAGAAATAGCAAAAGGAAAAGAGTTAGTGGACACTACAATTTTCCTGGATCAAAAAAATAATAATCTAAATCGACTTTTATAAAAAAGCCCATCAAGTACCGGGTAAAACTTATGTAAAGATTTACCTTCGTGTACATCAAGATGAAATTTTTGAATTTTAGCTTTAAAGAATGAATTTTGTACCCCTTGGGACAATACAAAAGGCAACATTCTATGCACTAAACAGAGTTAGTGCCACACTCCTCCACAATATAATAGCTATTAATATAATTAAGCAACATATAAAGAATTTTGGAGAGAAAAAAACTGTGACAATTATTCTATACTAAGCCAAGTTGTCAGTTTTTATTTGTGAAGGAAAGATGGTCATTTTCAAAAACTCAAAGATTCAGGATATATACATCACAAAAGTCCATTCTTTTGTTCTTTTCATTTAAAATGAATAAACAGATATTTAACATATAAAATTTTGGAAAAAAAAGTAGACATCCACATAATCACTGTTTAGTTGAAACAAATCTTACACATTTGCCATATATGTAAGCAAAAACTGTAAAATCAAATTCAAATTCTATCATCAACTCTGCCTTTTCCAGATAACCTTACTGCTCACAAACAAAAGTCATCCTGTTTTGTTTTCTGTTAGTCCCATGAACTTATTTGTAATAAATAAGGCATATTATTTTTTGCATTGTTTTAAATTTTATTTAACTATTATCAATTTACGTACCTCTTTGCAATTTTTTCTTCACTTTTTGAGTTTTATCCATGATGACTTATGTAGAATTATTTCATTACTTTTAATTCTGTCTAATACATAGTTTATTCGTTTTCCTATGCGGAACAGTTCAGTTTTCACATGTTTTTTTGAAATATAAACAGTTGCTACAATGAACAATCTTTTATATACATTTCCCAATGGGCATATGCAAGAAGGTATCTCAGATATATAGCTAGGAGTGAAATTTTTGCAGTAATACAGTATTCACATTTGTCATACGGTATGATTGCTATTGCAAAACAGTTCTGTATACTTGTTCATGTATATCATGATTTCCTTTTAAAAATCTTTGAGTGTTTTTAAAATTCAAAAAAAAAGTATTCTTTACTTCTTGCCATTTATTTCAGTATAAGCACACTACCAAGAACTTCTATTCGCTAACTTTTAGATTACTAACATATAAGCATCCACTGTGTACAGCTTGTTAATGATTTTCTTTAAATCCTCCCCATCTGTATTAATCTCTCTGCTTGCTATAGACTTTACACATCAATTTTTTAGTGACATGCTTAAAATTTATAAGTACGATTGTCATGTTTTCTTGTAATTTTTACAACTATTATTCCACGTATGTTTAGACTGTTTTACTAAGTGCATTCAAGTTCAATTTCCTTCTTCTTGTCATTATAATGGTATCTTCTTTATCCTAATGTCTTTAGACCTTACAATTTACTTTTCTTGAGGTTAACATAACTAGAAAATTGTATCTTAATTTTTGATTGCCTGAAATGTATTTCCATCACTTTACATTCAAGCTGTCTCTTTCATATTTTACTATGAAAATATGTTCTTTAATAACCATAAGTGCTATTTCATTTCATTAGAATGTTCAAATAAGCACAGGGAATCGGAATGGATGATAGGAGTACATAAGCAATGAATTAAATCTATTAAAATATTTTAGTATTCTACTGATTTGGAAATGCAATTAAGGATAAATTGGAACTCTTTCCTCCACATGAAAAACTTAAATAACAAATAAAAAAGAGTATATGGCTACTGTAACAAAATTACCATGAATCAAATGGCTTAAAACAGCAGATGTCTTTCTTTACAGTTCTGGAGCTGAGGAGTCTAAATACAATGCGTCAATAGGCCATACTCCTACCAGAGACTTTGGACGAGAGTTTGTTTCATGATGTTTTCCTAGCTTCTTGTGGCAGCAGGAAATCTTTGGTTTTTCATAGCTGGTAGCTGCATGACTCCAATCTCCACCTCTTGCTTCATATCACTTTCTCCTGGGGGGATGTGTCCTTTCCTCTAATCTCCCTCTGCTTCACTCTTATGAAGACACATGTCATTCGATTTGAGTCCATCAACATAATTCAAGATTATCTCATTGTGTCCAAATCCTTAGCTAATTACAGATATAAATACTTTTTGTTCACATGATATAACATTCATAGGTCACAGATATGAGGACTTGGACATATCTTTTGTGGCCCAGCATTCAACTTACTGCAAAGTTTATGTCATAAACCCTTAAAAACACTGTTAGTCTGTTTTTTGTTAAGAATGTTTATGATGTCATCTTTATATTAAAATTTGAAAGTAATGTTTCAGTAGGATTTACACAGAAATATAAAGTCAATACTACTGAGAAATACTGTAGATTTCATAGGAAAAATTAGCTAGCAAAATTTTCATGGAATTTTCTTCCTAAAAATAGTCAATTTTTATTGAACTTTTTTATTTAAGTAATTTAATAAATATATTTAATCTATTCTTCATTTTAATTACAAATCTATTTATGAATATTACTACTTTTAATTCATATATAATTTGATAGATGAGTATTTCATATTTCACCATATTCTTTAAGCAACATAAATACACAGTAAGATCAACTGCACTTCTTTTGCTGAAAATCCATATCTACCTTCCAATGCTGAACTTCTGCAGATAGACTATCACTGGAATTTAACCAATTTCTTGATAAAGCAAGCATTATATCAGAATGGCCTTTTACTGAAACTCTCTTGCCTATATTTCCCATATATACCATTCCCCTTAGTATTTATTTCTTCTAGTCAGGTGGTACATTCAGTTTAAGTGTTGCAATTTATGTTCTGTACACTGTGCTACTGGCTTTGGGCAATGTGTACATCTTAAATAAACTAAATAAATAAAACAGTTTTGCTGTTCTAACTGCCTCTTACCTCCAGTATTTCTCAGAAAACACATTGCCTAAAGGAATATCTGAAGTCCTATTTAGCAATTTTTAGTAAACAATGGGAGGCAATTGCAAAATATTTATGATATATAAATATTTAGATTGAAAGTACTTGTCATAATTTATTTTACATTTACTGACATTTCAAATATATAAAGCTGAGGTGCTATGCAAGGGGAAAAAAAGAATACAACTCTGAAAGCCAGTATGCCTGGAACAGGAGTTAAGACAAAATGTAATAATTTGTAGAAAAAAATTTCTTTCCTTTATATTTCGTGTCACTATAACTGTTTGAAGTACAGCTATGGAGAGTCAAGAAGTTAAGATACCTTAAAGATTGCAGCTAAAAATCTTATTGCATAATATTTTATCCATTGTTTTCAACATAATAAAAATTAAGTAATTTTTATAAAAGTTAATTTAGACATTAATAGCATTCCAGTAACATATTATTCCCAAAACATTATTTTCTTATGGCTTATAAATTATTTTCCTTATTATTTGATTATAATTAAGAGTTTTAAGGTAGCTATCAGTCCATTTATCAAATGGCTATTGAAGATCTCCAAAATGAAAGACACTGAATGCACAGTTGGAAAAGGTAGAGTCCTGCTTTCTTTTTCAGTTACATAATATATTTAAGGATACAAAAAGATTTTTTTTCTTTTGGTGGGGGGATTCTTGTGTTTTGTTGGTTTTTAATCATGGAAGCGAATGTGATTAATTCTGAATTAAATATTACAGAGGTATTCAAAGGAAAGGTATCATCTGACTTGGGTCATCAAGAATTTCTGTCCTCAATCTTTTAGCAAAAACAATGAACTGAATGCTGTTATAATATGGCAAACGGACACAAATACAGTGGTAGTGAAACATGAGATTATTATTGCATTAGCAGATATTATTCATATAAATGTGCCACAGCTTATTTATCCATTCTCTTGTTGAAGTGCAGTTTTTAATTGTTAAAAAAAAACTTCCATAATCATTCAGTTATGGGTTTTAGTGTGAACATACATTTTGAATTCACTTGGGTAAACACCTAAAAATGCTATTTCTGAGTCATATAACAAGTCTGTGTGTAACTTTAAGAGGAAATGATAAACTTCCTTCCTAAGTGCCTTTACCATCAGGAGCTTCAAACTTTCATGCTAGCCCAGCAATTTGTCAACATTAGTGCTCTAATACTGTATCAGATTATATTGTGTCTGGTGACATTTGTCTCATTTAAGTAAATGTTCATGTTCTATGTCTCTAGATTTTAGTATGACTCTATCGTGGGCCCTGAGTTTTCTGATGAGTTCATGAATAGCCATTAATTTGTAATTTCCTACTTTTTTTTTTTTTTTTTCCCCCTGTAGGGATAGGAGCTACTTCTTTCCAGCTCTTTCATCTGTGAACTAAAACTTGAAGTCAAGTTTGGTTTTTTTGTTTTGTTGAGGTTTTTTTGTTTTAAATGCAGAGACAATCTTTTGTATATTTACACATTCCTGGAGCCTTGTAAAAAAAGGTTCACAAAATTGGATGCACATCAGAACAGGTGATGTATATTATGCATTTGGTGGTGTGGCCTAAAATAATGCCCAAATCTGATGGATTTATAAATTTTGTGTTTTGATACATGCAAAGACACAACTGAGTGGATCACTGTTAGAGTAAGTAATAATAAGAAAATGTATCTCTTAAAATAGATAATAATTGCTGGCAAAATTCAATGACTAAACATTTGTTTTTAAGGCAGGTATGTACTATGCAAGGTGGTGCAAGGCAAGAGCTATAATTTGCACATTATTTCTGATTTCTTTGAAAATGCTACCATTGTAAAGATCTTCATTTTTTTCCTGACAGTTTGAGAAATATAAATAACAAGGGATTGTAGGACTAGTTCATGATTTTTAGAACCTAATCCCAGAGATCTACTTGTGAATGGAGTTTAGATACCAGGATGAAGACGTTGTAATATTGGCACAATTTGCATTAAAGTGTGATAATTTTAAAATCCCTTTTATCTTTTTTTTGTAGTAATTTTAAATCTGTTGCCTATTATTTTTACATTTTTGAGTAAATAAAAGTTATTAATTATAGGCTTGATTAATTTTTAAGTAATAAAGCATTTGAATCATCATATTATAATATATAATTCTAACCTATATATATTTGTGTTTGTGAATCCCTTTGTTAAAGGGGGAACCATTAACTATCAGCAGGTTCTAACACTCATTAAAATCTTTCTCTCCATATTGTTTATAATGCAAACACATTGCAAAGATCTGTTTGAAAATAAAAACCCACTACAAGATCAAGATAAAGTGTTGAACACTTGACTTAATTTATTCTTGTTGCTGTTAATACCAGGTAATTTTTAAACAAAGATATCATGTATATTTTGTTAAGACATCCCCTTGGTTTCAAAGAGAATTATTCTTTATTCTTTTATACACTTTATTATGTTTATCATTTGATTACAGAAAAACAGTACTAAAAACAAAAACTCTAAAATTCCAATCTAGGAACATAAAAAAAAAAAAATCATCTTCAAAGCCAACATTTTGTGAAGCAGATTTGAAAACAAACTATCATCCCTATGGAGCCATTAAACATGCCTCCTTTTTTTCATGCTTAAAGAGCAAAGAAAATCTTTTCCTTGGTAAGCACTATTGAGAGTAATGACCGTCTGGCAACTTATTTCATTAAAAAATCTGTAATTCATTTTTCTTTAATTTTACAGATGCCCAAGCAGCTTCAATGAACTATAGCACTTAGATATGTTGATGTGAGAAATTAAGGTTTATTTTTATTTCAAAAATATAAAAGACATTTTAATTTTAATTTTAGAAGGTAGAGATTTCTTTTTCTCTTCCTTTTATGCCATTTCATTTAGTGGTCAAACTTCTACCCCGGTCACCATCCTTTTTGAATTAAAACTAGGAGATATAGGTAGGTAGTTTTACATTATTATCTTTTGTGTTCACTGGATTAGTTGCATTTGCTGCTTTTGCCTCAGACATGAAAGTTTCTTATTCTGAAACTTCACATTTCCATTACATAATTTTAAACCCTCTATATTAACTTGCTTTTAAATTTAAAAATAGTGATTATTTCTCACATAATATATATGCATGTATGTACATATATATACAAATATAAATATATATGCAATCAATTATATATATTCATTTTACATACATACATGTACATATATGAATACATATGGAATCATACTGGAAGCAGTGACTTGAGTTGCCACTGTTAACTCTTGTAGTAATTCAAATTTTTTGCAATACCTTATGGACCTTCTAAGCAACTCTGAAATTAAAGATACTTTTTACTAGCTAATTAGAATTGGTTTCTTTTTTTTTTTTTGAAGGAAATGTCATCATTTTCAATAGGCAATTGTGTTTTTGTTTGTTAGGATTTTTAAAAAGAATGTTAAAAGAACTAAAACATTTATTTACACTCCTTTATTTAGAGATATAAAGAGTTTTCCAAGTCAGGGAATTGATTTTAATTCAATTTAATGAAAACAAATACCTGAATGCATAACCATAACACTAAAATCATTTTAAAACACATTTTTACAGGTTATTATTTTTATAAAATATTTCCAGTTAGCTTATTTATTTTTTCCAAAACAGTGCAGAATATCCAAAATTCAGAAGAGATACATATACTTAAAATTTATAGCAAAACATTCAGTTAATGTAGCTGATGAGTGCACTTCATTAAAAATTAGTCTAGACAGAAAAGAAAAACCCTGGATTATTATATTTTTCATGCATTTTTCATTCTATTTTTTATTTGCTAACTTTCTCACCCTGTCTCTGTCCAGGGCTCTTCTGAGAAACAAGGGCTTTATTCTCCTTGAAGCAGACCTCATTGTCCACCAAGATGCAGCTCCAGTGTACCTGCATTGGCATTGGTTGTTTTCTCCTTGTGTACTATTGGCTCTCATGTTGCTCACAGCTACTTTCAGGTATCCAGTACTTAACCTATAATGAAGGCTAATATGTCCCCAGGTCAAAATCATGTGAAATATGACAAAGGAGGGGAATGGTATTTACTTAAATCTATTCAGGCAAATGAAGAGAGGTATTGGAAACCCTTTGGAATAGTGTGAGAACAATGCCTAACGCCCATCAAGGTCTGGGCTTCAGTATGGTTAGATGGTCTCTAAACTGCCTTCTAAAGAGAAAGGATCTGGGTAATGGTAAATTTATGATTATCTGAGTGTGATAGTCAATTTGGGATCAGCCCTGACATCAGTCATTTTCTTTCCCTTGGTGTCTTCCATTAATTAATTACTAGCATTAATTTCTTCTCTTACAAGTAAACAAATATGCAAGGAACACATTCATGAAGGGAAGAAAAATCACATATACTGTACACTAGCATGTACTGCCTGACACGTTCCCAAGAACCCCCAGAAGAAAGAGCATTGGCACCTATAATCTCTTCCAAGAAGTATTTATTCTTAGCCTTCCCTTCTCACAATATCTACTGAAGAAAATAAAATGACTTCAGATTCATATGTGCCTATAGTACTATAGAACTTAACAGTCTCTATTGACTGATGCAATGTATCCTACATTAAATGTACATATGACAGTTGGTGTCACAATTACACAAATGGAAGAGAACACAGAGGGAAAAAAACATGTTTTATAGTTCTATACATTAAATGCTTTTTTCTGAAATAAGAACTGTATTGCTACTAAGGAGTCAACATTTACCTTATGAATATATTTATAATTAAATATTTCTCTTTTTGTTAATGTGATGGCTACTCTAGCTCTATTTTTCCTTTTAAATTATAGACTGTTAATTTCACTTCTCATTAAAGACTCTCATAGTCTTTAATGTTAACATTTTGATAATATAAAAAATTTCTTTAGAAGAACTACATATTCATGGCACTTATTATTTGTATAGTACAATTAATAATATGTAGAGTTAATAGCTCTTGGTGCTAAATTTGAAAAAAAAGTGCAAAGAAATTTTTAAAAAGTAAAATGCTATGACTCATTCAGAAATCAGATTTAAAATAAATTTTTGTTCCTTTGTAGAACACTAGATATTGAATGTCCTTTTTCCCAATTGTTCATTTAATTTTGTTTCATATTCATTCTTTTAAAATGCAATAGCATAAATACTTAGTCAAAAGTCTGACATATATTCTGTTAATGTATATCAGCTGTTATTTAAATAACATTATTATAATTATTAAACATGATTAAATATTATTCATAATATTATAAGCATATTTCAAATATGTATTTATATTAATATTGTACTTAACATTATATTTTAAATATTTCTTATTAATCTCATCCAATTATATCATTTTATTGAATACAAAACACTCTATTGTATTGGATACAAAACACTCTATTGTATTGACATACACTATATTGTATACTCTATGTACAGTTACTATTAAAAATATATTAAAATTGAGGAAATGTTTTTTATTTTATGTGACAAAAAAATATACATACCTATAAAAATACATGTAAAAGATGTTTTGGCAGAATTATCTTTGGAATTCCCTCTTATTTGTTTCATAAATATTTCCACAAACTATCATTTACCCCCAAGTATCCAGATAGTTCTCTCTTGGCTCATGTAAAGTTCCATGCTTATTTTGGTAGAACTCAGTTGAATTCTCTATGCTTCAATTATGTATACATTAGCACTACATTATTCCTCAACTATGAGAATAAGCAAGCTTTTCATGTTTAAACCTGAAAAGCACTTTATGATGAATATAAGCAGAGTGTGAATATAGGAAAGAAATTTCCAAGCAAATAGGTGTTGTTTCCAATTTCATTTCTCCTTTTGTATGCGTTCTAAAATATAAGTAAGGCAAATCTGAAATAAGCATATCAAACTTAATTTTGAAGGAGTGAGGTATTTGAATTTACACTAAAGTCACACTTAATAACTTTCATGGAGCTACATGCCTTTTTGGAATGTATTTTAAAGAGGTCATTCAATACTTTTAGATTACAATTTGTTTGATATGGATCCCAGAAACTCAAACTATTAAGTAAAAACATTTTGGATACTTGCAAGATCTTTAAGAATATTAGATATAAAATAATTGCAAATGACATACTAAATATCCAAATCAGATCACCACCGTTAATGTTTTTTATTTACTTCCTAACTTTCCTCTGAATTCACCATACCAGTCAGTAGATTTTAATCTATTACTTCTTCACTCTATTGAGTAATATTTTGTTCAATATCTTTAAGAGTGATGAGTTGCATAATACTTTGGTAAAATTTAAGGTATTTTAAATTTTCTATTTTAGATATGACACTCTGAAAGTATAGGACTAAATTTTTCTTAAAATTCTGTTGACGATTTTTGCTTCGTGACTGAGGAGCGCAAATAATTTGTTTATTTGTACATTTGATAACTATTAATAAATATTAACAAACTACTTATAATTTGCCATCACAGTAGACATTATTCTGCAAAATGACCTTGGGTAGCTTTCTTTATAGCAGGGGGAAATACATGATTAAATAAACACCAGCAGAACAACATAATTGCTGATGTAAGACATCTATGATATGCTCTAGGAAAAAAAAATAAGAGGAGTATCAAGTCTGGAATGGGGGTGAGTTGTGGGGAAGAAAGTTCTCAAAGAGGAAATGACATTTCAGATTAAAAAGAGGTAGGAGCAGTAGGTGTTACCAGATATGGATAATTACTATTCACTGTGACTTGGTAATTTAGCCTCATCTTCCAGCATAAACAGGGATGATACTGTTCTGCCTTTTGGCCAATGGATTTTGAGAAGAGTTATATGTTTCTTCCCAGTACATGTATATAAATGCCAGGACTTATCTCTCTATGCCTTTCTTCCCCTGCCCCGGCAATCATGGCAGCACATGTTGATGTGAAGACTTTCAGCACATGGAGGCTGGTCTACCTGGGAAGTTTCCTCAACCAGCAGTACAATTAGCATGAGAATATTTTAAACCTCCGGTGTTTTAAGATACTCTAAATGGAGGGTTGTCTGTTCACACATTATAATCCAGAATATCTTAAATAATATACCATGCTAATAAAATATGAGGGATTGTATGAAGAGGAGACAGGGATAAGAGAGAACTTTATGTTCAAATGTCAGGGATGAAAGAGGAAACATGGTATTCTGTTGGAAAAGAGAGAAGTTCAATATAGCTTGATTTTATAGAAAATATGAAGGTGGAGCTGAAAAATTAGGTTTACGTGTCTTGTACACTACATTAAGAAATGAAAGTTGTTGAGAGAGTAAATCCTAGGAGCTCTCATCACAAGGACATTTTTTTTTTTCCTTTTTCTTTTACTTTGTACCTGTATGTTCACTAAACTTATTGTGGTAATCATTTTGTCATGTATGTAAGTCAAATCATTATGTTGTACACCTTAAACTTATACAGTGCTGTGAAAATGATGTTTAGATTTTATCATCAGGAAAAATGGCAGCTAGTGAATAATTAGAAACAAGGGTGTCATTTACATATTAGAAAGCATCTTCTCCTATAGATACACCAAATCCATGGCTACATATGGAGCAAGTTCCTCTGAAAAAGCCCTAAAAATTGAGCACTCCTATGCATCTGACAAATGAGAGAAAGCCCACAGCAAGTGGGTATAAGAAGCTGGGCCACAGTCTCACCAGAAACCCCACCCTTACAGTCAGAAGTGAACTCAAAACCCAGAGCTTCTCTCTGAGGAGCAAAGGGTTGGAACACACCAGGCATCCCCAACTTTTAAGACCTGCACCTGAGAGAAGTCCCAGGTGAAGTCCCAGAGAAGTCCCCAAAACATCTAGCTTTGAAAACCAACAGGTTTTGTGTCCACAGGACTCACAAGGGTTATAAGATCTGAGAAATGGTTCTCAAATGGCTCGTGCACTGACACTCACCTGCATCAGGGCCCAGGGAGGAAGCAGCCAATTGAGGCCACTTGGACTTTGTGCGGAAGAGGCTCATTTGCTTGTCTTGAAATGTCAGGCTGAGAGGCAGGTATCTGATGTGATCAACATTTGGGGGAGTGCTAAGTAGTTCTCTGGGGATAGAGACTGGTGGGCGCCATCTTTTTTTCCTTTTTTCTTTCCTGGTGAGTGCCATCTTCCTGCTCTCCCTCTGCCTCCCTACAGCTTGCTGGTATCTCCCAGACGCTTATACACTAGTCTGGAGTCTGGATTTTTGCAATTGCCACCCAGGGGACAACGCTAGATCACCTGGCACTGATGGTCAGTAGGGCTTGCACTTGGTGTTCCCACAGGACTATATATATTTGCACACTTTAAAAGCTTCTGTTTGAGGGCGTGGCTCCCAATCAGCATGAATCTAGGTGCTGACTGAGATCCCTCTCTTTGGGACCCTGACAAGTCTCAGCAAACCCTCAACTACCGGAAGCCATTAAAAATACGATAGGCTGCTTATAGAATCACAAAATTTTGAGAGACCACAAAGAGTCGAGGCAGGGTTGAAAGATAAGCTTCATCTCCTGTAGGACTGGGAGAGGTAGCTGTTTTATCTAATGAAGAGAAACCAACACAGAGAGTCAAGCAAACTGAAGAAACAGAGGAATATGTTCCAAATGAAAGAATGAGATAAAACCTCAGAAAAATCAACATCATGTTCAACCTTGTCATAAAAAAGGCCTTGTCAAGTAGAATATATGTATTTGTTCTTCTTTCTTCTATAAAATTGTATCGTGTTTGCTTTTGCTTTTTAAAAAGAAAGCATCTTGGCTCTACTAAGGAAAATGTATTGGATTAATCAATTAAGTACGTGAGGGAATTAATAAGGAATCTGAGTTGATGGAGGGAAGTGTTTTATTTTGTTTTCCCTCTTCAGCATTTTAAAACTGTAAAACCATTATCTCTGTTCTCCATTGTCTTTGAAGAATAATCAACCAATCTGCATATTTGGTTTCCTTTCTATGTTATATCTTGTCACTGTGACAGCTTTTAACGTTTTCTCTTTATCTTCAGTTTTTATGAATTTTCTTACGATTTGAGTAGGTATGGCTTTCTTTGCATTTATCCTGCTAAGGGACAACTAAATTCTTGAATCTGTATATTAGTGATTTTTCTCCCTAATTTTAGAAAAATTCAACTATTTTATCTTCAAATATTTTTTCTACTTTACTCTCATTTTATTCTCCTTCTAAGATTCCAGTTAAAGTTATGTTTGACATATGGTATCGTATCACAGTTTCCCTGAGTCTCTGCTAATTTTCTTCATTTTTTTTCTCTGTTCCTCAGATTTGAGCTTTTCTGTTGTTAACTCCTCAAGTTCTCTAAGTCTGTATTCTGTCAATATTTATCCAGTGAATTGTTCATTTACATTACTATACCCTTCAATTATAGAATGTCCATTTGGTTCTTTATTTATAGTATCTGCTCCTTTGCTGAGTTCACCTATCTGTTCATTCATTAAGATATTATTTTTAAAGTTTGTGAACATGTTTATAAGCAGCTGCTTTTAAATCATTGTCTTCTAAGTTCAATATTTGTGTCATCTCAAAGCCTTTTTTTCAACTGCTTGAATTTTTTTTTTTCTGGGCATTTCTTCATGAAATGTATTCAGTATAAATACTAAGCTGTACACCTGAAACTAACACAATGTTGTAAATCAACTATACTTCAATTTAAGAAAATTGACTTCTTGAACTCTTGATTTTGGATCACCTTTTTATGTTTCTTCACATGTCTAATAATTTTTATTAAATGCTTTATGTTACAGATTAGCTATAGTAAAGACTCTGGGTTCTGCTATCTTCCTGTGACATGTGTTGATTTTAGTTCTAGCAGATAGTTAAATTACTGGCTAATCATCTTGATCTTGTGTATATTTAAATTTAGGATGTGTTAGGGTAGATGCGTAAAAAAACCCAAGGTGTTTCCAAGGCCCTTCTAGCTTGGCATGACTTAAACTCTAATGTCTGTATATGTGAAGATCTTGTAAGGCCTTGGTTATTGGTTTTGTTAAGCAGTTCTGGAATATAAATTCTTGTCATGTGTGGTCATTGTGATTCTTACATATAATCCTGGTGTTTCAGCCAAATGCCTTTTATGATGAACATATTATTCTGATATTATGATGAACTGAAAATTTAAAATCTCCCAGTACTGACTTGCTTGCCTCTCAAACCTGTAGTAGGTTTGATAAATGGGTGCACTCTCTGACAAGCCTTGAGCTTTTGCTCTGGGCATATACAGCCCAGCTGTCATATAAGGATTCATCGGGGAAATTCTCACAATGATTTCTGAGGTCCCGCACTTGCACAGCTACTTTCCCTCTAAGGATTTGTCCTGTAGATTCCAAATTCTTCAGCTGATCTGATCATTTTGCTCAGGGAACCGCCATGATTTTTTGGACTCTAGCTCAGTGCAGCTTGTAGCAAGGCTGATCACGTGGTTCACCTCAAGAGTTTCCCTTCTATCATGAATTATAAACTTGAACTTCCTGCTGTCCAACGCCTGAAAAGAACTGTCTCATATATTTTGTCTATTTTAAGTATTGTTTACAATGGTAGAACCGATCAAATAGCACTTAATATGTTATAGCTAGAAGTGGAGTTCTACATATTTTATTTTTGAAAAACAGATTAAGTAAGAAAACAATAGTCTATTAAAGTAGCCTACTAATTTTCCCCCTAATTAACTCATCACTATTATATTTCAGCAATGACTCTCTGTATGCCCAGACAGTTCACAGATGGGATTGAAACAGCTAAGGTCCATTTATAGGTAGAGGAACTCATAACAAATTTTGTTAACAACCTCTAAGCTTTCCCTAGAGTTCTTGCTCTTTTTTTGAACACAGCACTGTTCTCCGTTAGCTTAGCTGGGCTTCTAACCTCGCTGAGTCCTGTCTCAGCATCATTTTGTTTGGCTCCAATGCTTGCCCAGCTCAGTTTATTTCCTTTAGTGCTCTCCAAGCTTAGCTCTCTTCTCTGACCTTTCTGAATTTGTGCATTTATGCTAAAGACATGATTTAATGTTACTTTTTCAGTAGATTTTGTTTAAGGTACTTAAGCTGACCTGGAAAATGGCTTAGCCCACCAGATTGTTGAGACAAATGTCGTCATTAAACTAAGGAATTGTGGCAAATGTACAAAATTAAGCTTTATAATTTCTTTAATAATCTGTACAACTGATAATTTAGTTTTGGAAATATAATACTGAATGGAATATGAGAATAAGTGATTCTAATAATATAGGGAATAATAACGATTTAGGTGAACATTATGGGAATGTAAATTCTAAGCAATTGCTGTGAACTACTTTGAATATGATCTCACAAAATAATTTGTACACATTTTACTCACTGAATACTACTTTACAGTGAAATACTCTCTTCTGGTCAGTTTTACTGATGCATAAGGGGTTATAAATGTGAGGTACTGTGGGAGTAGATTAGAATCATCTACTGATTCATGATATCCTAGCAACAGATGATAATCCTCACAGCAGGAATTTGCTAGCAAAGAAGCATATGGAGAACAGTAGGTCCAAAGAAAACATCTATCCAGGCTGCCTATTCACACTGCTCAGGCGCAATAAAAGGCTCTCAGATGAAAATTCTCATTTGAGGTTTTTAAGATCAAACTGGTAATTCTGATTTGAGCAGGAAACTATGAAGAATCAAGAATGTACACTATTACTCCTATATGGTTTTGGTAACCTACTTTGAAGACATTGATTATTTATTTGAAGTAAACTAATATTTAATGCATATAATAGTGAAATTAACTTTACCTTATTAACATGAATATTCTGGCTTTTCAAAAAATATTTATGAGCAAAATGAAGATATTTACAAACTTTTTGAAACATACTTTTTACTGTGTGAAACAATTCTTTCACTTCAAACAGTAAAGTCTTACATGTTATAAATCTCTCAATCACACACTTTCAAAAAAAATACATTTTTCCTCTATTTCAGGTTATAAATCAAGTTCAAAGTAAATAAAGGCTCAATTTATTCCTCAGTTTGCTTTAGAAATGTTTTCTTTGTTTTTTAAATCCGTGTCTATCCGGGATTTTCAGTGCTAGCCAGGCCCATAGTAAAAGTAGTAATGGTTATACGACTACAACTGTTATCTTACTGTCTGGCATAATGAAAAACACGAACAGTGGAAACAAACAAAAAAAAAGAATTCTGGCCTGGGTCTGTTACTAACTAGATAATATTATATATTTTTTTATTTGCAGAAAATTAGGTGTATGATTGCATATTAAAATTGTTTCTATAAGTTATACAGTACCACCAAATATTGGCCCAGTATGACACCAAAAAGATGTGTTACAATTATACAGCGTTTGAAGAATTCATAATTCCAGATGAAAGTGATGAATCTCTACCACTGAAATCATTCAATCAGGCAAATACAGTGGTATCCATTTATCAGAAATACTGCAAAGGAGTTTCCCACGTAGTATGGAATCCCTGCTGTTCACAAACTACTAATTAAACAGAACTGAATGTATTTATTCCCGTGAATAAATTCATTATGGACATTTTCTGTTGTCAAATGCTAAAGTACAATAAATGCCCTTTGTTAATTTATCTCTAAATATAATAACTGGTCTGTTTTCCAAAATACCATCATGGACCCACTATTAACATCATTTCCTTCTTAAGCCTAAGTCTACTAAGATGAAATTCTCAGGAGAATGGAGAAAGGAAAACTAAAATTAAACTGCTTTCCATCTAGACATAAATATCTTATGTTTTAAGAAAAAAATAACATTTTAAAATTTTCCAAAAGTGGGCAGTGGGATGGCGACCCAAAATGAAACTTTAGATGAGTTATAGAATTCTGTAAAGTTATATTTCTGCCACACTCAAGCGTAAATTAAGATTAGGGCTTCCCTGGTGGCGCAGTGGTTGAGAATCTGCCTGCCAATGCAGGGCACACGGGTTCGAGCCCTGGTCTGGGAAGATCCCACATGCCGCAGAGCAGCTGGGCCCGTGAGCCACAATTGCTGAGCCTGCGCATCTGGAGCCTGTGCTCCGCAACGGGAGAGGCCGCGATAGTGAGAGGCCTGCGCACCGCGATGAAGAGTGGCCCCCGCTTGCCACAACTGGAGAAAGCCCTCGCACAGAAATGAAGACCCAACACAGCCAAAAATAAATAAATAAATAAATAATTATTAAAAAAAAAAAAAAAGATTAATACTTTCTGGAGAAGGATATTATATCTAAATTAGATTTTAGTTTATGAAGCTGAAGGAAGAATTTCATGGGGTTCTACATTTATATTTTTGTGCTTGAAAATATTTGTTTTTAAACAATGAAGGTGAAAATATGTCTCTAAGGCAAGAGTGGTAGACGGTGCTACTCACACAGGTTTGGACAGCAGATTTACATCTTTATCCTTCTGCTATAGGATTATTATGTACAGTTAGAGCTATAGATTTAGTTGTAAATCCTACCCAGCTTTCTCCCTCTTATGCCCCTTGTAGAAGACCCCCAGTTGTGGTTTTACCATTCTAAGGCATTTTTGATCATGGTTATACTTTTTCAATATTGATGTCAAACACAGAAAAGTGATGGTCTGAAAAGACCTTTTCTGTGTTTGTGCTTGTATAAGTGCACACCGTCGGAAAAATAGAGACAGTGGTTCCCACTGAAGCAGATTTACTTACATTCCAAGATAGCAAAGATAGAGACATCTCCCTCTTTTCCCAAGGAAGGTTCAATTGCATTCCAGGATATTAAGAGAACATCTTTCTCTAGAGTAGGATAAATAGTCAAGTTTATGGGCAGCCCCCATATAAAATCAGGGTTTCTTAATCTCAAGGTTCATCTTTTGTAATACTCTGACTGTATACACAGGCAATTCACAGTCTTTAATGTGTCACATGAGAGAATTGGGACTTGAGGAATTGATGCAATATGTTATTCACACCTATTGCTATGATTAATACTGTCCTTTGTCTCTAACCCAAAAGCCTTGTGTTTATCTGCCAGGGTATGTGCAACCATGAGAGGCTAACTAAGTTTCGAGTGTACAATTAGGGTAAAATCTCAGACCCTTCAAAACTCCTGACTTGACATTTTAACATGTGAAAATATTACATACCAAAAATGGTCTATTTTAAAAAAGAATGATATTAATGGGCATTATCTCATAATTATAACATACATATATATGTATATGTGTGTATACATGTATACACACACACATATCCTGGATAATTTATATATATTTTTAACGTAATGATGAAATATAAAATGTAAATTATCCACAATGATATAATGTTTGATTTAAATGTGGAAGAAAATATATTTCTCCTTATATTTTTAAAAAGGCACAACATATTACAGATGTCTAGGGAACATGGTAAATTTCCATTTTCTTCTATTCTTTCACCTATTTCTACTAACCTTTGTTATTTTTTGGTGTCATTTGATTGAGGTATGAATGGCCACAGATTCCCAATGACTGATAGTTACTATGCAGTTCATATACAAATATTCCTAACAAAATATTTGGCTAAAGTTGAAGCTATAAAAATGAATATCATAATTCTTTAATATCCATGATAAAATCCGATAATAATTTCCAGTGTAGTATTTCCTGACAGACTAGTGTAATATTGATCAAAAGTGCCTTAGAATGGTAAAACCACAACTGGGGGTCTTCTACAAGGGGCATAAGAGGGAGAAAGCTGGGTAGGGTTTATAACTAAATCTATAACTCTAACTGTACATAGTAATCCTATAGCAGAAGGATAAAGATGTAAATCTGCTGTCCAAACCTGTGAGTAGCAGCATCTACCACTCCTGCCTTAGAGACATATTTTCACCTTCATTGTTTAAAAACAAATATTTTCAAGCACAAAAATATAAATGTAGAATCCCATGAAATTCTTCCTTCAGCTTCATAAACTAAAATCTAATTTAGATATAATATCCTTCTCCAGAAAGTATTCATCTTAATTTACACTTGAGTGTGGCAGAAATATAATTTTACAGAATTCTATAACTCATCTAAAGTTTCATTTTGGGTCACCATCCCACTGAACTGGTGAAAAGCCTTAACCTGAACCTTACTTGTCTTTTCATAGGTCCCCAAGGGTGGTTTTAAGGTTACAAGAAACTCATGTAGTGTAAAAACTTTGGGAAAGGAAGTACAGTTGCTTCTTCTTCTTGAATAATCTTTAAAACTTTAAAATACCTTAAGTTATCATAAAACTTTAGCTTCAGTGACTTGCTGCCCATAGTCCCATCCACCTATGGGAATCTGCATGCATCTCTTATTAGTTTCTCCTGGTGTATTACTGTCACCAGCTATTCTGTCTGAGAAGTGGGTTGGTCCTTCTATGTTCAGGGAACCACAAAACACTCTATTCTCATCCATTCTCCCTAAATGGGAGACTCATTGATACAAATAATAGTTTTAATCATAAAATAGTTAAGTTATGAATTAACTAATTTATTAAAAGGATTTTTTTGAGATAAATGACTTCAAATAATTGACACATCCCCATTCAACAGCTGAGTACGATTTAGAAAAATTTCTTAAATCCCCTCCCCTCATATTATACTCTTCCTTCTGTTGCTGGAGCTGTAAGACTAGGAACTGTGTTTCCTAGACTCCCTTGCCTACAGAGCCACTTCATTTCTGTTACATCAATGAGATGAAATCATGTGAGATCTTGAAGTTAGAAGAGAGATAAAAGATATATTCTTCTTCTGCCAGCATCATCAGACAGATGGATGAGCTTGGGAATTTCTGCAATGGTTTCTAAGCATTCCCTTCTGATTCATCTACCTGAATATGGCAGGAAGTTGTACACATCAGTAGTGAAATCCTGAAATTCCTTACCTGAGTGAGAGGAACACCTTTCTCATTCTCTGAAAGCTATAGTTAAAGCTGAGAGTTAGTGGCTTCCATGTTTGACTTTGCTCCTCCAGCCTGTTCAATAATTTTAAAGCACAACATTCCTATGCTAAATCTCACACTAATTAAAAAGAAAGGAATTCTATAATGGTCTCTGTGTTCCTCATGAAACCTTAACTATGTATCTGGTATCTGGTACCATGTCCATGATCAAAAATAATTGTATCTGGTACCATGTTCATGGTAAAAAATTATTTATAATCTACTTGGGGAGACATTATTTATACACACAAACTGCAGAAAAAAATAAAATAATCCTGAACAAATGCTGATATGATAAGTGTGCCAAATTTATACTAATAACATTAGGGAACATGGCAGTAAGCTACAGTTCACATTCCAGATAGTCATTTAATAGGGTTGCTCATTATAGGGAACCATCATTAGGGAAACATTCCTGAGGAAGTCAGACTTGAAGAAATGCTGAATGAGGCTAAACAGAGAAAAAGACATTGTACAGAGTAGAGGTAGCTTCTTCTACATGTGAACAATGCAAAATAAATGAACAAAAATTCGATTAGTTGTAATAGAAATTTCACTTTAGAGTTTAGTGAGAGATATAACTGAACACACAAAATAATACCAGATTTTGAAAAAATATACAAACCTCATAATGTAATTTATATTTAATGTTATCGCTTTAAGTTTCTAAAGTGCCATTTCTGCACTGTCATGTGGTACCATCACTGCAAGAAGACTCTCCTATAATTACACTAAATCACTGGAATGTGGCAATTATATTTGATTAAGTTATATAGCTTATATCTTTCTCTGGTATTTTTAATTTCCACCATTTGGTTGACCACCTTTCCTCCAATTATTCTTTGTATGTTATCTACTACTAAGGATAGCTACAGCACCTTTTTTGAAAAGCATTTTTCAATTACCCAGAGAAAATTATGGTAGAATAAATCAGGATCATGAATTCTACTTTTATTAATACCTGCCATGATTAACACCAACTAAAGTGTTAAGACGAACAAACCAAATCATCACGCTTGCATCAACAGCATGCGTGAGACACAGCTCTCAGCAAAAATTCCTCCTTTTCAAACAATATTGATTTGTGTGTTGGAAGACAGCTTGGTTTTCATCCAAGTGTTATTTTTACAGTGTTAGTTTACTCCTTAAAGTACAGCAGACTAAAGAATGTAGCAGTGGGGCTTCCAACCTAGATTATCAACTCTAACTTCCCTTTGACTCCAATTTCTCTCTTAGCTATCTGTACTTCATGGGGAATGACCACTCAGGTCCTTTGTTTATATCTCTTGTCACAGTTGGAAACCTTTCTCTTTTTTAGTGGACTCTCCCCACTGATATCACACCACTGATTTTCCCACCAGTCATTCACTGCTCTAACACTTGTGTACCAGATGGTTTAAATGGCTAAGCATGTATTTGCTGAGTGAACATAAGGAAAGCTGTCACTTGGCTTATTTCTCTTTTATCACTAACATTCTGCTATTAATGATTAGACAAGGCTATGCTTGACGGAAATAAAAAGTCCTGAACCTTTTGTGCTCTCTAATATAAGGTAATTAACTTTTTATTCCTGTTTTTTGGAAAGACTTTTTAAAGAAATCAGTAATTTGGTAATAGTGACATCTTTGCATTCTCTTTTTAAAATTTTTTATTAAGCTAATAATACTCAGGTTTCTTTTGTTCATCAGGTTTACCTGTCTCTCTCCCTCCCTCCTTCCCTCCTTCCCTCCTTCCTTCCTTTCTTCCTTCCCTCCTTCCTTCCTTCCTTCTTTCCTTCCTTCCTTCCTTTTTTCCCTTTCCTGATTTTGTGCATAATAATTATACAATTTTAGTGATCATTATCACCACAAAATATTTTGGTAATTTCCTAGTTATCTTGCATATAATTGGTGAAGGGAAATTTCTCTTTATCTTGTCAATAAAAAATGTGCCAGGATGCTTGTCAGAACTGAAAAAGTAAGGAGCAAATGTGATTTTCAAAAATGTCCCCTGAGTAAATGGATTATTGCTTTCTACAACCAAACCTCCTACATTTAAGTTTCAACCACAATGCTGTAGAGGCTCCATTAAAAGCCAGAGATAATATACATACTTCTTCACGATCAAATTTCTTCACCAGTAAATTTACATGTTCTCTAAATGACTGCACTTCTGTTTCTCAGACCTGCTATTATTAAAATAGTTTATGTTTGATGTGTTTTCCTATGTATCTTATACTCTTCTCAGATCATTTAGTTCAGAGAATTAGTTTATTTTTTTTAATGTTCTAGCTCCTCATTAGAGTGGTCAACCAGAAAAAGTATTTACATTTAACCTGTAAGAATATCAACAAAAAGACAAGAAAACTAAATGTTATATTACAGGAGCTTATTGATAGCATACTGAGGTAGCTGAAGTATCAGTGTTGTAGCAGAAAAAGTGTTTAAGTGAAATATGAGTACAATGTGAACAGGCAATAATTTTTCCTAAAAAACATATTTTCTTGGGATATTATGTGCTGAATGGAAATAAAATGTTGTTTTCATGAACAGCTGGAAAAGAAAATACAAATTAAGTGTTCCCTTAAAACTTTACTCTGAATTATCATCTCATTATTTTTTAAATGACATCTATTTAAATTCTTTGAAGTGAAAATTTGTTTAAAATTATTTTTCCTTTCTTTAGTGCATTGACACTTAAGGAAGGGTTGTGTCCAAAGATAGTAGTGTGCTTTTTTTTTCAATGCTTTCTCCCAACTCTGCCTTGTAATACTGGAACTAATAAAAACTTCCCAAAGGTTCTCTCTCAGACTTTCATTTAGTGAACTGCCTTCTCTTGGCTAGTTCAGCCTCTGCCTTACCTTTGTCAGCTCCATCTCTAAGGAAGATACTCTTTCCAATTTCCGGGTCCGTTTTCCCCCCAGGTAGTCCTCTTCTCTAATTTTAAACCACTGAGTTGGTTCTGTTGACATTTTCCCACAACTCATTCTTGTCAGTTATCAATAACTTTGGCTAAATCTTTTGTTTATTGTGTTTGTTGTTAAATTTGGTTGTTATTGAGGATGACATTTTAAAGTTATTATAATCTTAACTATAAATCAAATGTTTTTAACCCTCCTAAAGTTTGTGACTATATCAGTTTTTAATTCTACATCGTATGTATAAGTTATCAAACACATGTAAACAATTTGGTAAATGTGTGTGCAATTTAATAGCTTGTTAGTTATAATTGACTTATTTTATTTAAGGTGTATGCTCCTGCTTAAGATTGTAAAGAAGAATACTAAAGAAAATAAAAATTGTTTATGACATATTCTAAGATAAATACACAATATTATAAATGCTGCATTTATAAAATTAAACCGATAAGAAGCATATCTATCTTGCATACATTTAAACCACTAAAGAGGAGATGATCATATCAGTAATTGTTAAAAATCATTCAGGATTAATAATTTGAGAGTGGAGATACTGTCATTCAGCATACAACAATTTTTATTTTTTATTTGTCTGATTCATCTTGGCTTTTATTGCTTTTACTCATGTCTTCCTGCTTTTTATTTGTGCCCAGTGTTCATTGCCTTGAATTTATTTTCCATCATAATGCTGTTAGTTGACATAACCAGTGTGATTAGGAAATATAGTTATATTACTTCAGTTGCTGTTTTTTTCTTCCAGTTTTATGAAGATGCAATTGGCATACAGCACTGTATATGTTTAAAGTATACAGCATAATGATTTGACTTACATACATCAGGAAATGGTTATCACAGTAAGTCTAGTGAATATTCAGCATCTCATATAGATACAAAATTAAAGAAAAAGAAATAAAACAAGCTTTCCTTGTGATGAGAACACATAGAATTTACTCTCCGAACTTTCATATATAACATCCAGCAATGTTATCATATTGTACATTACATCCCTAGTATTTATTTATCTCACAACTGGAAGTTTGTACCTTTTGACTGCCTTCATTCAAGTCCCCTCTCCAACCCTCATCTCTGATAACCACAAATCTGATCACTTTTTCTGTTTGTTTGTTTATTTTTAAAATACAATTGACCTAGAATACTATGTTAGTTCTTGTTATACATTACTGTGATTCAATATTTCTATACATTTCAAAACGATCACCACAATAAGTCTACTTATGACACCAAAGATATTACATAGTTATTGACTATATTCCCCAGGCTGTACAATTCAAAACCATGACATTTATTTTGCAACTGGAAGTTTGTACTTCTTAAATTCCTTTACCTATTTCCTTCCACCCACGCCCACTTCCCCTCTGGCAACCATCTGTTTGTTCTCTGTTTGTATAACTCTGTTTCTGTTTTATTATGTTTGTTAATTTTTTATGTTTTTTTTAGATTCCACATATAAGTGAAGTCATATGGTATTTGTTTTTCTCTGTCTAATTTCATTTAGCATGATACCCTCTAGGTACATCATTTTGCTGCAAGTGGCAAGATTTCATTCTTTTTATGGCTGTTTAATATTCATTGTATATATATATATATATATATATATATATATATATATATATATGTATATATACACACACACACCACATCTTCTTTATGCATTCATCTATTGATGGCCATTTAGATTGCTTCCATATTTTGGCTATTGTAAATGATGCTACAAAAAACATATGGGTGCATATATCTTTTCTAATTAGTGTTTTTGTTTTCTTTGTATAAATGCCCAGGAATGAAATTGCTGGATCATATGATAGTTCAACCTCTAATTTTTTGAGGAATCTTCCTACTGTTTTCCATAGTGCCTGTACCAATGTACATTCCTGCCAACACTGCACGAGGATTCCCTTTTCTCTACGTCCTCCCTCACACTTGTTGTTTGTTGTCTTTTTGATAATAGGCATTGTGACAGGTGTGAGATGATATTTCATTGTGGTTTTGTTTGCATTTTCTGATGATTAGTGATGTTGAGCATCATTTCATGTGCCTGTTGGTAATCTGAATATCTTCTTTGGAAAAATGTCTATTCAGATTCTCTGTCCTTTTTTTAATTTGGCTGTTTTTTGATGCTGAGTTGCTTGCGTTCTTTGTATATTTTGACTATCAACCCACTATCAGAAATATCCTTTGCAAATATCTTCTCCCATTCAGTAGGTGGTCTTTTGGTTTTGTAGATAGTTTCCTTCACTGTGCAAAAACATTTTAGTTTGATGCAGTCCCATTTTTTGCTTTTGTTTCCCTTGCCTGAGAAGACATATCCAAAAAATATGTTACTAAGACCGATGTCAAAGAGCTTACTCCCTTCACCTAGAAGTCTTATGGTTCCAGGTTTTACATTTAAGTCTTTAATCCATTTTCAATTTATTTTTGTGTATGATGTGAAAGAGTAGTCCAGTTTGATTATTTTGCATGTAGCTGTCCAGTTTTCCCAACATCATATATTGGCTGTCTTTTGGGGCTGTCTTTTCCCCATTGTATATTTTGGCCTCTTCTGTCATAGATTAATAGTCATGTAAGTGTGTGTTCATTTCTGAGCTCTATATTCCGTTCCATTGGTCTATGTTTCTGTTTTTGTGCAAGTAGCATAGTTTTGTCTTTTAACCTTCCTACTAGCTTTGTGCATGGATGATTTCCTGCCTTTACTATATGTTTGCCTTTATTGATGAGCTTTTTCCTTTTATAATCTTCATTTTCTAGTTGTGGCCTTTTCTTTTTTGCTTAGAGAAGTTCCTCTAATGTTTCTTATAAAGCTGGTTTTGTGGTGCTGAACTCATTTAGCTTTGGCTTGTATGTAAAGCTTTTGATCTCTCCACTGAATCTGAACAAGAGCCATGCTGGGTAGAGTATTCTTGTTTGTAGGTGTTTCCTTTTCATCACTTTAGATATATTGTGCTACTCCCTTCTGGCCTGCAGGGTTTCTTCTGAAAGTCAGCTGATAGCCTTATGGGAGTTCCTTTGTATATAACATGTTTCTTTTCCCTTGCTGCTTTTAATATTCTCTCTTTAATTTTTGCCATTTCAATTACAATGTGTCTTGGTGTGCTTCTCTTTAGGTTGATCCAGTTTGGGACACTCTGTTTCTTGGACCTATATGTCTGTTTCCTTTCCCACATTAGGGAAGTTTTCAGCTATTATGTCTTTAAATATGTTCTTTGCCCCTTTCTGTTTCTCTTTTCTTTCTGGGACCCTAAAATGCAAATATTAGTACACTTGATGTTGTTTTAAAGGTCTCTTAACCTTTCCTCATTTCTTTTTCTTCTTTTTTTTTTGTTCAGTTTCAGTGATTTCCACTACTCTGTTTTCCAGTTTGCTGATCCGTTCCTCTGTATCATCTAGTCTACTGTTGATTCCTTCTAGTGTATTTTTAAAATTTTGGTTATTGTATTCTTCATCTCTGTTTGATTCATCTATATATTTTTAAATTCTTTGTTAAAAACTGTTAACTTCTCACTCTATTCATCCACTCTCCTCCCATGAATTTTGAGCATCTTTAGGATGATTACCTTGAATCCTTTCTTAGGTAGGTTGCTTATGTCCACTTCACTTAGTTTTTCTTTTGGAGTTTTATCTTGTTTCTTCATTTGAAACATATTTCTTTGTTGCCTCACTTTGCCTAATTTGCTGTTTTTATTTCTATGTATTTGGTAGGTTGGTTATATTTCCCAACCTTGGAGAAATGACCTTTTGTAGGAGATGTCCTGTGCATTCCAGCAGTCCACTCCCCTCTGGTCACTGGAGCTACATGCTCTAGGGATGCCCCTATGTAGGCTGTGTGCATTCTTCCGTTGAGGTGGGCTGACTGTGGGTGGCCTGGTAGATGTGGCTAGACCCTATTCAGGTTGATTGTCAGGCTCTTGTGCAGAGGCTGCTGGCCACTGGTGGGTGGGGCTGGGTCATGAGACAGATGGCTAAGGAGTCCCAGGGGGTCCTGGGGCTAATGCTAGCCCAATGGTGGATGGAGTCAGGTTCTGGGGTGAGTGATTGTGAGGCTGGGGGTCTTGGATCTAGTTTTGGCCTGCTGTGTGTAGGCTCATTCCTGACATGGCTGGGTGTAGTGTCTGGGCCATCCCCAAGGTGATGCTGACCCACTGGTGGGCAGGGCTGGATCCCATGGCAGCTGGCTAAGGGGGTTCAAGGTGTTTCATAGCTGGTGTTGTCCTGCTGGTGGTAGCAGCCGGGGCACAGGTGGTCTGGCTACAGGGCCCTAGGAGTTCCAGGGCTCATGTCAGCCCACTGGTGCATGGGGTCAGTTCTGACGAGGCTGGCTGTGGGTCTCAGTATCACAAAGTTGGTGTCTGCCTGCTGGTAGGTGGGGCCAGATCCTGGGGAAGCTGGCTGAGAGCCCCAAGGACTCCCAGCGCTAGTATTGGCCTGCTGATGGTCAGGGCTGGTTCTCTGGGGGTCCCAGAGCTGTTGCCAGCTGCTGGTGGGTGGTACCTATAACAATTTTAAAATATTATTATTCATTACTTTAAGAACATTAGTTTATAACTAAAAAATATTAGCTATAATAACTAATATTTTCTGAGTACTTAATTAGAGTCTGGTGTTAAGTGTTTTATATAAGTTTTCAAATTTTTGCTTATAAAAATATTCATGAGATGGAAAATTAATGTTTATTTTACAGATGAGTAAGTTGAGGTTTAGAGAGTTCACCTAGGAAAGGGCTTGTAATGATAACTACTACAATACACTGGGTTTTTTACTTCAATCAAATAGAAAATAGTGTACTCCCAAAACAGGTAAGGCTGAAAGTTCTAGGAATTTTGTTTGATAATTAAAGCCACATTTAACAGACACTATACTCTTATTTACTAACTGTAGGTAATGTTATGCACAATTTCCTATAATGGCTCAAGAATAAATATGTCTACAGTCAAAAGAAGCATTATTATAATACAAAAAAATGTCAACAGTATAGTATTTCTAAGAGACAAAACAATTTCCTTTGGATTATTTCTGATTTTCCAAGGTAAATCAGTGGGATTCAGTCAATTAGTATAAGAGTTTAACTTATTTCAAAAGTAAACACAAAATCTTGTCAGTGTAAACTTCTTTGAAAGCTATAGATCCTTCATGGAGGTTCGAAGACACTGAATTCTCCTGGGGGCTTAGAATAAGAGAGAACAACTGAAGGGATGGTAGGACATTGGCAGAGAAGCTGTGGTCTGTGAAATTACCTAGTGTACTACTTTGCTTAGGTCTGGCCATATTCAAGACTGTGTGATGAAAATAAGATTAGGACCCTGCATTTATCTTCTCTTCCTCTTTAGAGTGTAACCATCACATAAACAGTTTCCAACTTCTGTTGGCTGTATGTTAGCAAAGATTTTTTTTTTTTTCCTGAATATTGTCCTCAATATGACAGAACAGACTGGTTCAAAGCAAAGTTTTGATGAAATGTTTTCTCAGGAAAATCTGTTTCTGCTGCTAGGAGACTGCCACCTACAACCATCTGTGGTTTTGTGTTCCCTGCCAAACTTTTCTGTTGTCTTTATGTAGATACCGCCTTTGTCGTTTTTGTGGTATCCAAACATGGCAAGCCCTTCTATCAGCTGCATTCTTTTGTTAAAAGTGTTTTACTGTCCTACTAAATATTATAAGGCACATTCACACACATATAAATACATTACATACTTTAATATATTAGTCACTATATCACTCTAGCTAACTTATCCAAATAGAAGCATAAAAGTGTCTCAAGGGTTCTTATCCCCAACATTGGCAACAGTGATTTATATAAGCATTATGGATCATAAAAGAAATTAAGAAGCATAAACAAGAGATTGATAAACTATACAATTGGTCCAAATATAGTTCTAATGGAACAAAATACATAACATAGCAGATAAGAAATACTGGAAATGATAATTACTAAGTTTCCAGGACTGAAGAAAGACATGTGTTCTTCAGTAACAAGCACATGCTGATTTCCAAGCAAGATAAATAAAAATAAATTCTCATCTTGATGCACTGTAGTGAAAAGACAGTACATTTAGAAAAAGTGACAAAAACCTTTAGCCACGGGAAGGGAGTAAAGATTACCTAAAAAAAAAAAATACTGTTTTCAGATATAATAAGGTAGCTCATATCAAACTAATACTTCTACTCAGAACAGCTAAAGAGCTAGATTTAGTGTTGTTATTATTACTATTTTTGTCACAACAGCAAGAAGAACCCTCTTTGAGGTATTGGAGGGTAACAAAAGCAGAGAGAACTTAAGAGACCAAAATATAAAGAAAATTAAATGAGATGAGCCTTACATTTTTCTGCTGATTTTTTCTTTTTTGAGGTTGCTGATTATTGGTGTAGACCACACTGTCTAAATTAAAAAAAAAATCCAAATTTAAGGCAGTTACAAAGGCCTGGGGAGACATAAATTGAAATTTAGAACTATCAAGATAGCCAGGGATTGGAGGACCAAGATCCTAGAGGAAAGAGAGCTGCAGGCCAACAGATCCATCACTCAGAACACAATTTTCCTGAGACATTTGTCATCTCCAAGACTCTGTCTGTTTGTGTGTGTGTGTTTGGGGGGGCGAGGGGCAGTGCTAAAAGAAATCCAGAATAAAGAAACAGTTGTAAATTAAGAAGAGAGAGAGAAGGATAGGGAGAGAGAGCTTGTTTTTTGTTTGTTTTGGTTTTGTTTTTTCTTGGCAAGAAGACAACAATTAGCTAGGTATAATGAGCCTTAAGAAAAATATATAGCTTTCAGGTAAGATTGTGAAGAATTATAATTTAAAAGTGCTGGATTGAGGTAATATACCCATTCTCTATCAGCCTTCCAAAAGAAACATAAATACTCTGTAGAGAAAGTTAACAGTTTGGAGTTACTATTATTATTTTTTTCTTACATATGCTTGCTGCAATAGCCAGCTATTGCTATCACAAGATTGTATAATAAAGCACACTAAAATTTATTGCTTGAAATAATCACTTATTCTTATATTCATAGGTTCCAATGTTTATACTTTTGTCTTCTATAGGCTTGGTTCCGCTGGGCCTGACTCCTGATCACTGTTGGGATCAAGTCTGATCCACATTCTTTTGTGGCTAGTGGCCCTTTTAGGGTGCATTCATAATAATGGTAGAAGCAAAAGATGGTGAATTACATGCAAAATGACTTTAAACTTGTACTTGTGCCATATCCACTAATGTTTCTCAACCAAATTAGTAACATGATTAATTCCAATTTCAATGTCAGAGAAATATGCTCTGCCTCTAGTGGGAGGAACTAAAAGCCATTTATATATGCTGAAAAATAATGTAATTTACCAATTCTTACACTTATTTAATACTTTAAAGCATGCAGGAAAACAGAACCATATGTTAGACAACCAAAAAACACATTTAAGTGATCCAAAATATAGAGTTAACAGATATTGACAAAATATAATTATGATTAATATTTTGAGAAAATAAAAAAGAGAAAAAGATGAAGAATATCACAGGGATATCCCAGCACTGACAAAAAAACACTGAAATTAGCATTCAAGTAGTATTAATAGCATACTGTACAAAGCAAAAGGGAAGACAAGTGAATATGCTGTATTCAAACAGAAGTAAAAAGAAAAAGGAAAAGGTACAAATAGAAGCATGGAAGGGACATGTGGGACATGGTCTAACTTATATTTAATTAGCACACAGAAAACAAACAAACAAAATATGAGAAGGTATGGAAGTAAAATTTAAAGACATAATAACTGCAAATTTTCAAAAAATGATGAAAGATATAAAGCCACAAATACAGGAATATCAACCATCTCTAAGCAAAATAAATACAAAGAAAATTAATCATAGGCACATCACAGTAACATTGAAATTTAAAGGCAAAGAGAAAGCTTACAATAAGTCAGAGCTTATTCCACTTCTGTTTAGGGTTTATAAAACTTGAAAGGGTGATGCTCCCACCATAATAAAAGAAAAATATGAATAAAGTAAATCATAACTTTTCTTGAATCCATCAGAGTTGCAGGGCAATTAAGTAGACTGAAATCTAAGGAATGACAAGCCCTTCTATAAGAAACAGGACACAAGCAGTTATTCACCTGTAGCAAAACATAGAGGGAAGAGGTACTGAGTGCTATAAAAATGGGTCAAAATAATCCAGTTAAAACTTTTATAAATTGCTATAGGCCAAGTGTAGGCTAGAATAAGTGTATGGAAGGACTTGGAACCAGAGATACAGTCATCCATCTTCTGTGTGAACTTCCATGTGATGCACAAAAGAACAGGAGAACAGGGTATAGATTGGGAAGGTTTTCCAAGGTAGTGCAATCCTAAAGAAAGGAATCATCTTTTTTTTTTTTAACATCTTTATTGGAGTATAATTGCTTTACGATGGTGTGTTAGTTTCTACTTTATAACAAAGTGAATCAGCTATACATATACATATATCCTCATATCTCCTCCCTCTTGGGTCTCCCTCCCACCCTCCCTATCCCATCTCTCTAGGTGGTCACAAAGCACAGAATCAACTTTTACTACAGGAAATACACAGAGCCCTACACAAACCCTTATCCATTATGAATTAAAAGCTTTATGCCACTGGAGAAGGGTGAGAAATACTGTCACTGCCAGAGCCAGGAAGAAGACAAACTGTAGCTAGAAAAGTTCCTGGAAAACAAACTTCTACTCATAGAAGTGAGATAAGAAAGAATACTGGACCAGAGATCCTATGTTAATAGCATTCAAAGTCTCCTACCACTGAGGGAGGAGCAGGAAATACTTTCTCTTATAATAACTACCAAAGCTACACAATTAGATGTTAGCTGCCAGTAGAAAAAAGAGATAGGACCACTGAGAATGGCCCTCTCCTGAGACCTGAGCACAAGTTTGAACCCAGTATATAGAGAAAACATGCCTTAGACAGGCTCATCAGTATATCTAATTTACATTTACAGAAAAACCTACCCAACAACAGCAGAATACACATTTTCTTTAAGTGTTTATGATTCGCCCAGGTAGATCATATTCAATGTGAGAAACACATCTCAACAAATTTAAAAGACTTTAAATTATGCAGAGAATTGTCCTTGTCTACATGGAATTAAGCTAGAAAACAAAACTAAAAAGATAACTTTGATAATCACAAATATTTGGAAATTAATTATACTTTCATATGACCTTTGGGTCAAATACAAAGTTACAAATGAAATGTAAAAGTATTTTCAATTGAATGACAATGAAAAAAAAATCAGTATTTGGGAGACTCTTGTAAAAAGCAATAGATGCAGAAAAAGCCCTTGCAAGACTCAGCATTCATAGTCATTTAAAAAGGTGCAGCAAATTCAGAATTAAATGAAACTTTAATAAAATGAGGCATTTACAAACAATCAATCTCTACAGATAACATTATGTATGTATGATGAAAGACTAATTATTTGTCCCTAAATTAGGAACAAAGCCAGAATGTCCATTGTTAGTCCTCAAAATCAATAGCTTTATATCCCCATGAATACAATAAGGTAAACAAAGAAAAGAGATGTAGAGAATTAAAAAAAAAAAAACAAAAACAAAAAAGAGCTGCAATGGAAGAAAAATCTACATTTAAAATCTCCAATGAATATACAAAACTTTTTAAAATTAGTAAGTGAATTTAGCAATGTCAGAGAATATGTCAATACATAAAAGGTGATTTCATTTCACAATACTAATAATGAATAATTGGGAATTAAAATTGAAAATGTATCATTTATTAAGCTCAAAAAATCATTTAAAAGCTAGGTATAAAGCTAACAAACATATGCAAGTTCTGTATGCTAAAAAGTAAAAAAAGAAAACTGATGAGAGTAGTCAAGAAGATATAAATTAATGGAACTTAGAATTTTTAAAATGTCAATTATCTCCAAAGAGATTTACAAATTCAATACAACATTAATCAAAACTCCAGCAAGATATTTTGTAGAAACCAGATTAAGGTATTAGGTTAACTGTAAATTAATTCATACAAATGAACTCAAAATAAATTACGTAAGAAACATATTTTTATTATGGTACTTATCTTCCATTTACTTATCCTGAAAAGACCCATCTATGCTCATATACTACACTATACATGTAGATTTTAATATTTTTGTATATTTAATACATTTTAGGAGAATATAATATCCTTATACAGTTCCAAAAATCTATACTTATATTTTAATATTCTAAAATTGCATATTTTGTTTCTTGAATAAAATTTTTAGACATCAGTAAGACTTGATAATCAGATAATATCCTTGAAGCCTGTGCTTTAAGAGTGGCTAGCAAGTACAGTTGCTTTATTTTTGGAATTTTTTCTTGATAATTCATAAAGAAAATATGTTCAGTTAGAATGTGTGTAATATTGAAGTCCAGTGAGTAAAGGACAGTGAAATACATACATACAAAATATTCACTGTAAGCCAGTGAAAACTTGACCAAAAGAGCTAAACATTAGGTAATTCTTCTTGCTTGTTAGTGCATTAGATATTTCATAAAGCCCAGAGATGAAAGAGAAACATTTCATTTCCTCCACTGGGTTTATTGAAGATAAGTATCTTCTTTACTTACAGGGAAGTTTATGAAGCAGAAGAGTAAGGAATCAGTGGCAAGTATGCTTTGGCTGTATACTGCAACATTGTACCATCCTAACAGCCACTATTTAATAGTATCATAGGCAATTCTGAAAGAGGGATTAGGGAAATCTATGAAACCAAAACCATTCCTATTATTTAACATGAAAGCAGTATATCACCAATCTATGCTAACATTTATGTAAGAAAAAATACATTTTAAAGGCAATAGCTATGATTTTTGTATCTATATTTGTAAAACTCAGTTGATCATTTAGGATAGTGTCTCTCAACTAGTCTGAGTCCTATGGGGAGCCTCTACACATCAGGATTGATTGAATGTACAGAGGTGTGTGGGAGTTCAAAATGCTTGCCATGTGGTTTTAAAGATATATCTGAATGACATCTACAAAAGACTCTTTCAGAAAGTGTAGTGCTTATGGTGGAAAGCATAGAAACTGTTGGACTAAATAAATCCATTTCATGATAACATATTTAATGAGCTCTAGAAATATCACTTGCTTTACATGAAATTTGATGTCAGGTATGGTAGTGAATTGTTGTCTTGTTAATTTACAACTAATGATGAACTCTTGATCATATAAACATGATTTGCTGATGTATTTTTAATATGTCCACATTGATTTTTAAAAATTAATTAAGGACATATTTTGTTGTTGTTGTTGTTCTCTCATAATATTCACATATTTGTTGAAAGTCCTAATTTGGCTCCTCAAAAAGGATGGTAGTCATCATCCAGCTGAAACTGAGGATCCAAGAATGGACTGAAAGACTCTTCATGGCAAGTGACATATCACCTGTACTCTGTTGCCAAGGCAAGAAGATATACATATTAGTTTCAAAATGAGCCTTAGTCAGAAGAGGATAGAGCCTTTCTTTATAAAAGATATTTCCTTATCAGTTGGTTCTAAACCTGGCAAAACAAAGCACTGTGGTCTTAGGGCAGGAATGTTTTATGCCATAATGATTATATGATTGTGACAAGCAACCCAAAAGATCGAGCTGTTAGTATTATGTGATTGCTGATATACATCAAGTTTTCTTAAATGTATTTAATATAAAAAGTGTATGTACTAAAAATATAATGTAATAGTAAAATACTAAAAGATAAATTAAGCCTTAAAAATATGTTTATATATAAGATGTAAAAGAAATAATAGCTATAATATCTTTATGGCATTCCTATATGAATAGAAATAAATGTTCTCCTATAAAATAATGAAATAATTGAGAAATTAAATATATGACACATAAAGAGCAAAAAGTACAATATTAATTTTTATCAAAAATGGTAAGGTGAAGAATGTTTTTTTTTTTTTTTAATTTTTTAAATTTATTTTTGGCTGTGTTGGGTCTTCGTTTCTGTATGAGGGCTTTCTCTAGTTGTGGCAAGCGGGGGCCACTCTTCATCGCGGTGCGCGGGCCTCTCACTATCGCGGCCTCTCCCGTTGCGGAGCACAGGTTCCAGACGCGCAGGCTCAGTAGTTGTGGCTCACGGGCCCAGTTGCTCCGCGGCATGTGGGATCTTCCCAGACCAGGGCTCGAACCCGTGTCCCCTGCATTGGCAGGCAGATTCTCAACCACTAGCGCCACCAGGGAAGCCCCTGAAGAATGTTTTAAAGACTAAAAAATATTTTAAAAATTATTTTAAAGACGTGAAACCTAAAACTCAGAAGAGAACATAGAGCACTTTTTGACATAAACTGTAGCAATATTTTTTTTGGCTCTGTTTCCTAAGACAAGAGAAAAAAAAACAAAAATAAACAAATGAGAGCTAATTAAACTTAAAAGCGTTTGCATAGCAGAGGAAACCATTGACAAAATGAAAAGACAACCTACTGAATGGGAGAAAATATTTGCAAATGATACGACCAATAAGCGATTAATATCCAAAACATATAAACAGCTCATGTAACTCGATATCTAAAAAACAAACAACCCAGCTCACCTGATAATGTACTTACCACGCAGATTCTTATTGGTCTTAGGCATCTGGGATTTCATCTGGGAAGACTGGAGGCAGGTGGCAAGCTTCTTCTTGTGGTTCAAAAGCATATGGAACAGCTCCTGCAAACTGATATCAGTTTTGGCAAATGTCTTCACGAAGGTGCAATTTTATTCCATTGCACAAACAGCACCATCCCTCAGTGCCAGCTCCTTGTGGTTCTCATGGCACATTTTACTTACCAGCATGATAGGGTACTTATGCAGGTTGTTGCCTTTGGTCTCACACATCAGCTTATAGGCAGGCTCCAGCTCCTCCAGGGTTTGCTTCTTGGTTCACATATTTGTTGAGTAAAGAGTAAACCAAGATGAGTAAATCAGGATGAAGATGTGGCCCCTGGCAATGGCAAGGTGCTGCAGGGCACCCAGTGGTGTTAGTGATGTGCAGGGTGTCCAGACTCTGGTTGCAGCTCAACACTTGGTGGTAGGTATCTTCAATAGTTAGCAGGTGTGCATCACAGAAAGGGCCAGTACACCTGCCTCTGCACCAATGTGTTCTTGCCCAGGCCAGCCAGACTTGAGCATCACTGTGAGGTAATCTTTGGTCCTCTTCTGAGGCATGAAGGCAGATATGATAATCAGGGTGGGCAGAGGCCAGAGCCATTGCATCAACTGTTTCTTAAAGCCAGAGCAGGCAGGAGTTGCCCATTGTTGGGAACTGACAAGGAGACCTGTGCACAACTCTCCGGCACTTAGCCATCACTAAGGGAAGCCTCGTGAAGAAAGAATACTACCAGACAAAATTCTAACAGTTCCTGGATCACACACATCCTGCAGCATTTTCTCTTTCCTCCATCATCAGCAATTAATTTCTTTCTGTCTGTGCTTCAAAAATGTGTGCACAGAAAACTACATTTAATACGATTTGTCTTATTGTAGAATGGGTTTTACTTCATTAGTTAACAAATAGTTTATGTCAGTTACTGTTTCAGGTGCTAAGAATACAAATTATAAACAAAATAGACACAGAGCCCTGCTCCCTCTTAGAACTTATATTCCAATGTTATGAGCTACAAAATTTTTTTAAAAATTACAGAAATCTATGTATTGTACCATCAGATGCTATGAGAAAGATGAAGCTATCCTGATAATGGCAATTTGGGGACAGATCTAAATCTCCCGTAGATGTGCAAACCTCCTCTTTTTCTTTACTTCTGTTGAAAAGTTTGAGAAGCACTTCTATGTGACACTTAATGGAACAAAGAGTTCTGTTGCATTTTACTACTTTGATGGATTAGTTTCCTATATAAGTCACTCCATCATTAAGGAGTAACTTACTCCATATCATTTTCTAAGTTTTATATTCAAAATCATCTAATTTATAGTTCAAACAGTTTGAAGTAATTGTTTTATACATAAATATCCAAATAAATTCACATGCATTGCCTAGTATTATGAGAATGACAAGATTTATAGAAGGTGAGACATAGTTTACTTTAGATGGTACAAGGTTTATATATTTTTTAAAAAGGTCAAGGAGACTTCCAATATTAGTAACGTTTTATAACCAAACATTTTCTGTTAGAAAAAAAAAAAATCTAAAAGCGACAAGAAAAATGAAATCAAAACAAAGCAAAAATCCATGTAAAATCCATTTGTAATAAACTCTAGAGCAGACAAAAAGATCTGAAGTGTTAGTAGTGCTATACCACTCAAATCAAATGGAGGCAATCTCTAGCTTCTTAGAGTGTTGGCTGCTCAGCTAACAACTCAGCCTTCCTAGAATTGGCTTCTGCCAAAGGGAGTTGCCTTACCCAAGTTTTTAATTCACTTTATGGCAGTTCAACTTTTCTGTCTACCAAATCCTGCTACTCTGACATCTTTACAGATCTTATTCCCCAAAGCACTTTATAATATATTTCCTGCATACAAATCTATGTATTTCAGAGTGTGCTACCCAGGGAACAAAACTAAGACAGTTGGAACAAAAGGTAGCCCTATGATGCAGGTTTTAAAAATGAGATTCAGGAACTTCACTGTAAGTTTCCTACTTGGTAATGGTGTAGATCCTCACCACTGATGGATGGTCAAATCCTGATAGCCTATGGCAAGCTATAGTGGTACAATTGCTATACTTTAGCTGGGAGTGACCTGAGACAGGATACTGATGAAAGGAAATGCTGTGGAAGGTACAATATCTCGGGCATTTGAGAGGTTTATGGGAAGAAATAATGGCTGTGAAATTGGATGACTATTGCTGAAGGTTATTAAATCATTGACAAAGGAAAATATAAGGCTGAGGGAGATTTAATACCTATTTTAAGTAAAATATAAAAACCAGAGGATTTCCTTGGTATCATATAAAGAATCATTCATCTCCATCAGGAAGAAGTCTGTTCATGCTGATGATCAGGATTAAGATTTAAGTTTTTTGAAGAAAAGCTCCAGAGAAAGTTGAATGATCAACCTCAGCAAATGTGCTACGTTGATTGGGGAGGAATGGGACACTGAAATTTAGGATTGGTTTCTTCGAAGTCTATGAGAAAAAAATTGTTCAGTGTTTTTCACCTAGCTTCTGGCAGTCTGCTAGAAATCTTTGGCATTCCTTAGTTTGTAGAAGCACGACTCCAATTTCTACCTTCTTCTTCATATGTAATTCCCGTTGTATGCATGCCTATTTCCAAATTTCTCTTTTTTATAAGAATACCGGTTATATTGGATTAGAGGGCCACCCTTCTCCTATATGACCTTATTTTAGCGTAACTAATTATTTGTGCAACAACCCATTTTAAATGAGGTCACATTCTGAGGTACGTGGGGTGAAGAATTCAACGTATGCACTTTGGGGGGACATAATTCAACCCATACCACCTACTATCTGACTGTATACACTGTGGGAGGACCTGAAGAACCACTTTTGAATGTGATAAGAGAGATATTATAGAACAGGGCTTCCCTTATTCAATGGAGATAATAGGTTCCCAACATAATAAAGATCAAGCTGGAGCACTTAACCATTAGAATCAAGGTAGGCACAAATATTGTACTGAATTTCAAAGTCAGAGTGTCAGCCAAGGTGCGCTAACTCTGAGAGCTTTGTAGATAATTAACATATCTCATAATTTTTAGGAACAATATTGATGGATAGTCAACAAGTCCATTGCTTTATTTATTTAACTAATCAAGGAAAGAGTATCAGAAGGCTGTGGGCAACATTCGCAATTCAATAGTTCACAATCCTTGGCCTAGTTTTAGGACATAAGAAAATTTACAGACTTGTTATTCTTTGAAAGGGATGCCCATTCTCCATGAAGAAAGACCTTATAGCACCGTAGCAGATTTATATGCTTCCTCGAAGCACACTAGAGACATTTATTCCAATAGCCATACATTGGGAAAGGGATAATACACAGATATTTTAGGATAATTTTACACATGGTTAAAATTGACATCAAGACTCAGGTGTGTAAATTGTCCCATTGGCTGCTCTGGGAGCACATAGAGTTCTAGTCAAGATTCAGTTTATAAAACACAAATCTACCCAGTGATCACTTCCCTTGCCCAGAAAACACAATTAGAATGGATATACTTAGTAGTTGGCAGAACACACACGTTTGTTCCTAATCTTGTAAGAAAAGAAAACAATCTACAGAGAAGGCCAAATAGAGGACTTTGAACACTTTCCTCACCCCCATCCCCACCCAAGATAATACATCAAAAACAATGCCATATACAAAGAACGGCAGGGATTAGTGAATGGCAGAGGTTAGTTAAAAACCTAAAGAATTCCAGGGTGGTGGTCCCCAGCTTAACCCAAGTAATTTACCAGACTGGCCCTTGCAAAAAACTAGTGGATCCTAGATATTGACAGCAGATTACTGCAAACTAAACCGAGTAGTAACCTCAATTGAAACTCATGTGACATCTTACCCAATTGAAACAGATGTGATATCTTACAAAAACCTTACAACACAGATTGTGATATCTTACTAGAGTATATTAACATGAATCCAGGTACAATATTTATATATATTACTTTTTAGTATCATTTCTAATTTGCACTGATGTAGGATGGGTAACAGTATACATTTAGGGTTTTGTACTAGGGCTATGTCCACCTTCATGCCCTCTGTTATAACTCTAAAGAATGTGGACCATCTGGACAATCCACAGAATATCACATTGTCCAACTATGTTGATAGCATCATGTTAATCATACTGAATGAGCAAGGATTGACAAGTATTTTGATAGAGCATGTTGGACAGTCTAAGGTAAAGGGCAAATTATTGCCTCTTGCAATTTTCATTACTAAAAAAGGAAGCACATTGCCTGGTAAGCCCCTTTAGGTTCCAGAAGTAGCATATCCATATTTGATAACTGTCAAGAGTTTAGCTAAGCTATTCCTTGGTATTTCTGCCTCAGCAACATTTTGTTTGGCCAAGCAGACTACATTGATTTTACACTGACACTAGTCCCCTCATGCAAGCTCAGTGCCCTAGAGAGCAGCCTGCAGTCACAAGCAAATATGAATTCCTGATATGACTCCCTCAACAACCCTTGATCAAAAGTCTCCCCTGTCTCCCAGTTCCTTCCCTTTCTGTTCCCCTTAGATACAGCCCACATGTGGTTTAGCGAAACCCCGCTCTTTTGGTTTGAATTGACCAATCCAGCCTTGGTCTGAGAACCCTAAAGCACTCCACGCACAGACTCTAACAAGGGTGTGTGCCCCAGTTCCTGTCTATGACTGAACTCTGTTTTGACCTTCCCTGTGTAGTCCCTTGAGGCATGCCATGTACTTCCTCCAGGATCTGTGAGTAATAAACTTCTCTATTTCTGTTCTTCTTGTGGTCTGTTGTTGAACCATGGCTCACCATCTGGCACCATGTGCTTCACTTAATAAGTATTAATTTGACCAATTCATAACAATAATATTGCTAAGTCCTATTTACTGAATGGTATAAAAGTCTCTCAGAGTTGAGTGGAATCAAACCCCTAGTCAGGTTTCTTTGGAATCATCTAAAGGTATGTATCTATTTGGAGAGTTTAGCTGGAATTTCTATGCACTAATTAATGAGTACTGAAACACCTTAGGATGTTGTTTTTGGGATTATTTATTGTACGATTGTGGACTTCAGGTGCATTAAAGAATGGGAGCACAGTACACACCCCTCCAGGTGCTAGTGACTGGCAAGTTTAGCAGAGGCAACCTGTAATTTTCAGCTTCCTTGTGCTCCTGATTTATGTGTCAGCTCTCGTCATCATCCTGCACAAGAGCATCTTGAGCAACAAAGGGCATCTCATGTGTCTGTGGACATCAGAAGTTATAACTGAGTAATTAAAGCTTCCGAGATCCTGCTTCTGTGAATGATGCTCTATCCCTTCTTAAAGATAACTATAAACTTTGTGCTGGGTCACCTACTGTCTCTAGTTTTTGATTAACAATCCAATCTAGAAACTCACTCTAGTGACCATGTAATTCCTTACATTATTATTACTATTATTATCATTATTATTATTTTGATTGCTGTTAAACATTAGAAAAATAATTTACATTGTTCTGTCAGAATTTTATTACTACAACTTATATAGGTTAATACATATTCTACAATACATTCATTCCTATTGTTTTATAATACCAGCGCATGCACATGCGCGCACGCACGTGTGTGTGTGTGTGTGTGTGTGTGTGTGTGTATAAATAAATAATTAATTACTTAATATATATAGACATACGTATGTGTATATTATATATGTATTACATTCTAACCAGCATTGTATGAGAGTTACAATTCCTCCAAATCCTTGCCAATAATACAATCAGTGTTGTTTGTTTGTTTGTTTGTTTTAGTTTTAGGCATTCTAATAGGTAAAAAGGGGTATCTCATTATGTCTTTAATGTGCATTAATGTCCATTCTTCTAATTACTAAAAATATTTAGCATATTTTCTTGTGAATATTCACATTCATATATCTTCTATAGTAAAGTGTCTATTCAAATCTTTTGTTCAATTTGTTACTTGGGTGATTTACTTCTTTTTACTGAGTAGAATCAGGTGTTTATATATTTTAAGTCCATGTCCATTATCAGATATATAATTTACAAACATATTCTCCCAGTTTGTAGCTTGCTTTTCATTGTCTTAACAGACTTTCGAGGAGCCAAGATTTTATTTATGTTTTTATGAAGTGTATTTTATCAATTTGGTCTTTTACAAATTATGCTTTTGTTGTCATATCTGAGAAAGCTTTGCCTAGCTAAAATCACAAAGGCTTTTCTCTATGTTTTGTTCTAGAAGTTTTATAGTTTTAAGTTTTTCATTTAGATATATGATAAAATTTGAGGCAGTATCTATGTATGATACAACATGTGGATCCAGGCTTCATTTATTTTGCATATGGATATCCAGTTCTGACAAAACTATTTATTAAAAAAAATTATCCAATCTCCACTGAATTGGCTTTGCACCTTGTTAAAAATCAGTTTTCCATTATGTGTTTTTCTATTACCTGATTCTCTGTTCTATTCCATTGGACTATTTGTCTAACTTGACAGCAGTACCACAGTATTTTGATTACTTAGGTTTTATAATAAGTCTTAAAATTAGATAGTGTTGGTGCTCCAACTTTGTTAAATCAATGTGTAATAGGAAATACGTACCTAGAATAGTCAAAACAACTTTTTTTCTGTTGCTGCTTTTAAAACTCATGTTTTACCTTTGACTTTTAAGAGCTTGACTCAAATTTTGAGTTGGCACGGCTTTTAAAAATGTTTATCTTTCTTGGTGTTTATTGAACATCTAAATATATAAATTTATACCTTATGTCAAATTTGTTAATTTTTCAGTATTTAATAAATGATTATCTTCCCTATTCTCTTTCTTCTAAAACTCTAATAACATTTGTTTCACTCTTTCATAATACCTAACACTTCTGTGATTCTGTTTATATTTTTCAATTCTTTTTCTCTATTTCTCAGATTGGGTAGCATCTATTGAAATATCGTTATGCCCATTAGCCATCCTTAAATCGCAATGCTATTGTTAAGTCTATGCAATATTTTTTTTCATATATTTTATTTCAAGAATTCCCATTTGGTTAGTTTTGTAGTTTTATTTTTCTATCTTTTCACTCTTTAAGAGCAAAATTTTAAAAATATTTTTATTTTATATTATACTTCTCATTTAGATCATCATCAGGTTGTTCATATTAATTGTCTTTTCTCTTTAGGAAAGACTCCATTTACCTCATTCTTTAAATGTCAAATTATATTGGATTGTATCGCCAACATTTAAAATTTTATGTTGTGGAGACTCCAAATTCTGTTATTTTCTTCTAATTAGTGATGTTTCTTTTGTTTTAGTAGCAATTAACTTAGTTGGACATGAACTACAAACTGTTTCTTGAGAAGGAAGACCAAGCTTCAGATTGTTTACTTTTACCTGAGGTTTACTGAGTCTTTTTTGCACATGTGTACTTCAGGGATTAGCCAACATGTTGTCAGACAGTACTTAAGATCTCCTCTTTAACTCTTTCTATTTTTGTATGCTCTTCCAATGCCAGGGGCCATTAATGCTCTAAATCAGTACTCTGATTGACATGGACAGAAAGCTTGCCGTTGGTTTTTTTTTTTTTTTTTTTAATCCCATCACTTTGCAATTTCTTCAACTTCTCTCATCCTACAAGTGATGAAAAGGGGCACTTCCTTTTTATATATCTCCTGCTCTGAAAGTGAAATCTCTATAGAATAAAACTCCTCCTCTACATTCTCTACTACCTTCAGATAGTTGCTTTTTCTATTATGTTTAGATGTTACAGATGATATTTTCCATAACAGGAAAGTCACAGTATCCTACCATAGATATTTAACTTACAAAAGTGAGTAAACTCCAATCCCTCCTACCCCCCAACACATAAACACACACACACACACACACACACACACACACGCTAGTGGAATCTTTTGATTTTGACTTTTTTTTTTTTTTTTACCATCAACAGTTAGATTACTCTCATCAGTAAGTTACCCTCAACTCCTAATACAATTTAAAAACAAAAATAAAAAAACAACCAAGAAACAACCAAATAAATACATTTGAAATTTCATCTGTTTGCATATTACACCATTTGGGGAATATTTCTTTTTTCTTGATGTATGTCCTTTAACACTCCATTTAGAGCAGAATTTTCAGTGGTAAGCTTTATGTATTATAAATATTTTATATTGCATTTATTTTTATTGTGATAAGAACACTTAACATTAGCTTTATCCTTTTAACAAATTTTTAAATGGACAGTACAATATTGTTAACTATAGCTACAATGTTGTGTAATAGATTTCTAGATCTTATTCATCTTATATAACTGAATCTTTCTATCTATCCACAATGAAATATCAATACAGTTATTTTTGAAAGACGATTTTGCTGGATACACAAAACAACATTTTTAACTTTTTTCTTTAACGTTTTATTTTATATTGGAGTATAACTGATTAACAATGTTGTGATAGTTTCATGGGCATAGCAAAACGACTCAACCATACATGTATGTGTATCCATTCTCCCCCAAATTCCCCTCCCATCCAGGTTTCCACATAATATTGAGAAGAGTTCCCTGTGCTATACAGTAGGTCTTTATTGGTTATCTATTTTAAATATAGCAGTGTGTACATGTCAATCCCAAACTCCCTAGCTCCCTTTCCCCCCACCCTTCCCTACAATGAGGTATCACCTCACACCAGTCGAAATGACTATCATTGGACTTCCCTGGCAACACAGTGGTTAATAATCCACTTGCCAATGCAGGGGACACGGGTTCAATCCCTGGTCAAGGAAGATCCCACATGCCGTGGAGAAACTAAGCCTGGGCGCCACAACTACTGAACCTGTGCTCTAGAGCCTGCAAGCCACAACTACTGAGCCCGCGTGCCTAGAGTCCATGCACTGCAACAAGAGAAGCCACCACAATGAGAAGCCCGTGCACTGCAACGAAGAGTAGCCCCCACTCACCACAACTAGAGAAAACCTCAACGCAGCCAAAAATAATAAATAAATAAATTAATTAATTAATTAAAAAAAAAAAAGAAATGACTATCGTCAAAAAAATCCACAAACAATAAATGCTGGAGAGGGTGTGGAGAGAAGGGAACCCTCCTACACTGTTGGTGGGAATGTAAATTGGTACAGGCACTATGGAGAACAGTATGGAGATTCCTTAAAAAACTAAAAATAAAGCTACCATATGACCCTGCAATCCCACTTCTGGACATATATCCAAAAACAAAACATGGTCCAAAAGGATACATGCACCCCAATGTTCATTGCAGCACTGTTTACAATAGCCAAGACATGGAACAAACTAAATGTCCATCAACAGAGGAATTGATAAAGAAGATGGGTACATATATACAGTAGAATATTACTCAGCCATACAAAGAATGAAATAATGCCATTTGCAGCAACATGGATGGACCTACAGATTGTCATACTGAGTGAAGAAAGTCCGACAGAGAAAGAGAAATATCATATGATATCACTTATATGTAGAATCTAAAAAGAAATGACACAAATGAACTTATTTACAAAACAGAAACAGACTCACAGACTTAGAGAATGAACTTATGGATACACAATTATAAGTTAAATGTTTTTATGTTCTCACTGTGTAAATATTATTCCACTACCTTTTGGCTTCCATTTGTTGCTGTTGTTTTTGTTGTTGTTGCCACACATTCTGTTACTGTAGTGATAATTTTTCTAATTATGTCTTTCCCTCTGATTGATTTCAAAATCTTTTCTGTCTCAAATGAGCTTTAGTTTCAGAAGACTCAGAAAACAGGGATATATGATGATTATTTATTTGATTCTGCCTTTGATATGATATTTTCCTTGGATCAGTAGAGTCATATTTTTTTTATCAGTTCTGGAAAATCCATGACTGTTTTTTTTTAGTTTTTCTTACCATGTTCTCACCATTTTTCCCTTTGGGCCTCCAGTCAGATATTTGATGAAACTTCTAATTTTTTCTTTATTTTTAACCTCTATTTTTTGTTTTTGACATTGTCATATCTTTATGCTGCTTTATGAATGAATTTTTCATATATTTCTTCCGGATCATTAATTCTCTTTTCAGCGTTTTCACCCATACATCAACTTTTTTTTTTTTTTTTTTTTTTTTGGCTGTGTCACGTGGCCTGTGGGACCTTTGTTCCCTGACCAGGGATCGAACCTGTGTCCTCTGCAGTGGTAGTGCAGAGTTCCAACCATTGGATCACCAGGGAAGTCCCTGCATCCATCAACTTTTTCAACAGCTATATAATACACTTCTAGAAATTTATTTGTTTGATTTTTCAAGTCTGACTCTTCATTGGAGACCATTTACCAACTTAGATTTGTAATTTCATTCATTATTTTTAAAAACATTTTATAAATAACAATTCTGCTTTATGCAACTGACACCTACAGCATCCATCTACTGTCTTTGGAGTTTAGATTTCTTGTAACTGCTTCTGTGTCTCTTATTCATAGTGGCTTGATTTCACTAAAGTCTGTTGGTATTTGGCAAATTATAGGTGGTAGATTGCATTTTTATACCAATTCTTTCCCTGTGTTTAAGTTATTTTTCATGTGATCACAGTGCCTTTTATAAGACACAGAATGTGTATCCTTATATCTTTTTTATAAAGCTTGGTCATTTGTCTTATTTTGTCCAGTTGCCTGTGGGTGAAGTGACAGAGTATTAGTTCTGAGCTATGTCTTTAAAGATCATCTTATGTTTCTATTTGTTTCTTACATGTTAACATTACCATGATAATAACATTCCTCCTATATTGTACTGATTCCAAAGAGTGAGAGTCACACAGAACAAGGATGCCCCAAGTTATTATCAGAACTGATGCTCATGGCAAAGCCATGCTTGTGAACATGTAGACCCAAATTCTGAAGTAGAGATTTATCAGTTGTTCTACTTTCCAGTAAGCATAATAATAAAAGTCTATTGTTATGCTGAGATTTGGATTGCCTTTGCTTGCATCATTAGTAACTGATACTCATGATACCCAAAATAATGTCTTCTCTATAGTGACCTCAATCTTTTTTCCTAAAACAATGGCCACCAAATCTATAATAAGGATTATCATGTGCACTTAAGGTGGTCTCTGATATGTGATGCACTTCTCATAGGCACTGGTGGAATAAAAATATTTTTCCCAACTTGACTGTAGTTTAACACCTAACCTCATCTTTGAAATTTAGGAAATACTACTTTTTTCCCCCTAAGATTATATATATTAATTCACATGGTATTTTTATACAAGAGTAAATTTGAGGATCATTTGTGTTTTTAGCATGTAGTTGTCTTTCTCCTCAAGTTTTCTAGAGGGATTGGATTTCATTAATCATTCCTCATCTTTTTAATATTCCTTCTTGCAAGTTAAGTAGAAATAGGGGAGCTAGGAAAAATGCAGATAAGCTTCTCCACTAAAGTTGCCTTGCCTTCTTACCTGAGTGTTGCTCAGTAGTACTATTTTAAAAGAACTTTGTGATGACTTGAATAAAAATATAACTCCAAAATATCTGACAAAAAGAATGTATTTGAATGGCTATGTATATACACACAGATATATAATTTTATTTTCTTCTTATTTACATATATTTTCATAATTATTTACTTGAGCTTACAAAAATGGAAATAATTTACTTTATTTTAACATAAATGGTAGTGTAAAGTCTTTGTTGTCTTTAGAATCCTCAGAATTTTATGTTTGATAACATCTTTTTATAAGTACACATCAACTTTAATTCCAAGATATTATTCTGATATGAGTATTCTAATTTCAGAGTCTGCATGTTGGGGAGAGTCCATCTTTATCATAGCAGGAATCATCTCAGTTTTATTATTTATTTATATTTAATTTAGTATGCTCTTACCAGGAGTCTTGATTTTATTTCAACATTTTCAAATGCAACAATACTAAGTAGCACAGCTAATGACTTGAAATGGATGGAACTTTATCTTTCTTATACATGATTTGAAGGCAATTCAGTCACTTAAGACAGAATTTCTTTATGAAAAAAAAATGCTACAATAAAATGTTTGTAGAAGGTGTTTTAGTTTTCTTCACCAAACTTAATTTTGATATTCAATTTATAGTCCCCTGACAGTTAATAGAATTCTAATCAATGAAAAAAGATAATAAAAAGAAAGCTGTACTGTGTTTTACTTAACTATAACAATGGGACTATCAAATTGTAAATATTTCTCTATGGTTATGTCAAAAATCTAAATGTCCCATTTAAAAAATAGGCATGTGTAATATTCTAATGAGCTTAAGATAACACCAAACATACCTAGTTGTATGTAGATCTTCCTAATTACTTAGGAGGAGATTGTCTTCATCAAGAACATAAACATTCAGAATCCACAAATTATAATACCGATGCCATTTAAATATACGTGTCTCTGTAACATGCCTGTGGGTTAATTTTTGCTGATTAGTTTATTACTCTGATTTCATTGCATTGCAGTGAATTCCTATAGGCAAGCACCTGGAAGTAATTACCTGAAAAAATTTAACTATATGCACAGGTATGGCTTAGGAGAGCAAAAATATGCTTTAGCTCATGCAAAATTCAATAGCTTGCCTACTGCGTTACATTTCTGAGTTAAGTGAAAATCATCACGCTGAACTTTTAGGATCTAACTAAGGCAGATCTATAAAATTCAAGCTGGTTTCCTTGCCCATAGTTTAGTCTTCATGGCTCTGTCTATATAACTAAGACCAGTTTAGAAGATGAAGCATTATTTTAGAAAGGGGAAATAAGGACCTCTACCCTGTGTTGTGGAATTAAATTCTGGTAAGACTTTATGATTTTCTGGCCTGTGTTTAATTTCTCCAAAAAATGGATTTCCATCTTGTAGCAATTTTACAATAATTAAATAATATTAAACACAGAAATGACTTAGAAGAGTTCAAGTACATTGTTAAAACTGTCAATAATTTCAACAAAAGTCATCATGGCCATCATTCGCATCATTATATATCCACCATAAACATTATTATCATCAAAGTGTTCTTACTCTAGGATAGGTTTCTATCCATGAAATGCATTCTCCTCAATTAAACCTACACGTGTAGTCTACTTTCCAGATTTGTTTAGAATATAAGAACATTAATTCTTTAAAAAATGCTATTGAAATAATTCAAATTGTAAATCACCTTGCAGTTCTTTTAAGTGTTATATACCAACATTGTGTTTGAGAAAAAAAAAATATTTTATGAGATAAACTTCATTTGATGAAGCTGATGTCAATATTTCAACATTATTATGCCATGTTGATAACTGCATGTCAATGGTTTATTCATTTTTTTTAATTAATTTATTTTTTTATTGGGGTATAGTTTTTTTACAATGTTGTGTTAGTTTCTACTGTACAGTGAAGTGGAGTTCCCTGTGCTATACAGCAGGTTCTCATTAGTTATCTATTTTATATACAGAGTGAAGTAAGTCAGAAAGAGAAAAAAACAAATACTGTATATTAATGCTTATATGTGGAATCTAGAAAAATGGTACAGATGAACCTGTTTGCAAGGCAGAAATAGAGACACAGATGTAGATAACAAATGCATGGACACCAAGGGGGGAAATGGGGGTGGGATGAATTGGGTGATTGTGTTTACTCATTTTTAATCACATTTTTTGAGCTCTGATTTGGCTTACTTTGAAATCAGGTATGAAAATTGTACACATAAATATAAAAATAATATATTAGGAGTTATAATAAAAGATGACTACAATCTCAGTTAATATTTTAACTGTAGAAATTTCTCTCTATTCCTGAACCTTTGTTGTGATTATAGTTCATTAACCCTTATTTAATGTTCAATAAAATATAATATTAAATCTGTGCTTCTGTGAAAATCTATATTTTATTTTTCCTTATTATTTTTCTCTTTAGGTTTATGTTACCAGGATTCTTCAATCTCAAACAACAAAAATGTTTGCTCACTAACTGGAACATGAATAAGTAGTTTATCAAAAGGAGATTGAATAGCAGAGAGTTGAATAAAGATCTGGTATATATCTCTTCTCAGGAAGAGTGGGAACTAAGACAGGTCCATTGATCTCAGCCAAAAGTATGTGTGGAAAGTCTTTTTAGTGCTGTGCCATCAGAAAGCCCAGTATTAGTTGACTACTGTTTTTGAAATCTTAACACATGGTTAAAGTTTTCAGGAAAGAGGATGTAATTGTACTATCTTGTATCACATGTTACTTCCTATGGTCAGTGAGTTGATGATATTTAGATAAGATCTTGGACTTAAAGTTGATGCTGGAATGATTAAGACTTTTGCTGATTCTTATGAGTTAAATTGTTTTCTCCCAAAATTATATGTTGGAGTCCTGACCCCCAGTACCTTAGAGTGTAACCTTCTTTAGAAATAGGGTTATTTTGTATTTAATTAATTAGGATGGGGTCATTCTGGAGTAGGGTGAGCCCCTTATCCAATATGACTACTGTCCTTATACAAAGCAGAAATTTGGGTCAGACTTGCACACAGGGAAAATGTCATGTGAAGATGAAAGCAGAGGTGGGGATGATGCTTTTGTATGACATAGAACACCTAAGATTCCTAAAAATAAGCTACATGAAAAGCATGGAAAAGATTCTTTCTCCCTGACCTCAGAAAGAACCAAACTTGCCAATACCTTCAAGTGGCACGAGTAGCCTCCAGAACTGTAAGACAATAGACTTCTATTGTATTAGCCACCTAGTTTATGGTACTTTTGTTATGGAAGTCATAGCATCTACTACAATTACGACTTTGCCTGTTAGAAAGTAATTCCAGTGGCAATTCAGAAAATCTCATCCTTGAATATGATGTTAGCTGTGAGGTTTTTAAAAAATCTTTTATTATGTTAAGGAAGATCCCTTCCACTCCTAGTTTTCTGAGCATTTTTATCCTGAAAGTAGATTTTCGTCAAATGACTTTTTTGTATCAATTGAGATGATGTAGGTCTTTTTTTTTTTCTTTTTTTTTGTATTCTATTAATTGATTTTCTTATGTTGAACTACTATTCTATTCCTGTAATAAATTTCACGTTATAATGATGCAATATCCTTTTAATATAGTATTGGACTCAGTTTGCTGAATTTTGTTGATGATTTTTGCATCTATATTCATTAGGGATAAGGTCTGTAATTTTTTTCTTGTGTTGTCTTTCCTCACAGAATGTGTTAAGAAGTGGTCCACCCTTTTCACTTTTTTTGGAAGAGTTTGAGAGATATTCAGATTAACCAACATTTAATGTTTGAAAAAATTCACCAGGGAGGGCCTTTAATACTGAAGTTTTCATTGTTGGGAGTTTTTTGTTTACTAATCCAATCTCTTTATTTGTTATAATTCTGCTGAGAGATTTCTTCTTAAGTCAGTTTAGTAACTTGTGTATTTCAAGGGATTTGTACATTTCTTATGAATTATCTAATTTGTTAGTGCACAATTGTTTATTGTGTTCTATTATAAACTTTTTTACTTCTGTAAGGTCAGTAGTAATGTCCCCATTTTTCAGATTTTAGTTATTTTTCTTTGTCAATATAGCTAAAGATATGTTAATTTTTAAAATCTTTTCCAAGAAACAAATTCTAATTTTATTAAATCTCTCCATTGTCTCTCTAATCTTTATTTCATTTACCTCTTCTCATATTTTTATTATTTCCTTCCTTCAACCAGCTTTGGGTTAAGTTTGCTTTTTTTTTTTTTTTTTCCTTTTTCTTCAAAGCATAAAGTTAGGTTATTGATTTGAGATCTTTCTTCTTTTTTAATGTAAGTGTTTTCCACTGTAAATATTCCTCTGAGCACTGATTCTACCCCACCCCATAAGTTTTGGTATGTTGTGTTTTTGTTTTCAATTGTCTCTAAGTATTGGACATTGGAGATTGGAGATTTTAATCCACATACATTAAAAGCAATAGCTAGTAAAATTTTGTTATTTTTTGATGTATGTATTTATAATGCCTCTGTCACTAATTTCCTCCATTACTGCCTTCTTTGGTGTTTAGTTGTTTTTTTTTTTTTTTTTTTTTAGGAGTGAAACATTTTTATTCTCTTCTTGTTTTCTTTTGTGTATATATATATATATATTTTTTTTTTTCTTCACATAGATTCAGAATTATTTTTCAATTACAAGTCCATATACTCCTTTTTCTATTAAGATTTTATGTTTTTAGAGAAGTTTTAAATTGACAGAAACATTGGGGGAAGGTACAGAGATTTCCTATACACTACTGCTGCCACACATACATAGCCTCCTTCATTATCAACATCACCCACCAGAGTGTGCATTTGTTACAATTGATGAACTTACATTGACATATCTCAATCATCCAAAGTCCATAGATCACACTATTGTTTACTCTTGGTGTTGTACATTTTGTGGGTTTGAACAAATATATAATGACATGTATCCATTATTATGGTATCATACGTAGTATTTTAGCTACCCCAAAAATGCTCTGTGTTCCACCTTTTATGTGAATATTTTTTAGATATTTTCTTTATGTTACTGTGAAGATTGCATTTAACATTCTAAATGTATTACAATCTTGTCTGAGTTGATACCCACTTACTTTCAATAGAATACATATACTCTGCTCTTAAACAGATTTTTCCCCTACTTATGTTATTATTGTAATGAATTGTATCTTTTACATTGTGTTCCACACAACAGATTTGTTAAAATTTTAGCCATTTGTTTTTTACATCATGTAGGAAATAAAAAGCAGAGTTACAACCACCACCACCCACACACAAAAAAAGGTTATTACTAGATTTTATATTTGCCCAGTAGTAACCTTTACCAGAGATCTTCACTTCTTTAAGGGCATGTGTGGTGGTATAAGACTCCAGCTTTTTTCTTTTTTCCTTTCAGATATGAGAATGTCTTAATAGCTTCCTCATTTGTGAAAAACAGTTTTGCCACATATAGAATTCTTGGTTGGCATTTTTTTTGTTTCAGCACTTTAAATATGTCATCCCACTGCCTTCTAGCTTCTATGGTTTCTGATAAGAAATTTGGTGTTAATGTTTTTGAGGATCCCTTGTATATAATGAGACACTTCACTCTTGCTGCTTTTAAGAGTCTCTCTTTGATTATTTCTTCCAACAGTTTGATTATAATGTGTTCAGTGTGGATCACTTTGCTTATCCTACTTTCAGTTTATTGAACTCCTTGGAGTATAGATTCATATTTTTCAGCAAATTTGAGAAGTTTTGTGCCTTCTTCAAATATTCTTTTTGAGCTTTTTTCTCTCTTCTGTTTCTGGGACTCCCATGATCCATAAGTTGGTCTGCTTGATGGTATCTTATAAGCCCCTAGGCTATGTTCACAGTTTTTCATCGTTTTTCCTCCTCAGAAAATGTCAAGTTTTCTATCTTCAAATTTCATAATTCTGTCTTCTGTTTAATCAAATCTGATGTTGATCCCCTGTAGTGAATTCTTTATTTCACTTACTAAACTCTTTAGCTTCAGAATTTCTATTTGTTTCCTTTTTATAATCTATTTCTCATTTTTGATATTTTCTATTGTTTATGCATTGTAATCCTGGTTTCCTTTAACTCTTTTCCCATGATTTGCGTTAATGCTTTGAGCAAATTTAAGATAGTTGATGTGAACTCTTTTTCTAGTAAGTGTATTTTCTGAGCTTCCTCAGAATAATTTTTGTCAGTTTATTTTTTTCCTGTGAATAGGACATATTTTCTTGTTTGTTAATATACTGTGTGATATTTTGTTGAGAACTAGTCATTGATTATCATAATGGATAACTCTCAAGTCAGATTTTCCCTTTCCCAAGGTTTGCTATTTTTAAAATTTGATTGTTGTAGCCCTTAGTGGTCCATTTATTTAGTGACTGTTCTAAACTATTTTATCAGAGATTATATTTCTTATTGAATGTGGTCTCTGAAGTGTCTATTCCTTAGCTTGTGTTCAGTTACTGTTTTGACAAAGATTTCCTTGAACACCAGGGACTAAACAAACAAATTTATCTCAGTCTTTGCAAATTGAGTCTGCACTGGAGATCTCCTTCAACACTTAGCCAGGCTTGCCCCCAGCCTAAGGATCAGCTTGAGGTGAAAAATTAGGGTCTTAGGACTTTTCTGTACATGTGTCTTGCTCTGAGAATGTGTGTGGTTTTCTCTATTCTTCCATAAGCATGGGTTCTTTTGAATGCCCTAATTTCCCAAATAAACTCTCTCTAGTTGTTCCTTCCAGATCTTAGGGTATCTATTGTATGTCTCATGTGTTTGTAGGTGATCTTTTACTCCAGGTCTCTTCAGGTTGACCATCTGCCTTATGTTGTGTTTGAGTAATGCTCACTGTTTCTCTGGGCTGAGTGAGTTCTGCGGTAAGCAAAACATAAATGAACATCTGTAATCAATCCTTCAGGCAGACCATAGATAGGTTAAAATAGACATACACAATAATATGGGAATAAGGTTTACTTTGCTTTCTCCAGAAGCAGGGATCTTGTTCCCATACTGGAAACATGAGTTGCCATCTTCAAGACTTCCAACAAGCCAAGGAAGTGGGTGGGGAGAGGGCATCTAAATATGCCACAAAGCTTTCTTACAGTACTTAAGTTGACTTTCTTTTGATGACCTATAACCTTTGACATTAAATCTTTGATTGTTTTCCAAAGTTCTGATAAAGTTGGTTCCAACAGTTTGCACTAGTTTTTCAATGTTTCTGTGGAGGAATATAAACTTGTTGCAGCCTATTCTCTTTTCTAGCTGATATCACTTCCAGATATAGTCATTTTTGAAGGTCTTTGCCTATGTGAAAGTTTAAATTGATAGTTTTAACATTTTTGTCAAATTGTATTTTAGTTTTTTGCATTTTATTCTTAATTAGTGCTTATGTCCCTAAATATTTTGCTCCATCACCTCATTGTTTAAACTCTATTAACAATTCACATTTTCTTGAACTTTATTGGTGCAAATGATGTCAAAAATATAGTTCAAGAACCAAGTAAATTTTTTAGATATGCTTTTTCTCTAACTTCTGAGTAGAAATTTAATATTATATTTGAACATAAAACTTTGTGTAAGCTTATATTGTTGTGGATTTAAGGGGGCTCCATTCATAAGATAATATAAATTGTGATTTTTTCTGTCTTAAGTTTCATGATGTTATTAAATCATTATCACAATGATAGCATAATAGGTTCTATTATTTTAATTTAGAGATTAAGAAACTATGAGTATTTGGACCATGGTCACACAGCAACAATGTGACCATGCTAGAACTCAACACAAGCCTGTATTTCAAAATCAAATCTGATTAACCAGAAGCTATACCGTCTCTCAATTTTTTTGTTTCTATTTCTTTACTTATCTTTGAATGAATATTGGTTTATTCATTTGTGACATTTGCTCAAAAATCCTATGCATATATATTTCTTGTCTTCTAATATAGTATTTAAATCCTTTTTCTGGAACATAAGTTGGATGGCTGGTTGATGTGAGTTTATATTAACACTTTATTGATTTGTATGCCTAAGGGATTTGGAGAAAAGTAAAGAATCATAGACAAATCCTGTTCTATGTGGAGTTTCTTCAGATTTCATGAAGTCAACATATTCAAAGCCAAATTTCTATGTCAAGTATTGTGTTTGACCCTCACTCCAGTACTTTTTAGGTCTGTGTCAGTTCTCCTTCCCATACTACCATTCATTATTTCATAACTGAGCCCTCTCCTAATAGCAGAAGTTCTGCAGATTTCTATTCTATTGTGGATATGCTTCTGAATCATTTGAATGGCCTCATGAATGCGCTGTCAAGTGGAATGTTCTGTTGCACAGTCACCCTTGATTCTAGAGCTCAAGCCTTGTTTCTGCCACTTATGTCATTGCTGCACTGAGTTACCTTCTCTGGAGGGAGAATTGCTGTGGACCTTCTACATTATTCTAGCAAGAAGACTTAAAATTTCTCAATAGTGGTAGATGACTTTTCCTAATTTTTATCCGGGATGCATGTCTCTCCACATTTTTTATATTTCTCTGGTGTTTTCAGTAAAGTTTTGTTGGAAGGTAGTGGTCAAATTTGCCCTATATCCCATAATTCTACATTTTATTTAAAAAATAACTTAATGGAATGAACTATTTGCATGTATGTGACTGCTGTTTCCCCATATGTTTCAGAATTAAACACAGCCCCAGTTATTTATGTATATACTTTCTAAGAAATTTTATCTACATATAGACTTTAATAAGCTGTGAATATTCAGTGAATTTCCAATATAATTCCTGTGATATTTACCTGTTCACCATCATAAATTAAGCTGATAGTCTCTGGATTTATTAATTTCTTTCAGTCATTACGCTTTACATGTAAGAAGAACACCTCTTTTCAAGTGTTTCACAGAGTAGTAGAAAAATTAAACAAATATGTATGACTGCAAATATATAAACATATAAAACATATGTATATGATGCAAAGCAAGATATACCATAATAAAATTATCACATTTCTGTCAACAATAATGAAAAATTTAAAAATTTCCTTTATAACTACTGAGACTTATTGTCTGAGGAAAAATGTAGCAGGTACAGATTGTAAAATTTAATTTTTTTCAGAAGGAATATCAGCAACCATTGGGAAATTTAGTGGCCTTTGTAGTAGACAATTCATTTTAATCAAACTAACCCTCCAAACTTTACTCAATTCACTCATCCAATACAGTTTCCCTATATGGTTATGTTTGAGCCTGGCTTGAGCTGACTCTAGGGCTTATGAGCCATTCAGTCCCAATTGAAATCAGGTGGCTTTATGGTACATTGGACTTTTGTGCCTTAAAGACCTACATAAATTTAATAATAAAAACTTTTTTAAGAAAAAATTCTTAAGGTAAAAATTGCAATAATAATAAGAACCATAGTATAATGATTTTAAAATAATTTATAGTGGTAAATGGAATTTGAGTTTAATAAGAAGTTTTAAAAATGTCTAGTGTGAAAATCATTTATTGCACTTGAGGAGAAAAATAAACCCAAGCATTAGTTGTATTGTAAAATTAAAAATATTTTATGTTGTATACTTACAATTTGAATAATTTAATCCTTTAAATTATATTCTTAGTAATACATACATTTTAGCCATTGTAAGGTGGACATATTAGGGATTTTTTTTTTTTTTTTTTTTTTTTAAAGATTTATTTTTTTATTGATTAATTGATTGATTGATTGATTGCTATGTTGGGTCTTCGTTTCTGTGCTAGGGCTTTCTCCAGTTGTGGCAAGCGGGGGCCACTCTTCATCACGGTGCGCGGGCCTCTCACTGTCACGGCCTCTCTTGTTGCGGAGCACAGGCTCCAGACGCGCAGGCTCAGTAATTGTGGCTCACGGGCCCAGCCGCTCCGCGGCATGTGGGATCTTCCCAGACCAGGGCTCGAACCCGCGTCCCCTGCATTAGCAGGCAGATTCTCAACCACTGCGCCACCAGGGAAGCCCAGGGATTTTTGATTCAGATAAATGCTATGGTCAGACTGAGGTTAATTTTTAATGCTTTTCTTTGGTGCTCCCTGAAATGGAAGTTCTAAGTTTCTATCTGTAATATATGAAAGTTAGAAAAAGCTGCAGGAATAAATTTTATATTTGGTAGTATAAGTTTATTTTCAAATGCATAAACATATGACACCTAAATATCATGTAGAATTTATAAATGACTATTATTAAATTGCATTATTAGAACTTTTATATTAATCAATAGCTACTTTCAAAAATGATTCAGAATTTTTAAAAAGTATCACCAGAACACACTATAGAACTCAAATGGGAACATGACTTTATGTGAATAAATGAATCTCTAAGAAATATGTATATGTATATATATTATATATATTCCATATTGTATATAAAGCAGCCCAATTTCAAATATATACATACATGTCTTTCCAGACTTATATATTCATTGTCACATATATAAGTGTGATATAAAATTGGAAAATTTAATAAATAACATCAATAACTAATCACCATTAAAACAAAATGGTATTAGTATACTAGATATATCTTTCTTTAATTCTCTAGCTTTAAATTAACATATAGCGCAATTATATATTTTTACTTATGCATTTTACCTGCTATTGATATGGCATCCTTTAACTCATACATTACTTTTAAAATCATTAATTTTATTATGTACATTTAATGTGGAATATATTGGAATATCAAAATATATATGAACTTACGATCTTTTCAAGTTAGTTGGGTAAAGCATGCAATTCTATATTTATAATAAATCTGTTTATTAGATGGTATACATTATTTGTAAGCTTTTGGACGCATGAATATGTGTATTATAGGTGAATATTTTTATTTACAAAAAGTAAATAAGATGCTTAATACTTTACTTAGAATAGTTATTGGTCATGTTTCACATTCTCCTAACTGTAGATTTGAGAACTGAAATCAATTCCCTAGACCCTAAATAGTCATAAGATCTACCATACTATCACTTGTTATTTCCAGCCTCAAATATATTTCTCCTCTGTGGCAAAAATCATTTAAATTATCTTTTAATCTCATTGTAGGAAATCTTTTATCATGCTCCAAACTTTTATTAGTATCAGGACAGCAGATTTTTCAGGATTAAACAATTTTTTATCCAGGGCTTAGTGTCAACAAAATATGGCAAATACACATAATATTACCTGCTAATGAATTACTAAGATTTAATAACCACTTAATTTTTCCATGTTACACAAATACCCCATGAATACATACCTAGTAGAAATAAAGGAAACTTTACAATATCATTAGTATATTTTAAAATAAACTCCTTTTAAAGTCCCTTACTATGTATTAAAAGCAATTATTTTTTCCTGTAAAGGCCACCATCATTAAGAGTATAGTTACAACCCTTTCATGTTATTTATACACATTTATGTACTTGTGCCAGTGTTTTTAAATTGATACACTTGTAATTATTCTCTACATATTTTAAGCATTATTTTTTTTCTTTATTTTAAAAATTTTTATTGGAGTATAGTTGCTTTACAATGTTGTGTTAGTTTCTGCTGTACAGCAAAGTGAATCAGTTATACATTTACACATATCCACTCTTTTTTAGGTTATTTTCCTATATAGGCCATTACAGAGTATTGACTAGAGCTCCCTGTGCTATACAGCAGGTCCTTATTTGCTATCTTTTTCTTTTACTCCTATACACCAACAAAGAAAAATCAGAAAGAGAAATTAAGGAAACACTCCCATTTACCATTGCAAAAAAAAAGAATAAAATACCTAGGGATAAACCGGCCTAAGGAGATGAAAGACTTGTACTCAGAAAACTATAGAACACTGATGAAAGAAATCAAAGATGACATAAACAGGTAGAGAAATATACCATGTTCTTGAACTGGAAGAATCAATATTATGCATCATTTTTAACAGTATTTCCACTGTTAGTATTGTAGATACACATCATGATTTTTACCTGATATATAATATATCATAATACCAGTACCTCATACTATAACATGTGAAGAATTTCCCATTTCTTACCATTAGAAATATTATGTAATTAATATATTTTGACAAATTACTTTATTGACTTGCACAGATTAGCACATAGAACTTCAATTATCCACTAACTTGTGCACTAAGTTTATTTAGGAAATTTAAATTTTAGTTGGTAATTCAGGTTTTGTTTTCACATTACAGAATTTCAGGTTACACATGTTTCTTAGATGGTAAAAAGAAATAGTGTTTATAGTTCTATATTAGGCAGAAGCCTTACGAATATTTAATTCAAACTTGAAGCAGTAACAAAAGCTATTTGTGTAAATATTAGACAAAACCAGCATTTGGTTATTCGTCTAACAAATGGTATGTAATATTTTCAAATATCCAGATATTTCAATGATTTTTCTTTCATTTTTAAAAATTGGTATCTGATGATTAAGATATTGTAAGTTAAAAAAATATTATGGGGGGCTTCCCTGGTGGCGCAGTGGTTGAGAATCCGCCTGCCAGTGCAGGGAACATGGGTTCGATCCCTGACCTGGGAAGATCCCACATGCTGCGGAGCAACTAAGCTCGTGCGCCACAACTACTGAGCCTGTGCTCTACAGCCCGTGAGCCACAACTACTGAGCCCACATGCTGCAACTACTGAAGCCCACATGCCTAGAGCCCGTGCTATGCAGCAAGAGGAGCCACCGCAATGAGAAGCCCGCGCACAGCAATGAAGAGTAGCTCCTGCTTGCCGCAATTAGAGAAAGCCCGCACGCAGCAACAAAGACCCAACACAGCCAAAATAAATAAATAAAATAAATTTAAAAAATATATATATATTATGGGTAAAAGCAAAATGTTATCCAAAGTAGGTATTTTCTTATTATGGAATTATATAACAAATTTCATTTAACCTCTCATTTTAAAGGTAAAATGAAACTACATTTTGTGATTATACAAAGTTACAAACATGATGTACTTTCTATAATACTTTGTTAAATATTAAAGGGAATATTAGTTTTATATGTTCCAAAATTCTAATGACATCAGAGATAAAGTGATGGTGACAGTAATAGCCAATAGTTTATATTGTTATACTATTAAGCTACAAAAGATGAAAATCATGAATACAAGTCTGTCTTATATAAAGTAAAATTATTTTCCAATTATTTCCAATATGACAAAATTTATCAGTATTAACATACAAATTTTGCAGTGATAAATATTTTCAAAATTAATCAATGAAAGTTTAAACAAATACATAAACACATACAATACTCTATAAATAAGAATTTTTCCCCAAATCTTCTCTTTAGCTTATATCATCTGACAGTATTTGGCATATATGAATATTGCTTACAATCGTATTTCTAGTGACCAGTTAGAAGAACCAGGGCACCACTTTTGGAGACAAGATAGGAAAAAAAACATACAAACAAACAAAACTGTCTGTGTATGAACAATAATACTCTTACTGCCTAAAAGGAGATGCAGATCCTGTCTGAAAGCTGTGCTAGTCATTACTTCATGAAGTTGCAAAAGAAGAGCATTGTTTTCTACTCCATTTACAGTCTTCTCTGAATCTAAGATCAGGCTGTTGTGGTTTAATGAGAAAGAATTTGGGGAGATGTCCATATGCAAACAAATATTATTTGAAAATGTGCACACATGTCATCTGGAAAAGGTCAGGTTACAGCTTGAGAAGGATTCACTTTTAGACTAAGACAAAGAGAAAATCTGCTTTCAGATATATAACCATGAATGAGAGAAAAGTGAAGTTTGCTCTTTATTTTATGGCCAATACCTCTCAGAACAATAAAGATTGCCTAATGAGATTTCTTAACTGTCAATTGCATATTTGCATTACTTTATAATCACCTTCATGTATGTTAGAATTTTTAATATTTTGTGGAAATTGTTCTCTAATTACACTAAAATAAGATGAAATATTATCAACTTGACTAGAAAGAAAGACTACTGTGTCATTTCCACAAGAGATATTGCAAATTCTTTCAAAAAGACTGGTTAAGTATACAGTACATAATGAGCTTTTATACCAGTTGGATATTGAATTGTTTTGAAGGCATTGAGCTGTTGCATCATCTTCATTTCCACACATTTAATCTAAGCATATTGCAAGCAATTAATCATGTACTTGTTTATTGTTTTGCATTAAATATATTTTACACAATTTTTTTTTAGAATTTAATTTAATTATAAATAATTCCTATGTGAGTCAGTCATTAACTTACCAAGCTTAGAAAAAGGAAGAGAGCAGAAAGAGAGAAAAGGAATGGTTTCCTGTTAAAAGGAGAACTACACTTTGTATGTCTAGTTATCTTTGATGAAAGAAATGGGATGTTATTGTTAATTTTATCTGAAACTGAGTGGTATTGACAAAGATTACATTTACTCTTTTATGCTTTAGAGAAATACAGAACATCCAAATAGCCTTATTCATATTGCTATTTCAAAATAGCATTTTAAGGATGACCATGGTAAAAGACTCTGTAGTTAAATTTTCAAGTTTTGAAACTAATTTATGTGATTAAAATCTGTGTGTTGACACAGGAAAACATATTTTTAAAATCTTTCAAGTAATTGAGAGCTAAATTTAAAGATATTGTATTTCATTGTTTATTTCCAATGAAACTTCAAAAATAAATATTATTCATGAGTTTCTTATTGTTCATTAGTCTGGCTATTTTTAGACAATTATTTTTTAGTTGTTCTTTTAGATACACTTTCAAAATCTAACTTAAGTTTCAAGGTGGAAAAGATAAATGATTTTGGAGCATTCTATTTTTCTAATGTTATTTTATATAAACTGGGTGTGTAAATAGATTATTATGAAATAGCAAAGTCTGCTTATGGCAACTCATTGTAGTAATGCCTTTCTCAAGTAAGTATTCTTAATAGGAATGATAATTAAATCTTCAAATTTTAGCAAATTAGTAACTTACAAAATAGAGTAGTTTGTTTGTGGCATAAGTGTTTTAGTAATTGCGAATTATGAAGACAATTCACAATAGCAAATGGTACTTCGGTTTGCAATGGAAACTTCACTATATATTTTTTTAAAATTTCTATTTATTTATTTATGGCTGTGTTGGGTCTTCCTTGCCGCGTGCAGGCTTTCTCCAGTTACAGCGAACGGGGGCTACTCTTCATTGTGGTGTGCTAGCTTCTCATTGTGGTGGCTTCTCTTGCTGCGGAGCGCAGGCTCTAGGCACACGGGCTTCAGTAGCTGTGGCACGAGGGCTCAGTAGTTGTGGCTCGCAGGCTCTAGAACGCAGGCTCAATAGTTGTGGCACACGGGCTTAGTTGTTCCGCAGCATGTGGGATCTTCCCCACCAGGGATCGAACATGTGGCTCCTGCACCGGCAGGCAGATTCTTTCCCTGGTGACACTGCATCACCAGGGAAATCCCTATTTTTTAATTTTAATTTAATATTAGTTTATTGGGTTGATATGAAATATTTATTCAATACCTGATACTATTTTTTTGTGTAAACTGCACTTCATTTTCACTGCTTGAGTTCTTACTGTTCAAAGATTTTTGAAGATGTTGCACTGTTTGCCCTATTTGGTCATAACTCTGCTTTTTCCAGATTTAACGGGATTTATTGTTTTCTGTTAATAGTGACATTTCGGGGCTTCCCTGGTGGCGCAGTGGTTGAGAATCCGCCTGCCAATGCAGGGGACACGGTTTCGAGCCCTGGTCTGGGAAGATCCCACATGCCGCGGAGCAACTGGGCCCGTGAGCCACAACTACTGAGCCTGCGCGTCTGGAGCCTGTGCTTCCAACAAGAGAGGCCACGATAGTGAGAGGCCCGCGCACCGCAATGAAGAGTGGCCCCCGCTCGCCGCAACTGGAGAAAGCCCTAGCACAGAAACGAAGACCCAACACAGCCATAAAATTAAAAAATAATAAATAAATAAATTAAAAAAAAAAAAGAGAGTGAGTTATAACATCACTCAAGAGCCAAAATATGAAAAAAAAAAAAAAATAGTGACATTTCATTGGTTTGGTTGCTCTAGAGCCATTACTGTATAACCATTGTCTCAGGGGCTCAGGGATAGGTAGGGAGGGATTTACTCATATCTTGTCCACTAGGGAAACTAAAGGGGAGGATAGATGGAGAAGCCAATCCTATTTCATGGTTTTGCTAAATCATAACAGTACTGTAGGACTTTCTTGACTCCCTAATGTTTATTGTTCTAATAGACATGATTCATTAGTCTCTTTGAATTGTGGTGCTTCATTCAATGAGGTATCATTTACCAAATTATCCCCTTTTTGTCACTGTATTCATTAAATATTCTATTCCTGAAGTGTCAAAATAAAGAAACTTTAGATATTTCTATCTATTGTTTACATTCATATCAGTCCAAAGTCAGTAATGTTCCACTTTGAATCTCTAAAATTTCTGAAATCTAAATTATAATGAGAAAAGTACAATATTACCTTGCATTTTCAACTTAGTTTTAATATTATCAATGGGATTTAGAACTTTGAAATGCCATAATATGTTAATATTATGCTTTCTATCAATTATTTTGCAAATATATTTGATTGATATACGTGCCATAGATTACTCTGTTAATAAAATTTAACTATTGTACATAGGAATTGTAATTGACAGCAGATATTTTTAATGATCTCAATTAATTAATTTGGGTGTCTATGTTGAATAAATTAATCCCCATATTGACATTTTATTTTTAATACTGCTCTAAGATTCTATGTGTTTTATACTGCAGTAGACAAGTAAATTAAACCAGATGTGTGAGCAAGACAATGATGGAGGAAAAAGAAGGAAAAAGAAATTGGAAAGAATAAGAGATAAACTGACAGCCTTCTAAAAGTTCCATTTTCCTTTATTCTGGACTTATGCATAGTTTATTAAACTCCAGTGAAGACTAAACATATACTGAGCACTGAAACTGAAGTGTTACTTTTAGTGGAAACAATAGAGACTTCAATTATATAGTACTTTCATATATATCTTTGACATCTTGTCTGAAATTGCTTCAAAAAATAAAAATAACGAATCACAGATAATAATTATCAGATGACTCAGTTAAATGTGATGATAAATTCTAGCTTTGACAGAGCAATTAAAGTTTCTATTTTATAGATTAAAAAAGAATTCCTTTTCATTTTGTAAATTAGCACAAAATGCTCCAAATTCATGTTATCAGACACCACTTAATTCAGCATACTAAAGAAAAAAAGGTGTTATAAAGGATAGCAGTAGTAAAATAGCCACTTAAAACTCTAGAATTCATAAAAATGCCTTGTTGGCCATATATTCTTTGAGAATAAATGCTGCAATAATTCAAACTACAACAATTAATATTTAATTGATTCAGAGTCAATCAAGTCATATTGCTTGATTTTAATATGGGTTTTGAAATGAAATAATACATAAATGAATGTGTATGGGTGTGTGTACACCCATAACATGATCATTTTTACCGTTAAAAGATAAAATGTAACATTATAGAATGATATATTTTTTAGGAAAGTATATCAAAGAAAATGTTAAATTTCAATTAGGCACATAATGGGATTCAAACATTTTATTCTCTCTTTTCAATATTCTTCTAAAGATGTACACATTTGTGTGTTTTTTAAACTCCATTTTGAAAAATTTGATCGCTGTGTTCAGAATGAAAAATATAGCTTTGAATTTCCCTGAAGACATTTCAATATCTTCTTAATTGTTTTAATTTCATAAGTTTCAAACATAAATTATCTTTGAAAATCAGCAGTGTTTTAGAAGTATCTCAATTTTCCAAATGACTTTCTCTAGCAATCTCACTTCAATTTCTCTCTCTCTCTCTCTTATTTTTTTTCCCCCCCAAATTCTCTTTCTTCTTAGATCTTCATTTCGGAAGATTATGTGAGAGGAGGTATGGGTTATAAAATCATTTCAACCTCTTATTTCTGCAACTATCAAAACAGAAGCATATATTTATCAGTCTTTTTATTTTCTTGGGCCATTTTCTCTACAAATGTACAAGATGGGTTCAAAAATTTTATCGAATTTGCATTGATTGAAAGGGTGGGAATTGTTGATAAAGATTCTGGTTAAGATAAGACTGAGAAAAGCTTTGGGGTTGGTGGGAAACTGGACTGTACTGCCCACAGTACTATCAATAACAGGCACTGCTTACATTTTAAGATGGAAAGTTTTAATAAATATAGATACATAATGTTAAACATTTATATACAAGGAATGAGATTTTAAGCAAAATTAAGACAAGACACCAACTGATGAAGCTATTTACAACATACATAACAGAAAAAGCATTAGTAGTCAGAATGTATGGGATATTCTCCAGGTCAATAAGAACATTTAAAAAAAAAATCCAACTACAAGGGGAAAGGTGGGGGGGGAGGGATAAATCAGGAGTTTGGTATTAACATATACACACTACTATATATGAAATATTTAGACAATCAACAGGAACCTACTGTATAGCACAGGGAACTCTACTTAATATTCTATAATAACCTATATGAGAAAAGAATCTGAAAAAAAATGGATATATACATATATGTATAATTGAACCACTTTGCTGTACACCTGAAACTAACACAACATTGTAAATCAACTATACCCCAATATAAAATAAAAATTAAATTAAAGAAATCCAACGACAAAAATTTAAAAAGATATGAATAGGCAATTTATAGAGAGACCAAGGATTCATTGCACATATATGCCTATTTTGACTTGCAAAAGTTTAAATGTTAACTGGGTTGGCGAGACGGGAAGTCATTAGCAACTTATATGCCTCTGGTAGAAATTTAAACTGATAAAAACATTTTTAAGGAATAATTAGGTGATATCTATTAAAGGTTAAAACATATATTCCAAAAGACAGTGGACACAGCTAATAACTGACTATGGAAAGACTTTTAGTGCTTGTTCTCATCCTACTCTTCCATTTTTCCCAACATATGGTGGATTATATTTCCTACCCTCCTTGAATTTAGGTTGGGCCACATGACATTTTCTGGCCAATAGGTTGTGAGTAGGAATGTCATTTGCTTTTTCAATCCAAAGCATTTAATTGCTCGTATGCAGATCCAGTTTTTTCTTCCCTGACCCTGTAGATAAAAGTTGCATATTCCAGCCCTAATATTCAGCTATGGAGATATCTTGAATCACTAGTGACCACATTGTTTCAAATGCATTGTGAATTTTCTGAAACTATACTGGGCTTAGCATAAATATGTATTGTTTTAAATCAGTGATATTTGCGGTTCGTTATCATAGCACAACATGAACATTCCTGACTAATACTACTTCTTAAAACTGTCATACATATGTCAAAGCACAACACACACTGTAACAACCTCTATAATTTTAACTAAGTAAACATCTAAATCACGTAATGGAAAACTATGCAGCAAGTAAACGAACAACCTATCTTCCACATATAAAAACATTAATTTATTGAATAATGTGGGCTCACAGGCATACAAACTAGAAAAAAAAAATTTTTCTCTTCACAGACTTCTCACATGTTCCCCTGAGCATTCAGGATCCCCTTTACCTAATGACAATATGAGCGGATCTCATGCCTTGTCAGTTATTCTCAAGTAAAAGGATGGTTTCTGTTTAAAATTCTAGTCCAACCTAATGAATACTTAAAAAAATATATACAGTTCAAAGCTCATGCCCTGCTCCCAGCCTAGGCCTTACCAGTGAATTGAGGACTAATATTTCTTAGTTTCTGTTCCCTCGGGAACATTCCACATAGTTCTTTGCCAATGAACACTGGGAAATAGCCTGCATAGGAATGGCCTCAGTGCTGTTATTTACCTGCTAAATATTGGCAGCGCTAGTTCCATTCTGATTGGCCATTGCATTGTCAATATTTGTTAAATATTTAAAAAATTTACCCCATCAGTGTCCCCTTTAAGAAGTGCAAGCCCAGGTGCCTTTTCTGCAAATTGTCTTTAAGAAAAATCAATTAATATTGCCACACCCAATGTTGGATATACAGCTTGACTACCTATAGCGTTAAGTACTCTATGCTTGCTTTTTCAGGCTGCTCCACCCACACACCAAATTTTAGGTGTCTCAGGTTTGGACATAGGGACATCTAGGTTGACACAGGTAGCTTTCACTGAACAGGAAGCTAGTCTACTGCAATTATGTTTAAATATCAAATACTTTAAAATCTATATACCTGTGCAGAAAGAGTATTTCATATTTGACTCTAAAAAATTAGTATATAGAAAGATGTAATCTTGCAGGAAAACATTCTTAATATTCATCACTATTCCACACTACTCCAGACTCATGAAATACTTAGAAAAGAATATTCTTCTGTCACCTTTACCAGCAACTCTTTCTGTTCTCCTTTAAACAACCAGTTTCTCCAAATCTTTTTAGAAGTTTCACTCTTCTGCATCAATGTACTGTTTTTATGTCATTAAAGTTTCACAGCATTGAACATCTGTTCTGTGTTGTTAACTAATCCTAAATTTAATCATCTCTAGCATTCATTTTGTAAACTACTCCTGATTAGTTTACCATGTTCTTTCCGTTATCTATCTACTATCTATGTATCTATCTATCTATCTATGTATCTATGTATCTATCTCTCATCTACCTACCTACCTACTTACCTATCTTTATTTTTATATTGTTTTCCTGAAAGACAACGAAAATATTTTGGAGGCAAGATGTGTGTGTCCATCTTCATGTGAAGAATACCAAATGTTTATTCTTATAAAAATTTATAAAATAAAGTTATAATAAAATTGAGAGACAGAGAGTAAGAGAGACAGAAAGAATACACATTAATAACAATGAGTGCTAGGTACATAGCTACATTAAATAAATATTTGCTGAATTAAAAATTAAAAAATAAATTTGTGAACATACTTGAAAACTTAGATGACAAATGGTATATAATTCCCAGAAAAATACTACTTATCAAAATTCCCTTAAATAGACTATGGAAAACCAATTAGTTCTAAGAACAGGAAAGACATTAAATCATATTTTAAAAAATTTGCCTTAGAAGCTATTACGTAAAAACATGTAAGTTTTTCAAACCTCAATTTGCAAATAATTCCTAGTTCCTACAAACTGTTTCAGAAAATGAAAAAAGAGTAAAACCTATTTAACTCAGTTCATAAGGCTACTAAAATCTTATGAGTAAAACTGCATAGGATATCATTAAAAAGAGATATAAACCAATTTCCCTTGACAATGTAGAAATAAAATTTCTGAGATAATTGTTAAAAAATAAATTCACTCACATGTTAAAATGTTTAAACCATCATAATCAAGAAGAACTCATACCAAGTAAGCAAAGATATCTCATTTTTGAAAACTCTCTTAATTTATTTACCTACATTAACCTATTTAAGGAGAAGAAACACGATTATTTCAATAGATGTAAACCAAAAAAATGAAATTCAAAATCGGTACATGGTATTATAACTTTAAAAATTAATAAAGGATGAGAAATTCCTTGACCTTTAGCAAACAACATAACTAATTTTCTCTCTACCTTCCCATTTCCTAATCATCACATATGTTTAGGACAAATTGTAGACTTTATTTTTATTCTGTCTCAATAATCTATCTATTCTAGGACATAACGATATGTAGATATTTGATATATGGGGGTGGGTAGAGAAATAGATCCTTTTCTTATAACTTACAATAAAATAAATTGCTAATGAATGAGAAACCAATAGTGAAATTGGAAGTTGAAAAATAATTTGAAGTTACATAGTATTTTTTAGTAAAATAAAAAAACTCAGAACTCAGAAAACAAAATAGCAATAGTACTGCATTAAATTATTAAACATACAAATGGCAGAGAAACATAAATTATATTCAAAGAAAAGATACAAAGTGGATGGAGATATTTTCAGCATTATCAATAAGGCAATAAAATTCAGAATATATATAAAGAAATTTCTATAAACTAGAAAAAATAAGAAGTGAACAATAATCAAAGGTAATGCATATGAAATTCAGGCAATGTGATAGGAAAACAAAAATTTGTATATAATTGCTAGTGACATATTCATTAATGCAATTTCTTGGTAAAAATAATTGGCATTTTTCAAAAAAAATTGTTGGTGTATAACACACACTTAGCAATTTCTATAGAGAGATGATGAGAATCAGGGTCAAGTATTCACTGAACGTCAAATACTGAATAAGTACATGATCTCCAGAGTGAGACTGTCTGTATTTGGATCTTGAGACCATTAGTTATTAGTTCTCTGATCTTCAGGAAGTTTTTTTAAACCTTCTGTGCCTAAATTTTCAAATGTCCTCATCTATAAACATATTATATCTCTGTGGATACATAAATATGCATGCATGCATGCACACACATATGTGTATATGTATGCTTGAATAGATGTATGGGTGTGTGTGTATGTATGAAAATTATAGGAATATGCCCTGGTTACGTGACTAATACATAAAGGTAGTTGGTATTGAAGAAGTGGGTGATAAGTGGGATCTTAGAAGGAAAACAGAAGCAGTTTGAGATATCAACTTTATTTGTTACTTTAGGTAAAATATATAAAGCAAGTATAAATATACACAATAATATTGTGGAATGTAAAGAAAGGCATGCCCATTACATTATTTTTTTATAGTTTATGTACACTTTTGTCAATCATAAAAATATTTAAATACAGAAAAAGGAAAGAAAAATGGGAGGTGTGGAAATGAAGATAATATACACAGTGGGTTTGAGTAGCATAGATCTGCTTTACTAAAGATGGGAGAATTTCTGAATGCCAATGGAAAGAATTCACTGGAAAAAGCAGTTGATGATGTAGCAGTAAGAGGATATGATTTCCAGGAATAAGCTCTTGAGCTTATTCTGTTTGTGATTGAACACCTAGACAGAAGTGTTGGCTTTTGAATGCTGCATAACTCAACAGGCATAACGGATACGACCTTAGACACTGAAGCTAGAGGATTAAGGTGTATTTTTGTTTAACTAGCTTTGAAGGAAAAGGCATCTCTCTTGAATCATCTTTCCTTCAGCAAAGTATAGGTGTTCTTTGTTTTTTTACTTATTCTTGGCATAATTGTTAAATTGATAGTAGCATCTCTGTGTATGTGTATGTATGTAAAAAGGCATATTCATTCTAACCACGAAGGAATCAAAATAATGCCTTTAATTACTTTATCATGTCCTAGGAGAATTTATCCAAAGGGCAACTTTGTGACTATGTGCAACTTAGAGTCCCTATATGAGACTTATTTTCTAACCTATATTAAAAATAGCCTCGTATCTGTGGTAGAAAACTATTCTGTCCTTTGTAATAAAGCTCAATTATTTGATCTATTTTACATTTAGTGTATTGATTTGCTGATTTGATATTAAAGGTTCAATGAATTAAATTTCACTGACTTATTTTTCTTATTCTCTTTGGTTCAGTTCGTTATCTAGTCACCAACATCTTGAAATGTTTTGTGCATAAATTCCATCCTAATGTGTTAGTTTATGTTTTAAAAGCCATAAGTCCAAAATATTAAGACAAATAAGCACACTGGTTGATGAAATGGTCTCTGATATATTACAAAAAACAATGTTTCATTGCATGTATATATACACATATAACAAAACAGTTCCAAAAATGTTCTGGTTCTCTTATCCTTTTCATCATTAAAGTCACCCAATACAAAATAATTTGATTTTGTTTTTGTTTTTTTGGGGAATTACAAAATTAAAATAGTCAAACTAAAGCATTGTAGGCAGCAAGTGAGCCTACAAGAGACCTTTGAGTACATGATAAATTAAGCATGGCTTCACCCAGAAATACTGCTTCTCAATTGCATGCAACAATCAGAATCAAGATTTCTCTAAGGGAACTAATTAAATCTTCTAATGCTAAATCATATTTCAAAATTTCTTCTTCCTTTGACCACTTAAAGGGAAATTATTTTTCAGTATCAGTAATGTAAATATGGCAATGAAAAATCCTATATTAGAGTTTTCAAAAATAGTAAGTATAGAAGTTTAAGACAAAGTAAATTGTTGGTTACTATTAATGTGATCAATTTGTATTTTTCTCATTTTTTCTAGATTTCTTTCACCCTGGTTAAGGAGTCTATTTAACAGATCAGTATTTTCTCACCTACATCCTATTATTAACCTTAATTTAATTCATATTTAAGATAAAATATTAGATCTAGGTTTGCTATTTCAACTAATTAAATAAGACTCAATATCAATTCTTCATTATCCTCTGCAAATGCAGAGTTAAGAAATTACTTTGAAGAATTCCATGCAGTACATTCAGTGAGCAATGAAGTAATCAATAAAACTATTGTTTTTATCCATTAATTAGAATATTGTATATATATTAATGTACTTATGATTTGCACAGAATTTAAAATCATGCTTTTAAAAATGTTTAGAATTTGTAACTACTTCAGAGTATACCTGCTTAGAGGTGGATGGTCAACATTAATCTCTGTATGTGCACATTTGTCAGAATTTTTAACCTGATATTAAAGTTAGTGATACAAAGCAATTTTTACTAATTTTTTTTTCTGAAGGCTTCACTGTGCTAAAAATATCATTTTAGATCTTAGATCCAAAGGTATTCATTTGAAAGGGTACTCAATATACAATATTTCTCTGTGGTCACCGCATTTTGTTCAGGTTAACCAAACGGCATCCCACTTTAAGTACTTTTTATGATATTGCCCACAATAAAAACGAACAAGATAATCTTACAAGAGCTTGAAACATGTAAATATAATTTAGTGAATTACATTACTGACTTTAATTCCAATACAAAACTAAAAATTTAGAAATATAAATGTATTTTTCATGTTTAGACTGGACTTTTGATGTTTCTAAATTAAATTTTAAAGTAATTAAATTAGAAAACTATAGTCTCATAATTAAATATTATAGCCAGGCAAATATGCAAAATGCCCCAAGGCTTGGAGAAAAACTGGATTAGTGGTTTTAATAAGGATGTGCTTCACAGAAATGTTATTATGAGTTATTTTCTTGGATTGTAACCATGCTTCTAGAAAATGGTTTAAATAAGATGGTAGAGACATAGCTTTCTGTAGTACCACATTATCTTGCATTATTTGCGGGTTTTTTTTTTTTTACCATTTAGAAAATAATTTCAGTATCATTATTTTATCTTGGTACAGATGATCAACATGTGTAAACAATGTTCAGTAATAATTTGAGAGATATTCAAGGCAGTAGTTGACACAATATTATGCCAAAGAAGACTTTCTCTCTCTCTGTCTGTCTTTTTTTCTCTCCCTCTATGTAAAGCACCATTCTCTCAATGTATCTAATCAATTAATATGTCAGAATGTAATAATGCCTGCCTTGAAATATTACACAAACATGTTTTGCAAATCATACAATGTTTCCCTTATTTTGAACTTAGCTGTGGCTTTTGGCTAAAGACCAATTTCTTGAGTAAGACAAATTTAATATTCTTTTCTTTACAATTGCTGAGCATGAAATAGTATTCTAAGCCACTACTGGCATTTCAGGACAACTACAAACAAGCTTTCTAGCATGACAAAATAGTTTCCTACATTGAGAATCACCTTTGATCTTCCTCACAGACCTTTGCTATAATGTGCACAGAATTATGAAAAGGAGCTTAAAATGTCACCTTCTTTTCATAGAATAATTTTATTATAGAAAGATGCATACTACAAAAGAGCTTTTAGAAAATTATGTAGATTCATTTTACTAAATGTTAGATGGTTACTGACATTTTTTTCCAGACTGTATCTTTTTCAGATTTTTTTGAAACAATCACCAGTTTACGGAAACAGGCATACAATGTTTTAACAATTATATTTTCTATAGAGTGAAATAATAATGGGCTCATGGATAAACTTAATGCACCTAATAATGGCTGTAGAGATATGATAAAAAGAAAATATTCTGTCTACACAATGTTTCCTTGGATTCCCATGACCAAATCTAGAAACATAAGTGATTGTCTCCAAAAAATAGATGTAATCTAAAACTTAAGTCTAAACTTTTGAAATAGCACAAACCATCAACCTAAAGACCAAAGAACTTAATAAAATATTATGTCTAGTAACTTATAAATAAATAAATATTCAATAGATGACACAAAATTAGGATATATCTGTGACCTGAATTAATACAGATTCTTCATGTACTTCTAAAGTAAACATTTTAATAGGATTGTGGAACGAGTTATCAGAATGCTTAATAGAAGATATTCTCATCTTTGGTAAAACTTTGTGCATGGGTGTAGGGTTTCAAGAAAAGTTGTCACTTAGAAAGATTTCTGGACAAAATATTTCAGTATCTGTATCAATGTCTATTTTCTCTGTTATTCATATGTTTCAAAGATGTACCTTCTGTAAAAATGTTCTGCCTTTTGAAATTAGTATATACTTATGCCATATGCTCAGATAATTTTTAGAGTAAAACAGTCTTTGCATTTATTAATCAATCAGCTTGATCAAAGTATTATTCATTTAGTCAAAACTCACCCAAATTAGTTGATTAACCCAAACAGTGAACACATACTTATCGTGTTCAATCTCAATGGGAACATGAACTCCCTAGCTTCTGCTATGTTTCCTGGGTAAATTATTTCTTTCATATTAATTAGATTCAATACGATTTTTCTTTCATATAAAATCTTTCTACAACTACCTACAAACTTTCTACTTTAAATCTTATGAATCAATAATAACAGTAACAATAACAAGTTGCTACTTTGCACTAGGAAAATCCTAAGCAATTCACTAAGAGCAATTTCATTTAGCCTCACAACAACTTATGAGATAGGGCCTATGTTCATCACCATTTACCTTATGTGGAAACTGAAGCATGTTCAATTCAGGGGCTTCTTAATAGCACAGAGAATAAGTGGCAGTGATGAGATTTGAATTCAAACAATCTATGTGTAAAGCCTATGTATTTAAACACTATACTTACATTTCTCCTATTTCCTATGCAATAGAAGCCTTATATTTGAAATCTGTCTGTTTCCTGCCACCACAGGATAAATTTTTACCATCTGCATTTAAATTTTCCTCATTTTTCTTGTTTGACTAGAGAAGATGTTGATCTTCTAAAGCTAATTTCCCCACTTACCAGCCAGAGCTTATCTTTTCCACTCTTCTCATGGCATCTTCCATCCACTATTTTCATTCACCCCTGATCAGTGAATCTCTTCTTCATTACTAGTTTATTTTCATAAAAATTTAATCATGATCAAGTGTCTCTAACCTTAAAACAAAGAACAGTGAAACAACAAAATCCACAAATAGAGATGTCTCTCCAGCTTCTACTCTTCTCTTTTTGCTATCAAAACTTAATATTATACAATAATCAAAAGTGACTCTTCTCACTTTGCCTTCTATTTACTCTGAAGGCCACTGTTCTGTTGAATATCTCCTGAAAATAATTTGTCTTCCACACTCTGTGTAAAATCCATGAGACAATTTCAATTTCTTTTCACTTCTTCATTTAGCAATATTTGACTTTGTCATTAATAATTTCCTTCTTGAAATATTATTTCAAATGTGTTCATATTGCCACACTATCTGATTTCCAATACCTCTTCCTCAGATGCTTTCTCACTGAGCACCTATTTTTTTCCCTTTCTATACTCCCCTCCATATAGTCATTCCTTAAGGATCACTCCTCACCTCTCTTCTCTAGCTATATGTTATCCCTAAGCAAACACTTCATGTTCTATCTCTTTATCCATTAAGCTACCCTAATATTTGTACATGGAATTCTGATCTAGACATACACTGAAGTCTAGTTGTCTTTAATACGTAACATCAATTTTCCCCACACATAACCAGTTGCAATACCCTTTCGAGAAGATTTCCTAATTGTTCCTAATTTGTCTATTTGTTACCCCATTCACTGTTTTCACTTAAATAAAGGACACATCTATTTTTGTTTGAATTATTATGACTGTATTAATTTTTACACTTATAAAATTTGGCCTTCTCCAATTCCTTTAGTCACGTAAATGTAGAGTGAACTTTATATAGCTTAAACCTGATTATGATCACTCCTTTGATCAAAACATTTCACTGAGTCTCCATTACATTTAGAATCAAGTCCACACTCATTAACATGACTCCTACATTTTCTGGTTCTTATGAGCTCTTTAGTCATATCTCATCAGCTTTGCAAATGCTAAACCCTTCTTAATGAATTTTCCTTAATACTCAGAGATGGTGTAATACATTTTAGTCAACCATTTTGTTGTTTCTGCCAGGAGCACCTTTTTCTCGCTTTACCTCACTCACATGTGAATGCATACCTAAGCTTTGTCTGGAAGGCCTTGTTCAAGTCTCCAAGACTGGGTTAGGTGTTCATCCTGCATATTTCTAGTATGTTGTCTTAACACTTAACAATATGTTTTGTAATTTCCTGTTTGCTTGTCCCTGTTATCCACTATGTTTAAGTTTCACAAAGCAGGGTCAATATCTGACTTACTATCTCCTCAGTGATTAATATTTAATAGTTTCTCAATAAACATATTTCAATTAATACATTATTAAAAATATACATTAGTTTTCTCAAAATAATAAAATTGTTTTATGTATCTGTTTTCATTTTGCTATAGCCCACCTTCTACTCTAGATTTCTTTCACATTATTTTCTTTTGCACATGTTCAGTTGTATCCCCAAAATTACAATACTGCCAGAATTCAACCCTATGTGGTTGAGGGAATGATGGTGATATTTATAGAAACCTGAAAGTTGAAGGGAATAAAGATTGAGACAAATGTTAGAGATGACTGAAATTGTCTCACAATTTTGAGTTTGTGGAACTAGCAAAGTATTTGGAAAGCAATTTCTGGTAGGTAATAGAATTTGAAAGCCTGAAGCTTAGGAGAGAAGCCAGAGCTGAAGATCTGAAATTAATCTGCATAGAGTTAATATATAAACCTGGGGTTTTGATGATATGGTTAAGTAAGATGACTGAGAGAAATGAGAACTGTGAACCATAACCTGAGTTTTTTTCCACCATATTTAAGTTATGTAAACAAGAATAGAAGCAATGGAAGCAGGTAAAAAGAAGTCACAAAATTCAAGGGAGAACTGGAAATACAGAAAACAAGAAAGGAACATTAAAAAAAAAAAAAAAAACAGTGAGTTTTTTCCCCAGTATTATGATGAAGAACTATCAGAATGGTAGTGTCTGACAAATAACTTTTGGTTGTCAGGAGGGACATCATTGACTTTCTGGCCAGAAAATATGGTTTGCAAAACAACAATTTATCTTAAATAAATAAATATGTATTTATTTATTGAGCAATGACTATTTGCAAAAAGCCTATTGAAGCACAATAAAGAAGGTTAAAAGGAAGACTTATTTTAAGTCTTATTTCCTAATTTTAAGACTTACTTCCTAATTTCTAAGGGTTTAAAATCTACTGGGAAAGGTAGGCATAATAGTGCTAAGGTTTACTGAACTCTATACCATGTACTAGGTATTGTATTGAGCACTTCCTGTATTATGTATTCTTATAACAAGCCTATGAGATAGGTACTATTTTATCCATACTTTACAGAAATATAAACTTCATAAATACTAAATACGTTTCCCAAAGTCACAAAGGTAATTAATGATAGAGGCTTTATTTGAAAATTTATTTGATTTCAACTCGATTCTTTCCATCACACTTAATTACAGAAACTATAATACATGACAGATTGCAATAAGTGTTATAACAAGGGTGTCTTCTATATTAAAAAAATTGGTCTAAGATAACTTCTATGTGTATTTGAAAAAAAAAAAAAGTGTGTGAATACTGAGTATTTAAGAGGTTAAATATAACCAGCTATTCGTTGTTGACCTGTTATGATACAATGTCCTACCAAAACAACTATGCATGTGATACCAGAGATGTTGTTTGGTAGCCAATCTAAACAATATCAGTCTTTTTCTAGACCTTGGTCTACAGAGATAATATTATCTTATCTAAGTTAATGATACCATTCCTTACAAATTTAAACTTGGGTCTAACAAATTTCTTTCTAATCTTGTCTTTTTAATAGTGGCTATGTAAACTTTGGTGCTTTGGATAACAATTTTATTCCACATGAACAGTGAAGCAAAGAAAGCTCATTTGTAGTAAGAAAAATGAAGCAGATGTTCAGAGAAGAGAAAATACATGGAGAAAATGAGAGTCCTGAATATATGCTCCTTAAATATTCCACTCCATTTCTTAATTATGGATGCATTCTGGATATTTTATTATATGAAACAACCTGTAACTTAGAGGAAATTTATTCTACCTATTTACATTAATGCCAGTGTGTTTGCCACGTGTAATTAACGAGTCTTAATTACTAAAATTTTAGATGTGAAATACATTGCAAAGAAAGAATCAACAATATTTGAAAATTTGCTGGCATTTGGGACTGTGAGAGATAGATAATATTTTGATTTTAGAGATTTTAATCAGATCAAGGGAAGAGAAAATATTGTGAAATGAATAAAATAGGACTATGGAATAAGGGAAAGAGATAATGATTTTGGAATCAAAGTGTTATGTTTGATTTTCTGGTAGACTACAGAAGTGGAAATTTTCAGCAAAAACCTGTATATTGGGTCCAATAACTAAAGAGTGAAATCAAGGTTAAAGACAGATTTATACATATGATTTAATGAATGAGTGATATCTACATAGGCAGATAATATAAGGAGGGAAGACAAGAAGACTGAAGAGAAAATTTTAACCAAAATTTAACAGATGTTATCAGGTTCCAGAAGGGACAAAGTAGTGAGTATCAACATTATCCTCACACCAGAAATAATTATAAAACTTGATAGACTATATTAAATAAATTCTTCATATATTAGATACCAAAAAGTGAAGACGCTACCATTCAAATAAGGGTAACATATGATGTCAGTTCCACAATTACCCTGGCTTTCCACCTATGGTCATTTTTCAAACCATAGTACAGGGAAGTCCACTTAAAACAGAACAAAATGAAAAAGGAGAGAGCTGCATTATAAACTGCTAATGTATCTAGAATTTTCAGGACAGAGTACCAGCAATGACGGAACTATAAAAAGAAAGAGGTCCAGAAGTTTAAATAGGTTCCCTTGACTCTCTGTCAGATTATTAAGCTGCACATGCTCAAGGTGAGACTCCCTGAGATTTGGCAGAGAATAAATACCAGCTTGGTGGAAAACAGCCTACCGAGAGGTTGTGAGGTACATGGAAATTCTAGAACTCTAACAGTGATCAGAGAAATTACATTTACACCTAGTTTGAGAAGAACAAACTCACTCATTGCCCAGACAATCAGTTGAGACCCCAGAAAGATCACACCTTAATAGGAAATGGTCTACCCATTAAGGTAGTGCTCTAAAAACAGCATTATCAGAACTAAACATAAGCTTTTATAGGACAAAGTGAATCCACCAGTAAAATAATTGTGTGTCTACTAGAACAAAGCTCAAAATCTTTGGAAGAATAAAAGGAAATCCAGACTTTCAACAATTTAATATTCCCAATGCCAACATACAAGGAAAATTTTAGATATGGAAGACAACAGGAAAATGTAACACATAGCCAAGAGAAAAAAATAGTCAATAGAAGCAAATATAACAATGAAACAGAGCACTGAAAATGTTAAGTATGTTGTTAAATGGAAATATATATTACATACCATAGATATATACATACATATGTATATATGTATACACACAAGCACACATGCTTATGTATTTTTCATTTTTTTTATTTAAATGTAAAGACAGTAAGAAGATGAAAGTAAAAGGATAGAAGGATATAGTTTTAAGTATTAAGCATATTAAGCATAAGGAAGCTGGACTGGCTTAATAATATCAGAAAAAGTAGATGTCAAGACAAAGACATTTGTGAGCAAGAAAGATACTTTATAATGACTTAATAGTCAAAGTATTTAAAATAAATAAAAATTTTAACTTCTCTGTTCTTCAAAAAACAAAATGCAAAACTGGAAAGAACCAGAGAGAGAAATAAATATAATTTTAGGTAGAGATTTAATACTTCTCAGAAACTTGTATAATCAATTATAAAAATCAGTGACTGTTCAGGAAAATTGAAATGCTCTATAAACAAAATGAACATTACACACTGCATTCCTATCAAATATAGAATAAATTTTTTTCCCCAGAGGTACACAGAACATTCCGAGTAAGACCATGAGTCATAAGAAGCCCCTAATAGGTTTCAAAGTATTGAAATAATACAGAGAACAGTCTCTGACAACAATGGGATTAGATTGAAAATCAATAACAAAAAATTATACGGAACATCTCCACATATTGTAGATTGAGCAAAATATTTTAAATAATGGAGTCAAAGAAAAATTACGAAGAAAATTACAAAAAATATTGCACATGGAGTAATAATGAAAACACAATATGTCAAATCCAGTAAATTATTCTCCCTCTTTGCCCTCTCTTCTTTTCTGAAACTGAACAATTTACTATTAAAATTATTGGGTGCTTTACATCAAAGTAAGCATCCATGACAAAGACTGTAGGAGGAGTTAGATTGGCCAAGAGTGTGGTGTTGGAGCATGAGCAAAGTGAGATGGCTGACTGTAGAATGGCTCTCTTGGGGTGTCAGAAAATGATCAGGATTAGTAGGGTATATGAATGATCAAGTAGGTTTAGAAGAGTGTCAAACATAAGCTCATCTTGGTGAAGGATGTCAGAGTCCATAAGGAAATATTTAATCCTCATATCAGCCCTTGAAATATTTTCTCCATTTTGTGGTGAAGAAAATAAGAAACTGGAAGTTTAAATAGCTTTTCCAAGTTCATACAAACAGTAAATGGAGGGGGCTGGAATACATGGTGGATATACTATGTGTACATAACAATACATTAATATTTATAGAAGATGTCTGAAAATCATTGTTTGCAAGATGAGGGACATGTTTCCTTTTGTGTTGACATCAGAAAAGAAAATGTCAATGTAAGTTCAGAAATAAGCATATTTCCATGGCTAAAATTCCTTTAAAAAATCTTTTTAAGAGAAGGAGAGAAAGGTAATTATTAAAGTACAAACTGGTGAGTCATCCAAATAAATCCATGATACTAAAACAGTGTGTTGAGATGAGAGAAAAACATTTAATTTAAAGCTTCTGCCAGTTCTTTGTGTTTCTAATAGTGGAAACTAAAGGTAGATGACCTTTTTGTTTAATACAATACATTAATCTCCCCTTGGTTATTAAAGGAAAAGCATTGTCTGCAATGAAAAGTTTGAGATAAAAAGGAGCTGGGCTACTTTGCATAAAAAAAATAAAATGGTGGATACAATATTACTAGAACCTTACATGATTGTTGGACTTCCTGTACGTGGTTTTAGAAATATTTTTTTCAAGGTTCTGAGACTCAAAAGGGAAGAGAACTTAGAGGGTACATATGGTAAAGGGTCTATCTTGCAACAGAAGAAAGAGATAGGAAGTAAGAAATGTTAAAAATAATCTACTACATTTTAATAGTCTGATGTTAATAGACTAATATTCGTTTTTAATTTTTTTATTCTAAGATCCTTTTTATTCCCTTTTATTAAACATGAGTACCTCCTCCCCACTATCACTACCACCACTCTACTCCATCCTCTTTTTCCCCTCCCATATTAAATAGTTTTAAGTAAGCACTGTCCTTACCTGTATTTGTCTCAGTGTTACCTTGGGAAATAAAAAGAAGATCATGTCCTTCCTGGAGAAAAAGAATAGAAGTAAGCAGGAAGATGAGAATACTGGCACAGATTACTACAATTTGAACCATGGATATAACTTAGTTTTTCAAATAAGGAATATATTAATAAGGCTTATAATTTTAAAAACATAAAAAGATATAATGAAAAATGTCCTTCCCATTTCTGATTGTTCTTGCCATTCTTCCACACTAGGGAACCACTCATATTTTCTGGTGTATCACCCCAGAGTTTTTCACTCACATTTATACAAATACAAATTTAGGAATTTCTAATTTCCTACAGTTAAAAACATTCCTATGCACACTGTTCTACCCTATACTTTCTAAATATACAGATACATTTTAAAGAACACTCTCTGTAACTGTATAAAGAGCTTTCTTAGAGCTTCATAATATTTGCATATAGATATATTATTTAAATCTTAATTAATATTTAGACTATCTCCAATCATTTGCTCTAAAATAAATGATGCAATGACTGATACTATAAACATATTTCTATATAAATCTGCAAATACATCATTTGGAAAAACACTCAGAAGTAGAATTGATAGATCAAAAGTTATGTGAATATTGCTACAATGCTTTTCATAGGGTTTGTGCTAGTTTATCCTCCTATCAGCAAAGTATGAGTTGCTCCTTCCCAAAAGACTTGCCAAGTGTGATCAAAGGTACCCAGATATACCAACCAGATAGAAGAAAAGAGTATATTTCATGAGGGAGGTTAAACATCTTTTCATATGTTTAAACGGTCTTTTTAAAAATTTTATCACTGTTTATGTTCTTTCCAATTTTTTGTTGGGTTTTGTTTTCTAGGATTCTTCATGTATTAAAAAGTATAGCCCAGGGCTTCCCTGGTGGTGCAGTGGTTGAGAATCTGCCTGCCAATGCAGGGGACACGGGTTCGAGCCCTGGTCTGGGAAGATCCCACATGCCGCGGAGCAACTAGGCCCGTGAGCCACAACTACTGAGCCTGCGCGTCTGGAGCCTGTGCTCCGCAACAAGAGAGGCCGCGACAGTGAGAGGCCCGCGCACCGCGATGAAGAGTGGTCCCCACTTGCCACAACTGGAGAGAGCCCTCGCACAGAAGCGAAGACCCAACACAACCAAAAATAAATAAATTAATTTAAAAAAACAAAACAAACAAACAAAAAAAACCCCTCTACTTGTAAACTGCCTTCACTGATTAAGTCCCCTTTAGTAAAAAAAAAAAAAAAAAAAAAAAAGTATAGCCCATTAATCTGAGATATGAGATGAAATTTCTTTCCTGGTTGGCTTTTGTATTGTGATTTTGCTTATGATATGCATGTCTGTGTGTGTGTCTGTGTTAATACAGAAGTTTTTTTATTAAAAAGTTAATTTTATTAATCTTTTATTTTATCATATTATATTTAGTTTTGTATTTGGAACCAGAGTTAGAAAGGCCTTTTTTTCCTGTGTTTTCAAAGAAATATTCCAATCTTTTACATTTTTTTATTGTTTTCTTTTTTTTAACTTAAAGCTTAAACCAATTTGCAATTTATCATGGCATATGGTATGATGATCGAAGTTTACCCTTTGTTTATGGCTAGAAAGAATATGTTATGCCTATTCCACGCACCAACTCTTATTTCGTGTCTATGGTAGTATTTTAAGTTATTTTTGGTTTATTATTATACAAGTCTTCAACATTTCTCTTTAAATTTATTCATAAGAATATTATATTTTATTTATGATTGTGATATTTCCTACATATTGGTCTTCATATGTATGAACATAGTTGTGACATATACAATTGACTTGTTATAGTTTCCTTGTAGTTTTTAATAGTTCTTTGCTTTTTCCTTTCAGATATACTGGTATATTATTTATGTGAATGATATTTTTATCTCCTCCCTTCATTTTTTATAACTATCGCACCCTTCTCTTCTATTACTGCATTGGCGAATGCATTTGTCTTGTTTCTAGCTTCCGTAAAAATTCCAGTAGTGTTTTCCCATTAAACGTGATACTCATTTTAGAATTGAGGTAGAACTATGTTATCATATAAAGAATATTTCTATCCAATCAAATAATAATTCTGATAAATGGTTTTTCAATGACTTTGTTAATGCTTTTTCATCATCTATGTAGATTACCAGGTTTTTTATCTTTTGATCTCAAAATAAGGTGTTCAGTTAACAAATATTTTTTAAGCACGCATTATTTATATCAATAGTTTTATAAATGTTTACCTAAATTTGCATTCCTAGCATTAAATCCTACTTTGTCAAAATATATTTTACTTTTGATGTGTCCATATCATTAATTTACTAACTGTAGTAGTCAGTGATGATGTTCAACAAAATATCTGGCTTTCTTTCTTCTGGGCATATTGTACAAATGTATTTTCCTAGCCCTTTTGAAGTTAGTTGTCTTAACAGAGCTTGAGTGATGGGTTTACATGTAGATATTTTACTTGGGGAAGTAATTTCAGGGAATAGGAATGAGGAAACTGAGAAGAATAAAACAAACAACGATGGGAAAGTCAATCCAAGATGAATTATTGAGCTATTATTCCAGTGGAAACTCGAACTCAATCTCTCTCCAAATCCTCTGAGAAGTCATGCAGGATCAAACATGGAACTGACTTCCTGGAAAGAAGAAGAGGGTTATTTTAATCGCCTATTGGTTAAAGATTGATCCAGGGGATATTACCCTTTTGCAGACATGTGTTTTTGTGTACCCTTGGATGACTGCATGAGCTCTCCTAAAAATTCATTTCAATGGCTGGGTAAGAAACCTTTATGCAGAAAGAAAGATATACATCATGCCACTAAACCATGGTATTGTAAGGCCATAAGTATATAGTTGGTTCAATACAGCAAAAGTCAAAGCCAAAAGGAGGGCTGAGCCGTTTTGAGATGAGGCATAAAAGATGTCCAACACTTGAAGTGTGGTTGAGTGACTTTCTCTAGAAAATAAAATGAGTGGAGATGAAGTATGCCACTTCTAGGTGGAAACATTAAAAGCCACTGTGCAATTTTTTATATCCCTTTCCTTCTCTCAATGACTAATGATATTCTCAATGATAACTTCTTCTATAGCTTGTGTCCACAGGTGAGACAGACTTGAAAAAAACAACTGTTCCTTGATGATCATGCAGAGTAAGTGAAAAATAAACTTTTGTTGTGTTAAACTATTGAATTTGAAGGATTTATTTATTTTTATTTTCATTTTTACTTCAAGATAGTTTATTTTAGAAACATGGTCCTACTCTGTATTTCAATGTAATCACTTTCTAACTCAACACATTTGTTACAGTGATGGACAAGCTTTCTTTTGATATAAAGGAAAAATACATATAAAATCATTCAATGGGTAAAAGAGAGAGAGAAGAAATAATAGAGCCTCTATATGCTTAAAGAAAGAAGACTTCTGGCTGTGTCCAAAACTGCCACGGTTTACATCTTGAAGTGCGGCCCTGGAGCAGTATTATTGTCATCACCTGGAAACTCATCAGAAATGTAAATTCTTAGACCTCATTCAGACCTAACAATCACAAACTCTGGTGGTGGGGCTCAGCAATCAGGTTTAACAAGCCTCCCAGGTTGTTCTAGTATACAATCAAGTTACAAAAGCTCGAATCTCAGACGCCAGAACTAATGCTGCAGATGTACCGAAACGGCTAGATCTTACTGTTCCAAGAGGTTACTTCCAGATGGTAAGTCTGTGATTCCAAGATTTTACCTGTTTTTGTACAATACTTCTTGCATTTATGTATCAATTTATCACTTACTCCCTGTAGATATCAAACGTCCATTTACTTTTCAGAATGCAGCAATGCCACAAAAAACAAACGAACAAACTTCCAGCAGTAATACCAACCTAGAGCTCTAGTTTTAAATCCAGAAAAGCAGTGTTTGTAGTATGAGTGTTCAGTAAGTTAGTATCACCACTGAAAAATGAATGTTCATGTGACTATTGTTGAAAAATAAAGACAATTTAGATGATACAAACAAACTTTTCTTAACACTTCATGAAATGGACAGTTTCCTGTTGGAGAACTGTGAAGTGGGGCAGAAGGCAGGCAGATTTTATAGGATAAGGAACAAGAAAGAGAAAAATATAAAATATCTGAGTGGCTGGGGCCACATAGTCAACCTTGTTTTGGGGGAGAGGAATGGAGGAAAGAAGTATAGAGTCCAGAGCTGGCTTGGCACTTGGGGATTGTCGGGCTGTATGTGCTGCCTTTCTGGTCAGGCAGAGTGTTAACAAGGACACAAATGTTGATTCTAAGTTTTGGCTTGCTGACTTAGCACCCTGGACAGGAGCAGCTCCATCTTGAGCCTCGAAATTTATTTCAACATTATCAACTCCTTTGTGTGGTCTTGGGCTTCTCTGGTCTCACCACCATGGAGGCAGCAGTATTGCTGAATGGTGAATTTTAAAAAACCGCCACGTAATTCATCCTTTCCTATACGCCGACATTCTACTTAAGGTTTTTCTGAACATACCCATCAGTGAATTTGTTCTGTGTGTGTGTGTGTGTGTGTGTGTGTGTGTGTGTGCGCATACACAAGAGGTAGATACGAAGATAGAATCAGGATTGGGATTGAGGGAGAGGGGGTGGAGGGAACCAGATGGAGTTTATTAAGAACATTCTTTTTTTTTTTTTTTTTAACATCTTTATTGGAGTATAATTGCTTTACAATGGTGTGTTAGTTTCTGCTTTATAACAAAGTGAATCAGCTATACGTATACATCTATCCCCATATCTCTTTCCTTTTGCATCTCCCTCCCTCCCACCCTCCCTATCCCACCCCTCTAGGTGGTCACAAAGCACAGAGCTGATCTCCCTGTGCTATGCAGTTGCTTCCCACAAGCTATCTATTTTACATTTGGTAGTGTATATATGTCCATGCCCCTCTCTCACTTTGTCACAGCTTACCCTTCCCCCTCCCCATATCCTCAAGTCCATTCTCTAGTAGGTCTGTGTCTTTATTCCCATTTTGCCACTAGGTTCTTCATGACCTTTTTTTTTTTTTTTCCTTAGATTCCATATATATGTGTTAGCATGCTGTATTTGTTTTTCTCTTTCTGACTTACTCCACTCTGTATGACAGACTCTAACTCCATCCACCTCACTACAAATAACTCAATTTCGTTTCTTTTTATGGCTGAGTAATATTCCATTGTATATATGTGCCACATCTTCTTTATCCATTCATCCGATGATGGACACTTAGGTTGCTTCCATGTCCTGGCTATTGTAAATAGAGCTGCAATTAACATTTTGGTACATGACTCTCTTTTTATGATACCTTAAATAAATTAGATATATCTTTAAACATTTGGTAGTGTTCATCTGCCAAACCATCTAAATCTACTATCTTAATTGAACTTAATCTTTAAAAAATTGTATTCATTTATTTATTAGTTGAAGAATTCTGCATTCCATCTATAGAAAGTCATTTTTTTAGTCAGTTTCTCTTTTTCTAAATATGCTTAGATAAACTGTGTTTTCCTAGAAAATATTTTTTTAGGTTTTCAAATATTTTTCAGAGTATTAAAAAATTTAAATGATAATACTCATAATTCCCTGTTTGTGCCAATTTTAACCTTATCATTTTTATATGCATTTTCACCTTAAATTTTTCTTGAAATAGTTTATGATTTAAAAAGATTTTTTAAAAGCCAAAATATTCAGATTTTTTTCCCCTTTGAATTTTTTGTTTAGATTTCTAGTATTTTCTAGATAACATGATTTCTAATTTTAGTCTTATTAATTATGTGTTTGACCTTTCTATTATTTGTTTTGATATTTTTCTCATCTTTTAGTAGGGTGCTTAATTTCGTTGTCATTCATTCTTTTATAAATCTAAGTATTAAGTCTATCACTTTGTTTCTATTTACCTCTGAGCAGTACTTTATCACACAGGTTTTGGTATCTTTTGTTTGTGTTTTTAATTTGTAACTTCAAATCCCATTGTCTTTGATACAAGGAATTTTTAGCAATACTTTTTAATTAGCAGAAGTTAAAGTCTTTTTTTCATTTTATAAATTCAGGTCTCACTGCAGTGAAAGCATAAAGTAATGTCTATATTTCATCTATGTTAGTGAAATTACTGAATGTTGTGAGATTAGCTTTATGGTCAATTATCGTGAATATTCTATCAACACTTTAAAAGATGATGCATTCACTATTTTAAAGAGAGACTACAACTCAACTAAATCTGAATTAATAATTTCTAACTTTTCTGTATATTTAAATATTTTTCATTAATTTGTTTAGTTAGGTATAGAGAAAGGTAAATTAAGATCTCACATTTGTCCCCAAATGGAAAGAACCTGAATATATACCAAAAGATGAATAGGCAAATAAAATATATATTTCATATAATGGAATATTATTCAGCAATTTAAAAATGTGATTTACTGATCATGCTAACACATGGATAAATCTTGAAAATATTTAAGTGAAAGAAGTAAATTGCAAAAGACCACATATTTTGTGATTCCATTTATGAAAAATGTCAAGAATAAGCAACTCCATAGAGACAGAAATTAGATTAGGGAAATGACTAGGAAAACTGCTAGAGTAGGAAGGGGGGAGTGACTACTAGTGGGTGCAGAATTTCTTTTGGGGGTAATCAAAATGTTAAAAAAATTGATTATGATGATGACTACAAAACATTGTGAATCTAGAAAAAGCCATTGAACTTTATAATTTAAACAGGTCAATTATATGGTATGTCAATTATATCTCAATAAAGGTGTTAAGAAAAATATCTTGTACCATCCTATTGTGTTTCTTTTTTAATTGACGTATAACAACATATATCATTGTACAAATTTAAGGTATACAACATTTTCATTTGATATATTTATATATTGTTATATGATTGCAATTATAGCAATAATTAATACCTCTATCATATCATAATTATCATTTGTTTCTAGTGATTGGAATAATTAAGATCTAATTTTCTAGCAAGTTTGATGCTTATAATAATGTTGTCTATATTCACTAAACTGTGCATTATATCTCTAGGGCTGATTTATTACTTGTTGCAAGTGCCATCTTTTGTATCCCCTCACCCTCTATCCCCTGGTAACAATCGTTGTACTCTCTGATTTCATAAGTTTGCCTTTTTTATATTCCCCATATAAGTGATATCATACAGTATTTGTTTTTGTCTGACTTAAATATTTCACTAAGCATAATGTCCTCAACATCCATATATGTTGTTGTAAATGGCAGTATATCTTTCTTTCTCATGGCTAAATAATATTCCACTTTATATATATACACACACATATATATATCACATTTTCTTTATCTGTTCATCTGTTGATGGGCACTTAAGTTGTTTCCATATCTTGGCTCTTGTGAATAATAATGCAATAAACATGGGAGTGCATATATCTCTTTGATATCCTGTTTTCATTTCCTTTGGTATATACCCAGAAGTGGAATTTCTGGATCATATAGTAGATCAATTTTCAACTTTTTGAAGAAACTCCATATTGTTTTCCATACTGGCTGAACCAATCTACATTACCTTCAACAGTGTACAAGGGTTTCTTTTTCTCCACATCCTTGCCAGTACTTGTTATCTACTGTCTTCTTGATGATAGTCATTCTAACAGGTTTGAGGTAACATCTCATTGTTGTTTTGACTTGTATTTCCCTAATGATTAACAGTGTTCCACAGTGTTTTATGTACCTGTTGGACATCTATATATCTTCTTTGGAAAAATGTCCATTTAATTCCTCTGCCAAATTTTTCATTGTTTTTATGTTATTGAATTTTATAAGTTCTTTATATATCTTGGATCTTATATATGGTTTGCAAATATTTTCTCCCATTCTGTTGGTCACCTTTATATTGTATTGTTTCTTTTGCTGTGTAGAAGATTTTAGGTTTTTTTAAGTTTTAAGTAGTCCTATTTGTTTATTTGTGCTTTTTGTTGCTTGTGCTTTAGGTGTAACATCCAAAAAGTCATTACCAAGACCAATATTGAGGACTTTCTTTCCTATGTTTTCTTCTAGGAGTTTAATGGTATCAGGCCTTATGTTTAAATTTTTGATAAACTGAGGTAAATTTTGTTAATGGTGTAAGATGGAGGACCAATTTGTTTTGCATGTGTTTATTCAGTTTTCACAGCACCATTTGTTGAAAAGGTTATTCTTTCTCCATTGGATGTTCTTGGCTCCCTTGTCCAATATTAGTTTACTGTATATGCATGGGCTTATTTCTGGGCTGTCTATTCTGTTTCATTGATCTCTGTGTCTGTATTCATGCCCATACCATACTGTCTTAGTTACTATAACTTTGTAATAGAGTTTGAAATCAGAACATGTAATACCTTTAGCTTTGTTCTTTCTCAAGAATATTTTGGCTATTCAGGGTCCTTGGGATTCCATATGAATTTTAGAATTGTTTTTTCTCTTTCTGTATAGAATGCCATTGAAGTTTTGATAAGGAATGCATTGAATCTATAGATGCATTGAATCTATAGATGACCTTAGGTAGTATGGACATTTTAACAATATTATTTCTTCCAATCCATGTGCACAAGATGTCTTTCCATTTGTCTGTATCTTCTTCAATTTCTTTGATCAAAGTCTTGGAGTTCTCACTGCCAGATCTTTCTGTACAAATCTTTCACTGTACAGATATTTCACTGCATTGGTTAAGTTTATTCCTAGATATTTTAGTGCTTTTTATGCTATTGTGAATAGGATAGTTGTTTTTTTTTTATTTCTTGTTCAGATGTTTCATTATTAGTATGTAGAAATGCAACTGATTTCTATATGTAGATTTTATATCTTGCAACTTTACTGAATTCATTAATTAGTTCCAACAATTTTTTGGTTGAATCTTTGGGATTCTCTATATACAAAATCATATCATCTGCAAATAATGCAATTAACTTCTTCCTTTCCAGCTCGGATGCTTTTTATTTGTCTTGCCTAATTTTTCTAACTAGGACTTCCAGTACTATATTGAATAACAGTGGTGAGAGTGGGCATCCTTGTTTTTTTCCCCAATTTTAGAGGAAATACTTTCAATTTTTCACCATCAAGTATAATGTTAGCTGTGGGTTTCTCCTATAAAACCTTTACTATATTGAGGTATGTTTCTTCTATACCTGATCTGTTGAGGGTTTTTATCATGAAAGGATGTTCTTTGTCAAATGCTTTTTCTACAACTATTGAGATAATATTGTGATTTTAATTTTTATTCTATTAATGTGAAGTATTATATTTATTGATTTGTGTATGTTGAACCATCCTTGTATCCCAAGAATAAATCCCACTTAGTCATGATGTACAATCCTCTTAATGTGTCCTTGAATTCAGGTTGCTAATATATTATGATTTTTTCATCTATATTCATCAGAGATATTGGTCTAGAGTTTTCTTTTCTTGCAGTGTCCTTATCTGGCTTTGGTATCAGGGTAATGTTGGCTTTGTAGAACTGAATTTGGAAGTCTTCCTTCCTCTCCAGTTTTTTTTGGAAAAGTTTAAGAATGGCATTAATGCTTCTTTAAATGTTTGATAGAATTATTCTATGAAGCCATTTGGTCTTGGGGTTTTCTTTGTTGGGAGGTTTTTGATTACTGACTCAGTCTCCTGTCATTGGTCTGTTTAGATTTTCTGATTCTTCCTCATTTGGTATTGGTGTGTTGTTTGTTTCTAGGAATTTACCCATTTCTTCTGAGTTATCCAGTTTCTTGGCACATATAGTTGTTCATAATAGTCTTTTATGATCTTATGTATTTCTGTAGAATCCATTGTACAGTTTCCTCTTTAATTTGTAATTTTAGGCTTTTTTTTTCATTAGTCTAAAGGTTTGTCAATTTTTTTCTTTTAAAAATCAGTTTTTAGTTTGTTGATTATTTCTACTGCTTTTCTAGTCTCTATTTTATTTATTTCCACTCTAATCATTATTATTTGCTTCCTTCTACAGTTGGACTTAATTTGTTCTTTTTCTAGCTCCTTGAGGTATGAGGTTAGGTTTTTATTTGAGATCTTTTTCATTCTTAGTTTACAGCAAAAAATGCATATATTTTCATGACTGCTTTTTCAGCATCCTATAGGATTTGTTATGCTCTGTTTCCATTTTCATTTGTCTTGAGATACTTAAAATTTCCCATTTGATTTCTTCTTTCATGCATTGGTTGTTCAGAAGTGTGTTGTTCAGTTTCCACATATTTGTAGAATTTCCAACTTTCCTCTTGTTGATTTCTAGTGCCATACCCTTGTGATCAGAAAAGATAGTTGATATGATTTCAGCCTTCTTAAATTTGCTAAGACTTGTTTTGTGTCCTATCATGTAATCTATTCTGGAGAATGTGCTATGTGCACTGGAGAAGAAAATGTATTCTATAATTGTTGGTTGGGATGTTACATATGTATCTGTTAAGTCAATTTGGTCTAAAGTGTGGTTCAAATCCAATGTTTCCTTGCTGTTTTTTTGTCTGGATGATCTATTCATTGCTGAAAGTGGAGTATTGAAATCCCCTACTATTTTTGTATTGTTGCTATTTTTTCTTTCAGATCTGTTAGTATTTTCTTATTATATATAGGTGCTCCAGTGTCACATGTATTATATATTGACAATTGTTATCTCTTCTTAAGTATTGACCCCTTTGTAATTATTTAATAATCTTCTCTGTCTCTTGTTATTATTTTTGGCTTAAGTCTATTTATCTGATATAAGTAGGGCTTCCCTACTTTATTTTGGTTTCCACTTGCATTGAATATCTTCTTCTATTCCTTTCACTTTAGACCTATAATTGTCTTTAGAGCTAAAATGAGTCTCCTGTAAACAGCATATAATTGGGTTGTATGTGTGTGTGTACGTGTGTGTGTGTGTTTTGTTTAATACATTCAGCCACTCTGCCTTTTGATTAGTGAATTAGATCTATTTACATCTAGAGTGATAATTGATTTGTATGTACTTACTGCCATCTTATCATTTGCCTTCTAGTTATTTTGTATCTTCATTATTTCTGCTTAGCTCTGTTTCTGCCTACCTTTGCAAATGGGTGGCTTTCCACAATAGTATGCTCTATTTCCCCTTTATGTTTTGTGAATCTGGATTTTTGCTTTGTGGTTATGATGAAACTTATATATAACATCTTATAAAAAAATACAATCCATTTTATGCTGATAACAGCTTATCCTCATTCACCTACAAAGGCTCTCTCCTTTTATTCCTCCCCTTTTATATTTTTGATGTCATGATTTACCTCTTTTTATGCCATGTGTTCCTTAAAAAATTATAATAGCTATAATTATTTTTAATATTCTTTTCCTTAAACCATTATACTGTGGTTAACACACCATCCTAATATAGAGTTACAGTTTTCTAATTCTGACTGTCTATTATTCATCTTTATCAGTGTGTTATGTACATTCATTTATTTTCATGTAACTTATTAGCATATTTTCATCTCGGCTTGGAGAATTCCTTTCAACATTTCTTGCAAGGCTGGTCTAGTGGTGGTGAACTCCCTTAGCTTTTGTTTGTCTGAGGATGCTTTTATTCCCCCTTGATATCTGAAGGTTCACTTTGTCAGATGAAGTATTCTTGGCTGGACATTTTTATCTTTCAACACTTTGAATGTGCCATCCACTCACTACTGGCCTGCATTTGAATGTGTCATCCACTCACTACTGGCCTGCATTATTTCTGCTGAGAAGTCTGCTGATGGCCTAATGGAGGTTCCTTTTGTAAGTTACTTTCTTTTTTTCTCTGACTGCCTTTCAGATTCTTTCTTTGTAATTGATTTTTTAATAGTTTCACTGTAACGTGTCTTGGAGAAAGTATTTGGTGTTAAGATAATAGAATGCTCAATTAGCTTCATGAAATTTTGTGTACAAGTCCTTCCTCAGGTTTGGGAAGTTCTCGGCTATTTTCTTTAAATAAACTCTCTGCCCTCTTTTCCTTCTCTTTTCCTTTTCCTTTCCTTTCCCTTTCCTTTCCCAATTATTCTAATATTTGCCTTTCTGGTTACATCCAATAACTCTCATAGGATTTCCTAAATTTCTTAAAAGCTTAGTTTTCAAACCTCTTCTAACTGCATTATTTCCATATTCCTATTATCCAAGTTACTTATTTTTTCTTCTGTCTGCCTTGCCCTGTTACTGATGTTCTCTATTGCATTCTTAATCATGCACTGAATTCTTCAGTTCCAGAATTTTTTTTTAATTAAAATTTCAATCTCTTTGGTAAAGAACTTCTGTTTATTAATTTTATTCATGATTTCATTGAATTGGCTGAGTTTTCTTGCAGCTTGTTGGATTTCTTTATAACAGCTAGTCTGAATTCTTTGTAAGTTAGATCACACTATTCCATGCCTCTGAGTTAATTGCTAGAGAATGATCATTTTCCTTTTTGTAATAAATATTATATACCTTGTTTTTTTTTTTTTTTAATTGTTTATAAGTATGTGCCTCTGCTTTCACATTTGAAGTAGTAGATACCTCTTTAACTGAGCCTTTATGGTGTCTTTGATTCTTACAATTCAACAGGTTGGCTATTAGAACCCTTTCTTTCATATTCCAGAAGGTGTTATTATAGCTCAAGTTTATGGGTTTTCCCTTGCCCACTGACCTTGGCTATTTTCTGATCATGCTCCCTGTCTACCTGAACTTGTTCTTGTGGATGCACTTGGGAGGACACACAAGGAACCAGCAGTAAAGCAGATGATGTGTAGATTTACCACTTGGGTCTTTGAAGGTGCCTGGGGGCCCAGTGGAGCGATCCTCTGGTGGGGTACTACCAGGGTCTTGTGGGTGGACATCCTGCTGATGTCCTGAAACAGAGAACAGAAATATATTCCTTTAATCATCTTGGGTAATCTTATCTGCCTCTTCCTTTCTCATCCCTTCACCCAGTCATGGATATCCCTCCTTAGAAATGTAGCTACTACTGAAAAGAAACAGATTTCTCCAGCTGCAACTCACACAACTGGGATAGCTGGACAATCACCACTTTCTCTTTCTACGTCCTCTGTGGGAGGTCACAACTGCTGCTGTCAGATAGCTTAACCCCAGTGCAGTGTTCTCCTGGGGACAGAGGTGGCTCTGGTGATTTCTTCCCTCTCCTATATGTCCAAACTTATCTCTATCTTGCCCCAGTGGTGTGCTGGAATCTCAGGAAGGCTTGTCTTCTACAAATTCTCTCTAACCCTTGGGTATCTGCCTGGTTTTGTACTCTCTAAGTTGTTTTTTCCCTCAATCACAGCCAGTGGGGGTGCGGAAGTTTCACCAGCTCCCTTGGATCTGACGTCTTTACTGAGATCTTGTTTGTTTATTTCCGGACACATAGGTGGGCTAGAATCCTTCCAGGTTTGTTGGTGTAAGGGCCAGAGGCACTTTTGTTCGCTTATGACTGCCTAATTAGTAGTTTAGAAAAAAAGGGAGAGAAAAGAGAAACTAATTATATTGCTATGATGCTGATGTTACTCTCCCCTATTGTATTTATATATCATCCTGTTTCTTCTCTAAATTTTGTTGTTTATATGATACCTACATATTATAAATGTACTGTATTGATATAGCATATGTTTGCATTTTGTTCTTCAGGTTATTTAACATATTTTCTCTAATATTTTATTAACTATGTGTTACATTTTAATTTTGTGTAGTTCTTTCAACATTTAGGAAAGTTTCAATTTTTTACTCTGCCTTTTATGAAAATTACAACTTTATATAATGCTTTAGTAATCCATTATTTGGATAATATTTATTTCCTTCATAAAAAGCAAAGAAAACAGAAGAAGGTAATAAACAAATCAATTAGTGTTTTTTTCCTTCTTCCCACACCCAAATTCTCTCCTCCAATAACAATAGCCAAAGCTGTTACATTTTCAGTGTTTGTGTAATCAAAAATTTCACTAAACTTTTTAGCTGTAAAATATTCCATGACCTTCAGCTATTATACATGAGGAAATAATCAATAAATTTACTTTATCCCCAAACTTCTTTAATTTATAAGCTACTACTAATTTTTCTTAAGGGTATTAGTTTACATTGTGAAGGGTAAAATATTTAGGGTCTCTCCTCTCAGTCCAGGCTTCACATTTGTTTCTGTTTTAGTTCTTTGGTTAAACATATTCAATATTTCCTAACAATCTTTTATTATTTCCTCAGAGCCTCTTAACTGTTAGTTTATTATTTAGTTTATATTAAAAAGGGCTCCTATAACATTATTTTTTTGAGATTTGTATGTTAAAAACCCATTTTTGTAACTTTTATAATTGAAGTTTAGTTTGCTGTGTATATATTTTATTTCTTGACAGTTTTACAAAAGTGTATCTAGTGTTCTGAAGTTCAGTGTTTTGCATGATCTTTTTCCATTACTATTCTCATTTTCTTTATATTTAAATCTCATTAATTTTTAAGACTATATCACAGTTTAGCTAAATTTTGGATCAATTTTATTTAGTGTACAGTGGATTTTTGTCACTATCTATTTAGTTTTGCTCAATCATAAATCAGACACTTATTGAATATCATCAGAATTCCAGACTTATTGTAGGTGCTACAAAGTTGTCTTGAATCACACCTTAAACACTTTCATTTGGTTTTCTTTACCATCTCAAATCTTATTAACTCCTTTCTGTTTGCATTTCATTTTGCTTGCTTTTATTTTGCAATCCTTGTTCCAAATTACTTTGTTTCTACAGCAGGTACTTTTTCTTGGGACTTTCCAATTTTGTCTTAATTTCCATGTTTTTTGTCTTCTACCATTTTTCTGAATCCTCCAGTTAATGAATCATCTCCTTTCATTGTCTTTCCATTTCTTTTTGTGTTTCCATTTCTAGCATTTGTTCTTTCTACACAGAAGTAAGACTTCATTCAGTAACTATATGGGGCACAATTTCTAGCTAAACTGGTACAAATATTTTTCTGATGAATGCCTTCACCAACTTTATAATTTGTTTTTATTTTCAATATATTTTAAAATTTTATTTCTTGGCCAGTTCTGTTTTATGTTCATGGTCTTTGAATGGAGTTAAATTCCTTGGTCAACTATTTGTAGGATTCTTTGGCATGAGGAGACACATTTGAACCCAAGATATTCTCCTCCTGTATTTTTACAGAAGGACTCTTTCTGCAAACATAATTTTTCTATGGATTTCTTTGTGTGGCCCTAGCTATTCTGCTTCTGTGATCCAAAAGAGATCCAGAAGTACTTCAGTCAACAAGCTTTCTTAATCCTTGTTCTAACAAGCCTTATTGCAACTACAGGATAGTTTTGCATTTCATAATAGGCTGCACTCCTTTAGTGGTTTGGCTGTTGTTTTCTGGGGGCTTCAGTGGTTGATCTTTCTTGGCACTGGTGAATTTTTTTTCTTATTTCTTTAAAAGCTTCTACCCAATTTCAATTCAAAAATCAATTCTGCTCAACTTGCTTTTGCAAATACTGCCTAAAATATGAAATCTAGATAATATCTGTCAGATTTTGTACTGATCATGTAACTTTTGGGGGTTTTCCCCATTCATTTTGAATTTCTATGATTTCCAAGAGAAAGGGAAAGATGATTCCATGCAGTTATGCTTGTACATTTGGATAAAGACTTGGATCAAGATGTTTAATTCTCCTCACTCTGTAATCCAAATAAAATATTAGAGAGATTGTTATAGTCACTACTATTGAATGAGATATTATCTGCTTTAATTATTTGTTATACAAAAATAGAGACAAGTAAAAGTGACAAAATTTAGGTGTGTTTAGGTTAGAGGACAGTGGCTGAGGCACAACAGATGATATATGGTATACTAAAGGGTGAAATTGTAGATTCCAAAACTTCCAGATTTATTAAATGTTTACTGCTGAAAAAATTTTAGGTCAGCTAATATAAAAGATGATGTGGTAGCACTTTGGAAGGAAAATAATGACATCTAGAAGTCAAACAGCAAATTTAAATTCACATAATGCCAATATTTTATTTCATTTGTATGTTTATTAGATTGTCTGATTCAGGAAATATTTCATAATATATCACTCTAGGGGGATAGATGATAGTTCATTTATGTGTAATAGTTACTGGTTGAATAATTATACCTAGAGGGCTGATAAATGGATTGTTTTAAACCTGGAGAGAGAACCCTGAGGTTATATCAAATTTAATTATTGATTTTATACTACTTAATATGTTTTTTAACGATTTGGCAGAATATAAAGAAAGTGTGCTTACTTAATTTATACAGAACAAATGATTCTGTACAGTAGATAATACATTATTTGTTAAAAATGGAGTTCCAAATTGTTATGAAAAGCCAAGTCATGCAACATATATTTTAAAGTGATATATAATAAATTAAAACATTTAAGTTTAAAATTCTTTCCAATTGTTATAAAGCTGAAAAACAGGTTTGAAAAAGATTTATTGTGTCAAAAATACCTGGAAACACTACTTGAAACTAAGCTCCCTACTGAATGACAAGATTTAATAATTGTTAGTATAAAATTAGATTTAATTTTAGTGTATCCAAATCTTGGTGCCCTGTGATGATACAAAGTAGCAACCTGTAAGTGGAGTATCAGCTGAATGGGAATAATCCCACAGTACCTGTGACTTATCAGACCATACTTACAGCAGTATTCAAACATCTATGGGGGAAACATGTATATTTATTAAGAGAGAATACAGGCTTTGGATCCAGATTCCCAGGGGCTGAAACCCGGTTCTGTTACTTCCTAACTGAGTGACTCTAGACCATTTTTTGCGCTTTGCCACTCAAATCCTCAAATGTAAACTTAAATGAATGATGATGCTATCTCAAAGAGTCGTTGTGAGAGTTAAACTAAATAATAGTACAAAAGAAATTAGACTAATCCCTTATACTTAGTAAATGCTTAATAAATGTTAGCTGCATTAATGTCTTCTTGTACCATATTTATGAGATTTGAAATCAGGAAGAATAAATATAAAGTTAACTAGTTTGGTGAGAAATCTACAAATGCCCTCATGTAGAAATCAAATATTACTAATCTTGGAAGACTGATTTTATGTTTATTGTTCAATTTATCTGGTGATTTTAATAATGCTAGAGAGAATAACAACATAAGTTCATATATTCTAAAAAGTGTGAATTATAAATTTGAAGTGAAAAGACAGTTATATACTACCTATATATTATTGAAGAAGTTATTCTCTTTGGAATAAGCATGGAATTACATATAGGTCAGGCTTCATTGAAAACAAATATGTAGATACTTTGTAAGAACATTTATAATTCAGCATATTTGCTTTCTGTGTCCTACATAAAAAAAGCGATGGGCAAAAAATTTAAGTTCCTTAAGTTACGTATCTATAGAAATCTAACTTTACCCATCTCCACTTTCCCTATTTATTCACTTGTGGATTTTGGTTCCCTTCTGTATTTTCTTTCTTTAACAGCTAAGTAAAAGGTTGGGGGGTATAGTTATTGTGATTAGGGAAAGGAGTTTGGGCTGAAATTTTTTGTTGTTGTTGTTCACTTAAACTGCAGTTTTGCATTGGAAGATTATATTTTATGCCATAAGGAGTTCAAATTTCTGGCGACTTTTATTGTAATGTTTCATGCACACTGTCAGCCCTCTGTATTTACAGATTCTACACTCACAAAACTCCATTTTTTGTAAGGAACTTCAGCATCCATGTAGTTTCATTCTAGGACCCCCTGTGGATACCAATCTCCTGTGGAAACCAAGGGAAGACTATATTTTCCATATGTAGGTCATTTAGTTTTTGTGTCTACAGTCATTTTTTTCCCCTTCTACTTCCATGAACAAGAATTTATGATTCCCTCACCAAGTAGAATTAAGTTATTTAGACATATAGTTATAGAATATACTGTAAAGCAACATCATATTTGATAATTTTTCCCCTTTAAAAACATTTAAATAAAATTTGTTGCAATATTTTTGACCCAATTCACCAGTAGAAAATATTTATTTACAAAGCAAGATTTTGCCAAGGTTTAGACAAATTTTCTTGCTTTCAATAAACAGATGGTGGCTATTGTTGTTCTGTTAAGTCATGCTAATATAGCATCTTTTATTATTCAGGTGCCAGATATGTTTCTGACAGATGGAACATCAGTGTAGCTAATGTCGGGTGATATGAGCATTGCAAGCATGTTACTAATGTGTTAGCTGTGGCTTTGCCATTTGGAACCATAGAAGTCATCTTGGCAGCACCAGAGAGGCTGTAATAATGGGCTGGATGTCTATGGCTAACCAAGCACATAGCTGTCAGTCATATTATTTGAAAGGAAGGTATATTCAAAACTTTAAAACTGGCCACTGTATGTTTCTATTTAAACCCAACTCTGAATTTTGTCAAGTCCATATGCTTTGTTCAGTTTGCCTTGTTGTTCATGTAACATTGAAGATAAGAGGACATCTGCTAACTTTGGCTCAGGATGCTACATGGACTTATCCTCATTCTGCTCTTGAAACAATTTTCTAACAAAAAAAAGGTTTTCAGGAAGCTGCAGGCAGAGTCAGTCATTTAATATAATTCAATGTGTCTAAAAGATCTTTTTTTTTTTTTTTTTTTTAATGATTTTTAGTGGGCTTTTCAGAATTACAATTGCAGGTTGTTTCCTCTCTGAAATCTCTGAACAAAATGGCCTTAAGCGTGCTCCAAGAACAAGCTGCTCTTTGGCATAAGCCATTTGACATTCATCCTACTTCCTGAAACTTGATTCATCTGGACTGTGACATCTCACTGAATTTAGCCAGAAGCTAGAGAATTTGCCTTCTAGCATTTTTTATGCACCTCCTGGACCTGGATATAGGTTTCTTTACATTCTGACCTTCAGCTTCTGCAGAGGTCTTGTAGACTTTCTTCTGTTCCTGAGGCATATAAGAGCCATCTAACATTGTGCTGTCGAATATGCTTTGTGCTTAAGTAATATTGATTCCAACTGACATTCATAGAAAAATACTAAGTCGTGCATGCTTTATCCTGTTTAGTATGTTCATTCTATTTTTGTAAGATTAAAAGTTCAGATTACAAAAGAGGAGCTGGCATTTAAAGTTGGGAAACAAAACAAGTCCTACTTCAGCTACCATATTGAATTGTGCTGAATTCTATGCCCTATAGTGAATAGATAAATATGTTGTATTTTCATTGTCATATAGGGAAACTTTCTTTTCAGATTTATGCTGGCTAGTCCTTTAGCAGTTTCTGGTTTAGTCTTCAATCAATGTGCTGAAAAACCCAAAGGAAAAAAAAAAATACACTCAGTGTTTAAGATATCAGACCTGGTTTTCTGGTGAAGTTATCTTTTTATTAGGAGGATGAAAATCTAGCAAGATATAATGGTAATTAAATTTTCACTAATAAACCACTATTTTAAGTACTCTAGAAATTTTCCATACTATAAAAGGTTAAAAATGTTCCAAATTGGATTGGTATATATTTCATAAACCTGTTGCCTTTTATACGTATAACTAATTTTTAGATTATGTTACTGAAATATATGGTTATATATTATTTTATAGCATCTTTAGAAATTTGCTTAATTTCTTTACATTACTAAAAATATCAGCAATTTTTATTAGCAAATGTAATTTATGTCAACCCTCACTTTAGAGATGTGATAATCTGTTCTGTTCAATCTAAGTTTTCTGGAAAAGCATGCCGACAATTGTTATTTTTGGTAAACATTTGCTTGAAATAGCACAGTATCTGATTTGCGATAGGTGAAGCAGCTGTTTTAGCTTCATAGAAAATGTTGCCAGAAAGAAATTGTATCCCTAAGGCATGGACTGGGTTACAGCTTTAAAAAATTAAATTAGCCCAGCCCAAGTTTGGCTCCCTAGTTACTTGACTTCCTTGTACCATGGCTCTCCACCATGGCTTCTTATTTGTTTGACCCAAACTCTTCTGTAGTTTATTGACAGTAGCATGATAAATCACAGTTTCTACTGGGCACCACACCTGCTCACATGATCTTAGTCTCTGTAAGGGGGCCAATAGTCATGCCTTCTCATGTAGGATTGTGAAATTGCTCTTTTAAAAGCTTAGAAATTGATGTTCTATGAAACAAGCTGTTCATAATCCAGGCAGTAATTCCTAGGGAGTTGTGACTTTTCTCTCAAAAATGACTACAGTTCTGAATATGAGGTTGCATCTGTTCATCTTCTTGTTAGACTCACATAGTCATAAATAATACATGCATGGAGGAGATGATAAGTATAACTATGGAAAGGTGGGATAGACTTTCTGATTTTTATTTATTAAAAATATTTTAGGAGAATGTTAATTTCTTAGATTTACATATCAATTCTTAAATGGCAACAGAAAATAACCTTTTAATCTGAAGCAATTTAATTAAATCTCATTTGATTTTCATTTATATCATGAATTTACCTCAATTGTGAGAGGAAAAAAAATTGTTACTTGAATTATATGTCCCAATCCTTTTACATACCTTAGGCTACTGTCCAATTAAATTTTAATTATAACGTGTCTTGAATTTATGGATAAATGAAAAAACTCTATTATTTGAGACATAACACAGTCATAGGATAAAATTAAAGTCACTGTGGCTATTTGGAGAGGAATGTCATTATATCATAATGGAATATTAATCAAAATTTGATATAAAGCAAAAGGAGAAAATGAATAATGAGATGTCTTTTAAATTGGCTTAAGTGAAAAGCCTGTGCTGTGATAAAAAATCATTATTCTATATTAACTAAGTAGAAAATATCTTGTATGTTTTTATATCTTACCTATTACTTAGTAGAAAAAGAGAATTCACCTTTGACTCCTCAAAGTATTGCTTAAGAATTGGATGCTCAAATTACATAAGCTGCATTGTTTCAAAACAGTAAGTTTTCTACTAGTTTGTGTCATATTTATTGATTCAACCTTGTTTTTAATAAGTAAAAATAGAATTGCATTTCATAGTGACAAAGGTATGATAAATATATTAAACTAAAATTTTTAGAGTTTTGTAAGGTAAGAGGTCAAATGAATTGAGTGAGGTTCATGGCTACTTTCAATGTACTTCTGTGCCTCGTGATTTTACCCAGGGCTAATAATGTTATCCAAAGGACATTTTTAGAGTGCATTTTTTGCTATTTCTTGGGTAGCTTGATTTGTTTTTTCAGTGCTGTCACTAACATAGTAAATCAATGTTACATGACACTTTTCCAGTGGTATATAACATAACTCTTCTTACTTTGTCTGGATTCAGAAGAAAGCTTATAGTAGATGAATCCCTTGCAGCCTGATTCATTTCTAGTATTGATTTTCAAAAGTCTAGAATAGAATGGCAGCATTTCAAGTTATTGAGCACTTAAAGAGTAATCTGCTTGAATTATTTTTTTATTCAGCCTAAAACTTGTTATTGAGGAGATCGTAACTGATTTTTAGGTTATAAAGGGTTTATAAAAGCAAGAGTTAATTTTTTTCCCCCAGCTTTTGGTCCTTCAGTTTGCTTAAGAACTAATGATAATTTTCTGCCTTGTATGTGGATATGGGCAATAAAAATATAATTGTGTATCTGTTGTCACAAAATGTATCCTCAAAAAAAAACTACATTAAATAAAACAAAACTTCTTAAGCCCGTTTTATTTTCATTTTGCAATGAGAGAAGGAATTCTAAGCCATTTTGCTTTGTACTGTGTTGTTTCTTTTTCTTTAAAAAAAATTTAATGGCATCCTTCTCTTAATATTTATTTAACGAATATTAAAGTGTAGTAGATGTTCTTAGAATTTTAGTTTTTATAAGGGTTTTCTATATATAATCTAAGACTCAAAGGACAAAATTTTAAGAATAACAACTGGGATTAAATTTTTTTTTTCAGGTTTCTATTTGTACCATGTTTACCTTACTGATCATATTGCTTAGCTTGACATTATATTTTGAAAATATAGGTAAAATGATAATATAGCAGGGTAGTTAAATAGTTCGTGCAGATCTTAAGATAAATAATTTTTCTGATCTTTTAGAGTAAATAATAAATTAAAAGTTTCATGTACTCCACCCCACACCCAGGAAAGCTTTTTGTTTAAAGATCAGATTGGAGTATATCATTGACATTTATTGAATGCTCACAATGGGCCAGTCTCTGTTCAGTTATTCCAAATTCCTAATTTTATTCAATTCCCGATAATTCTGTAAGGGAAGTATTATTAACCTTATTGTGCAGATGAAGAAATAGCAGTCCAGAAAGTTAACTTCACTTGCCCAAGCAGTAGTATACAGCTAGTTAGTGGTAGAACTGTAATCTGAACTGTGATGTTTAGGACATTAAATTCCAAACTTTCCATTTTACCACACAATGGAAAAAATAGATTTTCAAATTAGTTTGTTGCTGTTTTTACTTTCAAATTTTGTTGCTTATGCTCAAAAATTAAATTGCTGATATTCATCTCCGTATGTATTGTCTGAAAGAAAACTGCCAGCAACATAAGGCCTATAAGTTGCATTCTGTTTTATTTTTTCCCCAATAATCTCTATGCATTGGAAAAGAAGATATTTCAGTAATGTGACTAATCATAAAATCATTAACATTAAATAAAAGCAAGACTTTTGATGACAGATGAAGAATTCATTTTTTGGAATCAGTTTAAAATATACCATTTGGGGTATTGGGTGACCTGTAATACAAATTATTGTAGTAGTTAGCAACATGGCATCCGGAGCCATGTTCGTGAGGTTTGAATCTCAGCTCTTTCACTTAATTCTTGACATTAGGCATGTGGCTTACATTTTCTATGCTTCAGTTCCCTCATTTGTAAAGTGGGGTTCAAAATGTAATCTCTCTAATAGGTTTGTTTGTTTGAGTACTATCAATAAATATCTTTATAGAATTTGTATGTGAAAAAACCCTTTTCATATTGCCTCAGTAGTTGATAGCTATAATTAACTTTCAATGCTATTCTCAGGTCAATTGATCCAACTGAAATTACTTTGTATAATATATCAGTGTGTCCATATTGGCTATATTGGATGAAATATACTTACATAAGAGATTAAATGATATGAATATATTATTATTTGATTTTATTTTAAGAAATAAAAAAAAAAATTAAATAACAGAATTCTTCTTAACCTCAGTTGGAGAAATTTAGTTTCCATATGTATGACTGTATGCATCCTCAGGAATATGAAACATATTTATTCAGATATAGTTAAAGCAAACCAAGGAACAGAACAAGAATAAGGTTAAAACAAGATTTAAAAAAATCTATTCTCTGAGGTCTCAGCAGAAAACATGCATAGTTAACAATATTCTCATACAAATAAATAATTGTGCCTGACAATATTCTTGTCTTTCAAGAATGTAGAATTTAAATGCAATATATTAAGAATATGCATTGTCCCAGCATATTAAAGTATCTGGAACGCTTGAAAGTAATATTTCTCAGTGCGTATTAATTAATTGATGACTTCGTTTATACAGTTGTCTCTTGGTTTACATGAATCCCACCATTCTCTCGAGGACACTAAGGAGATCAGGATGAGCAAAGTAATAGTATTTCCACTCTAAATATCAAAACCTTCGCTCTGGTTCTATTCTCACTTATTTTTTCCTATGAACACTTAGACTTTAGTCTTTTGAAAAACAAATTATTTCCTATCACTTTTCCTACTTTTATAATCAACTGCAGATGTCATTGTTACTCAACCTCTTAATTAAAATATTCCTGTCATAATATTTGATCATTTCAATATTTATGTTGAGATACCTGTGTCTCAAATTTTCTCAGTCCTTGAGTTTTTCAGGGAGCTTTTCCTCTACACTGCCTCACCAGTGATTTTTGTCAATACCAAGAATTGTACCAATATGCTAGCCTCAGTTTTATGCATCCCACTTTCCAAGTAACTACCTTTCCATTTCTCTCTCACAAACACCCTGACTCCAAATTTTTTAGAACTTACTAGATCTGAAAATCTATTGATCCTAACCACATTCGTACTGTTTTTTGTTACCCGATTCACATATTCAATTCCTTTTCTCTCTCCTTCTGAAGTACATATCTGAAAAAAATCACCCTTATTAAATCCATGTTTCTACCTCTTCAGTGGCTGAATATGTGCCACTAAATGTGGCCAGAGAAGAAGGAAACACTACATTAACTCATCTTTAAATCCATTACTACCAGTAACTGCTGGGTCCTTAATGCTGTCTGATAATCTTACTATATTTTCTCATTTTCCTAAAGACTTTGATAAACTTACATATTACACAAATTATTTTTTAAGAAACTAAGTCTTTTGGGTTTCTTATGCAGATAATCTTTCCATCTCAAAATAAAGGTAGTTTTATTTTTATTTATTTCTTTATTATTCCTTTTGGTTAACTTGATGTACTATCTAGGATCTCTAGTCCCCTGTTGCACAGAAGTGGTGAGAGAGGACATCCTTGCTTTGTACTCAATCTTAGGATCCCATCCTTTAATTAACTCACTATAATTATCTTTCCCCCATACCATTCTACTCAAACTGTTACTCAAGATAAACCATGACCCCTATTGTCCTAATTCTAATGGTCAATGCTCGACCTTTTATTTGACTGATTTGTAGTACTTGAACACTTTAGGTACCCATTCCTCCTTTGACTTCACAATATCACACACTCCTGATTTTATTCCTTCCTTACAAGCTGCTGCTTTTTAATTCTTTTAGTTTTTCCTTCTTATCCCTTCAAATTTTTAATTTGACTTGCTTCAACACTCAGCCCTCATGATTCTTCTGTTCTCTATCTGGACCAGTTCTGTACATTTTCTCTTCTAGTTTCATGGTTTATATATCATGTAAATACCATAAAATTTTTCCTAATTTATATATCTATGGAAGATCAGTCTTGTAATATGTAAATTAGTATATTTAACTGTGCATTTTCTTTGATTTCTGTTAGGTATATCAAACTTAACAGGTCAAATTTAATCTCATAATCTTCCTTCCCAAACTGGCTATTTTGCATTCTTCTCTTCATAATAAATAGAAATTCTACTCTTCCAGTTGCTCAGACCAACAGACTTGGAGTCATTTTTTATTTTGTCCATCATATCTCACAGCAAGCTCCTCAACAAATCCTGTTTACTTTATCTTCAAAACATACCAGCATCCAATACTTTTAAACACATCTGTCTTAATAAGCTGGTCCAAGCTACCATTAACTCTTGGCCAAATTGTCCTATAGCCTGAAAATGTTATCCATATTTCTGCCTTTGATTTTCTTCCCCAATCCATTCCAAACATAGCAGCTAAGGAGATCCTTTTCAATGAGTCATTCTTCTAATCATATTTCTCAAATGGCTTCTTAGTTTCTTCAAATTGGAATTAAAAATCTCATATAAGGTTTTCAAATACTCTGGCCTCCCTCTCAAGTCTCTGCTTTCATTTCCTATTACTTCTCCCTTTGCTCATTAAATCCAGAAACACGAGTGTCCTCTCTATTCCTCTAGTGTGGCAAATACATTGCAACTTCAGTACTTTGTACTTGCTATTTCTGAGCTTAGAACATTCTTCCCTCTGATATCCATGTAGTTTGGTGTCTCATGCTTTAGGCATTTTTGTCAAATATTAGCTTATATTTGAGACCCTTCCTGATTATCCTCTTTAAAATAGTATGCCTTTAAAATATATGCCAAACATATATTATCATCTAGAGTGCTAATTTTTAAAATTGTTGTCAAAGATCATAATTCAACTGAGTCGATTTTAAAGATCTTATTGGCTTTGTTCAGTGATTCATGAATCGAGCAGCATACAGTCTAGCAGATAAAAAGAATCTCCAAGGGAGATTCTTGCAGAAGGGAGCAAGAACAAGGAAGTTATACTAGGCAAAAAGTAGATTTGTTATTGCAAAATTTCTTTATAGGTGATAAAGCATGGGGGGGGGGGTGGTTGGTTACCAGGTAGATTACCTAACTATTTTTGATGAGGTGATTCCTGATTGGCTGGCTAAGATTCCATTTTTGTGAGACCCAAAACTGTAACTAAGTTAAGTTTTGGTTTGGTGACCTGGGGCTTTACATAAACAACTCCATTCTGGGCCTGTTTTCTTAACAATATTCTTCCTTCACAAGAACTGCAGCTAAGTAGGATAGCTTTTTATTGGCTCAATACTGTGTCCCAAGTGTATAGAGGTTTTAATGGCACAAAGAAAGTACCTAGAATGTGTCTTTGAATGTGTGGATGACTGAAAGAGAAACATTTTCCATTTTATTTTAAAAGCATTTTCTCTGTTATCTGAAATGTCTTGTTTATAACAGATCAATGATTATTGTTATAGAAAAAGGTAACCAGACCAAAACGTAAACAATTCCAATTGTATCAGGGTGAGAAAATCTTAAAGTTTGAGAGAACTTTTATTGTGAGATGCATCATCAGATTTTTCCTTCTATTTCTAAATGGGAAATTTTCAAATGTGTAAAAATGATGATAGTAAAAGTGAGTCATTAGTCAAGAAATGCATGAATATATAAATACATAATCATGTAATATCTTTCAAGTTTTAAAAAATACATTTGAAATTGTATTGTCTTACTAAAAAAGAAAACAACTATAAATCATTGTGCTCCTATATTACTAATAGCTTGGTCAAACTTTTATGTGGATGAGTGCATGCATTGCAAAACAATTTTATTTGGACTTTGATAGCAACCATATCTTTTAAATTTTACTACGAATCTTTAATACTAGAAACTACTACCTCAAGGTGCATAAGCCAAAAGCATGCATAATTTCTGCTGAAGTTATATGCATCCTCCTGATAGTTGAATTCACAGCCACTTTTTCGGATCTAACCCATAATGTCCTTGAGTTGTTAGTTATAAAATATTAATGGTCTTGAAGGGACCTCCAAGATGGCAGAGGAGTAAGACGTGGAGATCTCCTTCTTCTCCACAAATACATCAAAAATACATCTACATATAGAACAACTCCTACAGAACACCTACTGAGTGCTGGCAGAAGACCTCAGACTTTCCAAAAGACGCCCTCAGGCGACCTACAAGCAGAGTTGGGGCCAAAACCAAAGCTGAACAACAGGAGTTGTGCAAACAAAGAAGAGAAAGGGAAATTTCTCTGTGCAGCCTCAGGAGCAGTGGATTTAATCCCCACAATCAACATGATGTACCTGTTTCTGTGGAATACCTGAGTAGACAACAAATCGTCCCAAAATTGAGGTAGTGGATTTTGGGAGCAACAGTAGACTTAGGGTTTGCTATCTGCAACTGATTTGTTTCTGATTTTTATGTTTATCTTAGTTTAGTTTTTGGCACTTGTTATCATTGGTAGATTTGTTTATTGGTTTGGTAGCTCTCTTATTTTTTAATTATTATTTTATTTATTTTATTTTAATAATTTGTTTTCTTTTTTTATTTGCTCCCTTTTCTTCTGAGCTATGTGTCTGAAAGGGTCTTGGTGCTTCAGCCTGGTGTCAGGCCTGAGCCTCTGAGGTGGGAGAACTGAGTTCAGGACATTGGACCACCAGAGACTTCCTGGCCCCGTGTAATATCAATTGGAGAGATATCTCCCAGACATCTCTGTATCAATGCTAAGACCCAGCTCCACACAATGGTCAGCCTGCAGCAGTGTTGGATGCCCAATGCCACACAACTAACAAGACAGGAACACAACACCACCCATTAGCAGAGAGGCTGCCTAAAATCATAATAAGGTCACAGACACCCCAAAACACACCACCAGACATGGTCCTACCCAGCACAAAGACAAGATCCAGCCCCACCTACCAGAACACAGGCAAAAGTCTCCTTCACCAGGAAACCTACACAACCCACTGAACCAAACTTACCAACTGGGGGCAGACACCAAAAACAATGGGAACTACTAACCTGCAGCCTGCGAAAGGAGAACCCAAACACAGTAAGTTAAACAAAATGAGAAGAAAGAGCGAGAAATATGTGGCAGAAGAAGGAGCAAGGTAAAAACCCACCAGACCAAACAAATGAAGAGGAAATAAGCAGACTACGTGAAAAAGAATTCAGAGTAATGATAGTAAAGATGATCCAAAATCTTGGAAATAGAATGGAGAAAACTAAAAGGAATGTATAACAAAGACCTAGAAGAACTAAAGAGCAAACAAACAATCATGAACAACACAATAAATGTAATTAAAAGTTCTCTAGAAGGAATCAATAGCTGAATAACTGAGGCAGAAGAACGGATAAGTGACCTGGAAGATAAAAGAGTGAAAATAACTACCTCCGAGTAGAATAAACAAAAAAGGATGAAAAGAATGGAGGACAGGCTCCAAGGCATTGGGGACAACATTAAACCCACCAACATTTGAATTATAGGGGTCCAAGAAGAAGAAGAGAAAAAGAAAGGGTCTGAGAAAATTTTGAAGACATTATAGTTGAAAACTTCGTAACATGGGAAAAAAAATAGGCAATCAAGTCCAGGAAGCACAGAGAGTCCCATACAGGATAAATCCAAGGAGAAACATGCCAAGACACATATTAATCAAACTATCAAAAATTAAATACAAGAAAAAAACATTAAAAGCAGCAAGGGAAAAACAACTAATAACATACAATGGAATCCCCATACGGTTAACAGCTAATCTTTCAGCAGAAGCTCTGAAAACCAGAAGGGAGTGGCAGGACATATTTAAAGTGATGAAAGGGAAAAACCTACAACCAAGATTACTCTACCCAGCAAGGATCTCATTCAGATTAGACGGAGAAATTAAAACCTTTACAAACAAGCAAAAGCTAAGAGAGTTCAACATCACCAAACCAGCTTTACAACAAATGCTAAAGGAACTTCTCTAGGCAGGAAACACAAGAGAAAGAAAAGACCTACAAAAACAAACCCAAAACAAGTAAGAAAATGGTAATAGGAATATACATATCAATAATTACCTTAAATGTAAATGGATCAAATGCTCCAACCAAAAGACCTAGACTGGCTGAATGGATACAAAAACAAGATACATACATATGCTGTCTAAAAGAGATGCACTTCAAACCTAGGGGCATATACAGACTGAAAGTGAGGGGATGGAAAAAGATATTCCATGCAAAAGAAAATCAAAAGAAAGGTGGAGTAGCAATTCTCATATCAGACAAAATAGACTTTAAAATAAAGACTATTACAAGAGACAAAGAAGGGCACTACCTAATGATAAAGGGATCAATCCCAGAGAAGATATAATAATTGCAAATATTTCTGCACCAAACATAGGAGCACCTCAATACATAAGGCAAATGCTAACAGCCATAAAGGGGAAATCGACAGTAACACAATCATAGTAGGGGACTTTAACACCCCACATATACCAATGGACAGATCATCCAAAATGAAAACAAATAAGGAGACACAAGCTTTAAATGGCACATTAAACAAGATGGACTTAATTGATATTTGTAGGATATTCCATCCAAAAACAACAGAATACACTTTCTTAAGTGCTCATGGAACTTTCTCCAGGATAGATCATACTTTGGGTCACAAATCAAGCCTTGGTAAATTTAAGAAAATTGAAATCCTATCAAGTATCTTTTCTGACAACAATGCTATGAGACGAGATATCAATTACAGGAAAAAATCTGTATAAAATACAAAGACATGGAGGCTAAACAATACACTACTTAATAACCAAGAGATCACTGAAGAAATCAAAGAGGAAATCAAAAATACCTAGAAACAAATGACAATGAACACGATGACCCAAAACCTATGGGATGCAGCAAAAACATTTCTAAGAGAGAAATTTATAACAATACAATCCTACCTCAAGAAACAAGAAAAATCTCAAATAAACAACCTAACTTTACACCTAAAGCAATTAGAGAAAGAAGAACCAAAAAAACCCCAAAGTTAACAAAAGGAAAGAAATCATAAAGATCAGATCAGAAATAAATGAAAAAGAAATGAAGAAAACAATATCAAAGATCAATAAAACTAAAAGCTGATTCTTTGAGAAGATAAACAAAATTGATAAACCTTTAGTCACACTCATCAAAAAAAAAAAAAAAGGGAGAAGACTCAAATCAACAGAATTACAAATGAAAAATGAGAAGTAACAACTGACACTGCAAAAATACAAAGGATCATGACAGATTACTGCAAGCAACTATATGCCAATAAAATGGACAACCTGGAAGAAATGCACAAATTCTTAAAAAACCACAACCTGCTGAGACTGAACCACGAAGAAATAGAAAATATAAACAGACCAAATCACAAGCACTGAAATTGAAACTGGGATTAAAAATCTTGCAACAAACAAAAACCCATGACCAGATGGCTTCACAGGTGAATTCTATAAAACATTTAGAGAAGAGCTAACACCTATCCTTCTCAAACTCTTCCAAAATATAGCAGAGGGAGGAACACTCACAAACTCATTCTATGAGGCCACCATGACCCTGATACCAAAAACAGACTAAGGTGTTACAAAAAAAGAAAACTATAGGCCAATATCACTGATGAACATAGATGCTAAAATCCTCAACAAAATACTAGCAAAGAGAATCCAACAGCACATTAAAAGGATCATACACCATGATCAAGTGGGGTTTATCCCAGGAATGCAAGGATTCTTCAACATACGCAAATCAATCAATGTGATACACCATATTAACAAATTGAAGGAGAAAAACCATATGATCATCTCAATAGATGCAGAGAAAGCTTTCGACAAAATTCAACACCCATTTATGATAAAAGCCCTGCAGAAAGTAGGCATAGAGGGAACTTTCCTCAACATAATAAAGGCCATATATGACAAACCCACAGCCAACATTGTCCTCAATGGTGAAAAACGGAAACCATTTCCACTAAGATCAGGAACAAGACAAGGTTGCCCACTCTCACCACTATTATTCAACATAGTTTTGGAAGTGTTAGCCACAGCAATCAAAGAAGAAAAAGAAATAAAAGGAATCCAAATCGGAAAAGAAGAAGTAAAGCTGTCACTGTTTGCAGATGACATGATACTATACATAGAGAATCCTAAAGATGCCACCAGAAAACTACTAGAGCTAATCAATGAATTTGGTAAAGTAGCAGGATACAAAATTAATGCACATAAATCTCTTGTGTTCCTATACACTAATGATGAAAAACCTAAAAGAGTAATTAAGGAACCACACCCATTTACCAATGCAACAAAAAGAATAAAATACCTAGGAATAAACCTACCTAAGGAGACAAAAACCTGTATGGAGAAAACTATCAGACACTGATGAAAGAAATTAAAGATGATACAAACAGATGGAGAGATATACCATGTTCTTGGATTGGAAGAATCAATATTGTGAAAATGACTCTACTACCCAAAGCAATCTACAGATTCAATGCAATCCCTATCAATCTACCAATTGCATTTTTCACAGAACTAGAACAAAAAATTTCACAATTTGTATGGAAACACAAAAGACCAAGAATAGCCAAAGCAATCTTGAGAAAGAAAAATGGAATTGGAGGAATCAGGCTCCCTGACTTCAGACTATACTACAAAGCTACAGTAATCAAGACAATATGGTACTGGCACAAAAACAGAAATATAGTTCAAAGGAACAGGATAAAAAACCCAGAAATAAACCCACGTGCATATGGTCACCTTACTTTTGATAAAGGATACAAGAATATACAATGGATTATAGACAGCCTCTTCAATAAGTGGTGCTAGGAAAACTGCACAGCTATACGTAAAAGAATGAAATTAGAATACTCCCTAAGACCATACACAAAAATAAACTCAAAATGGATTAAAGGGCTTCCCTGGTGGCGCAGTGGTTGAGAATCTGCCTGCTAATGCAGGGGGCATGGGTTCGAGCCCTGGTCTGGGAGGATCCCACATGCTGCAGAGCAACTGGGCCCGTGAGCCACAACTACTGAGCCTGCGTGTCTGGAGACTGTGCTCCACAACAAGAGACGCCACGATAGTGAAGAGGCCCGTGCACCGCGATGAAGAGTGGCCCCCGCTTGAGGGCCGTGCACTGCAATGAAGAGTGGCCCCCACTTGCCACAACTAGAGGAAGCCCTCGCACAGAAAAGAAGACCCAACACAGCCAAAAATAAAATAAAAATAAAAATAAAAATAAATGGATTAAAGACATAAATTTAAGGCAGACACTATAAAATTCTTATAGGAAAACATAGGCAGAACACTCTATGAGATAAATCACAGCAAGATCCTTTTTGACACATCTCCCAGAGAAATGGAAATAAAAACAAAAATAAACAAATGGGACCTAATGAAACTTAAAAGCTTTTGCACAGCAAACGAAGCCCTAAACAAGATGAAAAGACAACACTCAGAATGGGAGAAAATATTTGCAAATGAAGCAACTGACAAAGGATTAGTCTCCAAAACATATAAGCAGCTGGTTCAGCTCAATATCAAGAAAACTAAACAACCTAATCCAAAAACGGGCAGAAGACCTAAATATACATTTCTCCATAGAAGATATACAGATTGCCAACAAACACATGAAAGGATGCTCAACATCATTAATCATTAGAGAAATGCTAATCAAAGTACAATGAGGTTTCACCTCACACCGGTCAGAATGGCCATCATCGAAAATCTACAAACAATAAATGCTAGAGACGGTGTGGAGAAAAGGGAACCCTCTTGCACTGTTGGTGGGAATGTAAATTGATACAGCCACTATAGGGAAAAGTATGGAGGTTCCTTAAAAAACTAAAAATAGAACTACCATATGACCCAGCAATCCCACTACTGGGCATATACAATGAGAAAACCATAATTCAAAAAGACACATGAACCCCAATGTTCATTGCAGCGCTATTTTCAATAGCCAGGACATGGAAGCAAACTAAGTGTCCATCGACAGATGAATGGATAAAGAAGATATGGCACATATATACAATGGAATATTATTCATCCATAAAAAGAAACGAAATTGAGTTATTTGCAGTGAGGTGGATGGACCTAGAGTCTGTCATACAGAGTGAAGTAAGTCCGAAAGAGAAAAACAAATATCGTATGCTAACACATATATATGGAATCTTAAAAAAAAAATGGTTCTTATGAACCTAGGGACAGGACAGGAATAAAGACACAGATGGAGACAATGGACTTGAGGACACGGGGAGGGGGAAGTGTAAGCTGGGACGAAGTGAGAGAGTAGCATTGACATATAGACACTACCCAAAGTAAAATAGACAGCTAGTGGGAAGCAGCTGCATAGCACAGGGAGATCAGCTCAGTGCTTTGTGACCAAGAGGTCACAAAGAGAGGTGAGATAGGCTGGGTGGGAGTGAGACAGAAGAGGGAGGGGATATGGAGATTTATGTATACATATACCTGATTCACTTTGTTATACAGCAGAAACTAACATAACATTGTAAAGCAGTTATACTCCAATAAAGACGTTAAAAAAAATATTAATGGTCTCAATAAAAATGGAAACCAGAAGACAGTTGAAAACATAAATTGTCAAATTAGAAAAGCCAATGAAAATATAAATGCTTCCATACTCCAAGTATACAATGTTTGAACATAATCTGTAGACCTTGAACAATTCATTTAACAATAAATTATTTAAAATATAGAAAATATTATTGAATTTTTATTTTTTCTTCAAATGTAAAGCACTGGGCTATATATTTTCTGCTTTGTTTGCTACTCAAATGTGTTTACCTCATAAAACTTTTACATGTTACCTTCTAGCATCTAAATTACTGTACTTACCAAAATCAACTTATAAATAGTAGAGAGAAGAATTTCTAGTGTTTCTTAGGTTCTGTCCTTTAAGTAGATTTACATTTCTGGAATGGTGATAAAACAGGGTATCTGGCAAACTATTTTGCTGTATAGGCTACTGTCATGTGGCTAATCCTGTATAAAATATTATAGAAAGAATAGCAATGTGATTTCAGAATTTTAAAATATATTATAAACATTAGAAGACATTTGTAAGCATGATCCATAGATGGTCTTTGGTAGCAACTTGTAAAAGATTTATTTTAAGAATTTCTTTGTAGCAAAATATAAAATCTCTTATAAGTTACTTGATTTACTTGTATTTGGATTCTTGGGTTGAGTGCCATTACATGACTTATTAAAATGCTTTTTTTATCCATCATTAGTGATAGACTCACAGCACTTATTTGCTGCTCAATGTAGAAAAAGCACCCCAGGATATGGCACCTGTTATCTTGAATGGCATTTCTTACTTTCTTAGTAATTATGTGTGCACATCATATTTGCATAAGTGTCTTGATGACTTCTTCACTAATCAGGTTTAGATTGTTGGCCTGCTTGAGTTGTATTTCATCTTTTACCCAGAAAACTGAACACTTTATTCACAAAATGAACTTTAAAAGAAAAGCAATGTGATAGTTCTTTCTGTGCTGATCAACCAACTATTGTATAATTTCCTCAAATATTTATAGAAACCATCTGAGGAAAATCTTTAACTCAGAAATAAATGAAGGCATAATAAGTGTAGTTCTATTTATTCCCACTTTTTGTTATTGTTTAGAACATCAGTAAATGGCATTTTGCTCTTATGAAATACAGTCCATGGTATTGGTATTGCTAGTTTGAACACATTCACTCAAATTTATGTCCCTTTGTCTCAAGAAAAAATAAGAGATTCTTATATGGAATATAATTTTAGCATAGCATCTCTCATGCAGTCTCTCAATATGCTGTTACTTTCTTTATCATATTATGGAAAAGAAAAGCACATTAAGAGATACCATCAAATATAGTGATAGTTCAACAGATACTGATAACTAGAGTAGTGTCTGAATAAGTCTTTAGGGTGTGTCCATTTTCAGTGTGCTTTCTTTTATATTATTAATTCTTCTTGGAAAATCAGAAATTGGAGTCTTCAAGTGGTGTTTCAATGACAGTATGAAGGTCTTCTGATCTTCAATTCTAATAAGAGAATGGTCATTTTAAATCAGATCACTCAAAAACAATTATTATAATATTTATAACTATCTTACACTAGGTAATTAGCAAATGGTATCTCATTTAAATTTTAGGGCACAACTTTTTATAGTCATATTTATGATAAAGACACAAAGATTCAGAGAGTCTTAGAAACTTTGACAAGGTCATAGAAATCAATTCAGTAATGTGAACTCTGTTTGATATCACTATAGTTCTTACTATGAGAAATTCAGTGTCATTTTGGATATTTTTAATTTTTTTAATTTTTATTTTATATTGGAGTATAGCTGATTAACACTGCTGTGTTAGATTCTAGTGTACAGCAAAGTGATTCGATTATACATATACATGTATCTGTTCTTTCTCAAATTCTTTTCCAATTTAGGTTATTACAGAATATTGAGCAGAGTTCCCTGTGCTGTATAGTAGGTCCTTGTTATCTGTTCTAAACATAGCAGTGTGTACATGTCAATCCAAAGAATGGCAAAATAACATGTGTTAAGTACTTTTATATGTGTAATATATTGTGTTTAGTCATGATAAACCTGAAAGTTAGGAATTATTTTTTAAATTGCATAAAGTGATATTCCAAAATATTGTTCAAATTGCACAGGATCACACTTTGATAAATGGTTGACCCAGAAATAGTACTTAGTTATTTCTGATCCCACAACAAAATCTTTTTCCTGTTCTTTACTGTCTAATTTGTAGTGTGTTGGTGCTCAAAATGGTTTACACACTAAAAGATTTTCAAGGAACAGAAAATGCCTATACTCTTCTATCTTTGATTAAATAGTGAAAATTTAGCAATTTACCTTAACCATTGTTTACAGATGTTACTACAATGTAATGTAATTTTATAGAGGCTTTGTGCTCTCTTCACAAAGTATATTTGAAGTCCAAAATAGCTTAAGAAGAACAAAAGAAACTTCTGAGCTCTCTACCATGTCATTGCCAAATTAGTGGGGTACACTTAATTCTAAATTTTGACTGTTCACAACACTCATTCAGTGTGAGTAAATTAATAAAAATAATAGGGTGAGTTTTATTAGTATAAATTATCAGCATTTATATTAATACACAATGCTGAAAAACAGAGATTGGTGTTGATGTAGGTGTTATTACATTAATATCCAGTGTACCATTTGGTAATAAAATGAATGTTTTTCTAAGTTTCCTCCATATTTTAATGGTGAATAATATATCAAATAGGTTTCTTAAGGTCAAATCAAAGAGAAATAGCTACTTTGGATACCTAAATAGGAAAGATCTGGTCTTAACAGCAATAGGTTATAAACAGAAATGGCACATTTTTTCACAATTACATGAACCATATTTATAATTATACATATATAATTTCCTTATTAACTATATCTCAGGGTGTTTTTTATAAAACTTAAAATTATCTTGAATTTTAAATCATTTTTCAACTCCTATATTAAAGAATTAAAATTAAATACTCTTTTAATTATAGTTAATTAAGGGTGACAGATCAAAAACAAGGCATCTGTTCCTAAATACTGTGTTTTCTTTAATATTTTTATTTTATATAATTATCAAGAAAAGGTTACATGGAAAATGACTTAATTAGTTTAAACATTATATAAACAAATTTATAACTGTAAACTAGAAGAAAATACTCTCATTTATATTAACATTGTATTTTCAAGTTGATTTTATAATATCTCAGCACAAATCTGTTTTCAATAGGGTATTCATTTTTATGATAGTGTAAAATTGTAGCTGGGCAGCTTGGCCTCTTATGGAGCCAATCTGTGACACTTTGGGGTTTGGATGGCCTAGAACATCAAAATACACCTTGCATAAAAAGCAGATTTTCATATGTCAGAGAAAATAATATTTTTTATTGTAGAATTTTGAATGTAAATTACTTTTGTATACTGGCAAAACACAATATTTGGGACCATTTTGTTGCCTAAGTTAAAATGGTTATTTTGTTTTTCAGTGGTATATTGGCAAGGGGATGGAGATTTTTGCTTACTTGTACAATCTTTCAGATAGTAAGATAAAGGGAAGTAAAAGAGGTTTATATAGAAAAGTGAGTATCTTTTTTTTGTAACAAACTGGAACTTAATCAATGGCAACCTTATAATCGTTATTTGATAGCCCCAATCTGACAGTGTGTTTTAATGCACTTGATTTTTAATGGTCTCATTGATTTATGAAGACAAAGTACAGAGTGCATTGCTTACCTAATCTTTCTCTGAACCCATTCCAGACTGTTGTTCCTTAAGGAAATGGTATTTTTAACTTTACAATGAGCAGGTCTCAATTATCTGCTACCATTAAGGAAGCATTAGGTGGAATATGATTTTTGTTTGATGTAAATCTTTATATCTTCTATGATGTAACATTTTTATTAATTGTATATTTCACTATCACATTCTTCAGAACACTGTGAAATTATAGTTAAGTACTGGAGTGTGCTTAACAAGATCCTTCAAATGTTCTTCTATATGCTTGAAGACAAGTATGAAAAAAATCATTTCAATTAATATGTAAGAGATGAAGGTGACCTCAATAAGTTGTAAAAATTCCACTTCAAACTTTTAAATGGAGTTATTTTTGAGCAATTAAAATGAGACCTTCCCACCTGCACCCCATATTTTAGACAGTCCAGCCCATGATATCTTGGTATTCAGATGAAGTTTTCTCCAGGGACAGAGGTATTATTGGCTTCCTAAGAGACAGATGTCCTTCATATATTTCATGTTAATGAGTAGGGTGAGTTGAGTGGAATCATTTTAGAAAGGGGATCAATTTTGATAAAAATTGAAGCATTATCATAAAAGCTACGTTTCCCTGACTGCAATGTGGAATATCCTTATTTGAAATACATATTTGATTTAGCTAGCAGTTGCTCTTTGCCTTCCAATATGAATGACTCCAACTTAAAGGTTAAAGCAAACTTTAAACACATTAAAATACCACATATTACATCATGATGAGAATATTGGTCAAATTCCATTATAATTTTATAACAAAATTAATTAGTCATTTACATCAGAAAAAAGTAAGATAGCTTTATTGAATTCTTACCTGTATGATACATGATGTATTCATACCAGTTTTTCATTTACAGTCAAATATATTATAGTTTATAAGGAAAATAAATAAATAGTCAACATGAAATGGCCATAATTCTAAAGGATAGTAATTATGTATATTTGAAAGCAAAACTCAAAAGTTCAGCATTTTGATGTTATGGATTAGAGTAAAAAGAGTAAAATAATATAGGGTACAATAATACAAATTAGGCATTGTAAGAAATGCAAGACCAATATTGGGAAGTGTGTGGAATATTCAAAAAAATGATTTGCTAAGAGAAAACAAATTGGTTATGAGAACTTTAAAAGCTTGACATTTAAATGGTTACATCTGACTACTATTCTTCCTTCTGGGAAATTTTGTATTTTCTCTTGAATGTATCTGAGATATAAGTAAATTAGTGAAAACTTAGTTAATGGATACAGTTATCAAATTATAGAACATTAACTCCTTAGCATTCTCATGGATAAAATAATTAGCAGACAATAAAAATCATTTTATTTTTAAGCTGTACTCTATACAAAATAGAGCTAGGAAAGGGCATTCATATATTTTATATAAATTTTCCACTCACACACATTCCCATACATGTGTGTTTACAAGGATAATTTTGATGATACTACTAGAGGAAATGCGAAATTTGCCTCTTTAACAGAGGAAGATTGATTAGATTACACAGCTTCATTTTAATAGAATGATGGTTTTATAAAGTCAAATTACTGAATAGTGGAATCAGCCCTACAAATAATTAAAATATTCAAATAGATTGATATAATTATTAATTAGTCAGGTTATAATCATTCACACCTGATCAAAATTGTACAATATGAAACTAAGTCCAAGCTACATGATTCAATTCCAATGACAATAATTATAAAGCTAATCTTTTTCTGTTTTTATACACTAATACTTAACTTTTTGAAATCTTTAATTTGTGCCAAGTAGTGTTAAAAATATTTCAATAAATTCCCTCAACCTGTCTCAATATTCCTATAGATAACTTGACTAGTATCTCACAATCAGGAAATAACAGAGCTGGAATTTAATTTCAATCTGTATTTTCAAACACTCTCATTGAATAGTATGCAACTATAATTTATATCATATTTCCTAGTCAGGTCAACAGTGACAAAAGTGTTTATAAACCTCAAGATCTACTTTAAGTGTGCACCAGGAAAGAAGCTGGATGTTTAGAAGGCCTATTCTCATTATGAGTATGAATAGAGTGCCTGTCACTAAGTTTCCCAGAGAAAATAGCCTGAAACACCTCAAAGATTTTTCTACATAGTTGGGGCACTATTTAGGGTCATAGTATAAATACTTAAATACTACATATAGAATAGCTCCCAAATATAGTGTGTAAAGAAGAACTCTACATGTAGTGAACCATATTTTTGAAATTAGCATACTAAATTAAACTGCTTTGCAACTTATTGTAAAAGAAGAGTTGTATTTAAAGAATATATATCATCATCAAATATTAGTCAAATTATCAAGAAATCAGCATATTTTTGTGGAGGAAATATTAATATTTTTCACTAATTCATTTGCTATATAAACAATTATTTAGTGCCTAATATGCTTCAGTCATTTACTAAATATTACAGATATATACAGTGCCCCTAACATACCCACATTTCTGCATATTCCTCCAGCCTCTTTGAAATTGGGCAGGGCCATGTATCACTTCTGAGTGAAATTACTTACAGCCACAAAGTGACAACTCTTTCATTATATTCCCTTCTGGGAGATCTAAAAGCAACCATTGATCTTACAGGACTGCAAAATGAAAGCAGTCTAGATTCATGAGTAATTGATTGGAATAATGTAGTTCTAAAGATCCTTCTAATTCTCAGAAGACCTTCATGAGTATAAAATATTTGTTATATTTAACCACTGAGTTTCACAGTCAATTTGATACTGTAGCATATTGACTAATGTTAAGTGATTAAGTGATATACATTTGGTAAGGGAAAAGACAGATATGATTTCTCCCCACATGGATCTCATAATTGGCTGTAGAAGAAAGACAATAATCAGAAAAATAAAGGATTCAAGTTATTCTTGCCCTGTGATTATATCAATCAAGTTTTGGCATAGTAGGATAAGCTATGTATGCCTGTAAAAATACTACATACACATATGGTATCTATGCACAAACATATTTAACTTTTATAAATATATATAATCCATATATATTTAAATCATTAGAAGTGTTGGCTTATACAATTGTGGGGGCTGGCTAAGCAGGTCTGAAATCTATAGGTCAAGCAGTCAGAAGGAGATTACAGGGAGGCTCAAATGCCACAGTCATGAGCTGAATTTGTTGTGCACAGGATTTCTTGTCTATCTCAGGGTAACCTCAGTTTTAAGGCCTTCCAACTGATTAAGTCAGGCCCACTCAGACTGTTCTGGATAATCTCTTACTTAAATTCAACTCAGGGCCTTTAATTACATCTGAAAAATCCCTTCACGGCAACACCTAGATTTGTGTTTGATTGAATAAATGGGGAATGAAGCCTATCCAAGGTGACAAATCAAAAGTCATCACATTGATTGTGAAATTGACAGTGACTGAAATATTTAGAGGGTTTCCTGTACTAGGGTATTCAGGAAAGGTCTTTTTGTTAATTCACTCATAGTGATCTTTCATTCTAGTCCCAAAAGACATGGTTAAATCCTAAGGCCCTGGAAATTATCTGCCAATGTTCAAAAGCTCATTATATACATGTTTCTATGTTCTCACCTTGTAGTGAGTAACAAACTTCATGAAATTAAAAAAAGCCCAGTCAAGACAGAGTACAGTGAGTGATGTCAGAATGGGAGGGGATGTATTTGGAGAGGTAGCTGGATAGAAGAAGCAGATCATTTAGGTTTTTAAAAAGTAATTGAAAGAAATTTGCCCTTTTTTCTGTAGTGTAAAATGCTGTTGGTCAGTTCTATAGGGTTTTATGATCTGACTTGTTTTAAAAGGATGGCTCTAGAAAGCGTGGAGAATAGACTGTTTGTAACAAAGATGTAGGTAGGGAGATCATTTAGGAGTGTATTCCAATATTCTAGGTAAGAGACTATCATCATGGCTTGGTCTAGGATGATAATGTGGAATAGTAATAATTAGTTGCATTTTAAATATATTTTGAAGGTAGAACATATGGAATTCACTCATATTTGGATATTGTACATGAGAGAAAGAAGAGCCAACTATAACTCCAAGATTTCAATTTTAATGACTCTAGGCAAATTATTTTCAAAAATGATATTAGAGGTCAGGTCCCAGAGTGACACTATTTTTTGCTGTTTATCTGGACAAATGACTTCTTTCTAGCCTTAAACCCTGGATCATATGAGTGAGGTATGCAGTCTCTATCTAGCTTTGTTCAGCAAACTTGGTTCCAGCTTTCTGCAATGCGGTTGTGGCTCCTCTTTCTGGCCAGGCATTAACATCACATTTCAGCAACCCACATCCATGCCAGGTCTCTACTCTAATTTCTTAATGTTACTGTGCACATGTGTTTTAAGGAAGAACTTTGCATTTCTGGCCTACAGTTTTTCTTTCCCTTTCTTGTTTTCAAATGAGGTTGTAACTTTTGTAATTGTTTCTATATTTTACTTACATATAACTAGAAATCAAACAGAAGGGCTTAATCAACTCCCAGGTCTTAGGATGACAAAGTTTTTCTTCCCCCCTTTAAAATTCTTTATAACTCTGAAGAGCACTTATTCTTTCCATGTTGCACTAAGGAAACTTAGGCTTTAGGAAAACTACCAGGACTATAACAATTAACTGCAAGTTTTATGTTCTACTAAGCAATGATGAGGTACACTCTTAACTTTCATCCATTCTGGTAACTGGTTGTGCTTTAGCTTTTAATGTAAACACTAAGACCATTTCATGATAGTAAAGAGAAATGAACAATTTATTCCTGGTTGCATATAGCACAATGTAAGATCATCATCTCTAAAGATCTAATAGTAAAACATGCAGAAAGATATAGTCTGCCTTGTGTATTAATGACATGTTCCAACCAATATAAAAACTGTGTTTTATACACTTAAAAAAAATTAAAACTTGGATTTAAAATCCTCAAAAATGTTGCATATTATTAATTTTTCACTATTCAGTTTTTTACTTAAAATATGTTTTGATATTTTATGTACAAAATTTAGACTTACATTTATCATTATTTTATAAAATAATCATATAATATGCATATTTTTAACAAACATACCTAATTACCATGCTTATAACTGAATATACATTATTATTTTGTAACAATTATCCTATTATTGAATCAGTCTCTTCAATATTTTATATTCAAACAATACTGTGATGCAGATACCATAATATACTACAATTGACTCTTGAAAAACATGGGGGTTAATCTGAGTATATTTTATAGTCGTCCTTCTGCATCAACATCAACGGTTCCTCCACATCTTCAGATTCAACCAACCATGAACGGTGTAGTACTGTAGTATTTACTGTTGAAAAATTTCCCCATTTAAGTGATCTATTTAAGTGACTCTAGGTATTTCAAACTCACATTTTTAAGGGTCAAATATATATTCTATGAGGGAAATGGTGAGAGAATATAGAATTAAATAAATGAGATTGCTTTCAGAAAAAGAAACAAAAAAACAAATATCAGAAATAAACAAAATCAATGTGGCTTGCCATCTATAGATGTAGTCAAAGTATTACAAGACGGTACTGAACTGCCAAAAAAAATCTTCAGGAAAAAGAAATTAGAAATACCATGCTCCCAGACTTCAAGCTATACTTAAAGCTACAGTAGTCAAAACAGTGTGTTACTGGCACAAAAACAGACCCATAGATCAATGGAACAGAATAGAAAGACCAGAAATAAACCCATGTACCTGTGGCCAATTAATCTATGACAAAGGAGGCAAGAATATACAATTGGGAAAAGATAGTCTCTTCAATAAGCAGTACTGGGAAAATTGAACAGCTACATGTAAAAGAATGAGATTAGGACATTTCTTCACACCATATACAAAAATAAGCTCAAAATGAATTAAAGACCTAAATGTAAGACCTGAAACCATAAAACTCCTAGAAGAGAACATATGCAGAACACTCTTTGATATAAATCATAACAATATTTTTTTGGATCTGTCTTCTAAGGCAAAAGAAATAAAAACAAAAATAAACAAATGGGACCTAATTAAACTTAAAAGATTTTGCACAGGAAGGGAAAACATCAACTAGATTAAAAGACAACCTACAGAGTAGTGAAAATATTTACAATTTATGTGACCAACAAGGAATGCTTGCATACTGTTGGTGGAAGTGTAAATTGGTATAGGCACTATAGAAAACAGTATGGAGGTTCTTGAAAACATAAATATAGAAACTACCACATGATCCAGCAATTCCATTCCTGGGTATATATTTGGAAAAAACAAAAACACTAATTTGACAGTATATATGTGCCCTAGTGTTCATAGCAGCACTATTTACAATAGCCAAGATAGGGAAGCAACTCAAGATTCTATCAACAGACAAATGGATAAACATGTGAAATTATCTCTCTCTCTCTCTCTCTCTCTCTCTCTCTATCATCTATCTACCTACCTATCTAAAATGGAATATTATACCACCATAAAAAGCATGGAATTCTACCATTTACAGCAACATAGATGGACCTAGAGGTTATTATGCTTAGTGAAATAAGTCAGTCAGACAGATAAATACTGAACGGCATCACTTATAGGTGGAATCTAAAAAAATAATACAAACAAGTGTATGTAAAAAAAGAAACAGAATCACAGGTATAGAAAACAAACTAGTGGCTATCAAAGGGGAGAGGGAAGTGGGGATGGGCAAATTAAGGGTATGAGATTAAGAGAATCAAACTACTATGTATAAAATACATAAGCGGGCTTCCCTGGTGGCGCAGTGGTTGAGAATCTGCCTGCCAAAGCAGGGGACACGCGTTCGAGCCCTGGTCTGGGAAGATCCCACATGCCCCGGAGCAACTAGGCCCGTGAGCCACAATTACTGAGCCTGCGCGTCTGGAGCCTGTGCTCCGCAACGAAAGGCCGCGATAGTGAGAGGCCCGCGCACCGCGATGAAGAGTGGCCCCCGCTTGCCGCAACTAGAGAAAGCCCTAGCACAGAAACGAAGACCCAACACAGCCAAAACTAAATAAATAAATAAATAATAAAAATAAAAGGAATTCCTTTAAAAAAAAATAAATAAATAAAAAAATAAAATAAAATACATAAGCAACAAGGATATATTGCATAGCACAGGAAATTATAGCCATTATCTTATAATAACTTTCAATATTGTCTGAATAAAATATGGATAGCTTATACAAATTATTTTGTGAATGTAGTTTTAATTATTTAATTTATGTTTATTTTATAAATTAGAGTTTAATTTCTCATGTAATTCTCAGTGAATATGACTTAATTTACATTACTTTGGATTTTATTTCATGTGGTCTGAATTTCACCTTGTTGAATGTTACACAAAATAGTTCATTTTACCATTGTAGTCTTCCAAACTGTAGCCAGAATTCTCAATTTTCAACTTAAAATGCCATTTGGCCAATAAGGAACAGTTGCCCTCTTCCAAAGTTGACAGGCTCAGTTTTTCCAGGACCAATATATAGAAGATGGGAGAAATTGAAAATCCAAAGAGGATTCTTTACTCTGACAACTGCTTCTCAAATGGAAGTAGATTGATGGGGGAAACTTATATTCACCCTCTGATAAGATAGTCCATCTGTCATCACAATTGGTTTATAACTATTCAGAAAGTAGTACAGAACACAGAGCTAGATGTAAATTCATCTACTATGTGACATATTTTTTATTATTTTTTGAATATGTAAAGCCTAGCATACAAGGCATTTCTTAATTAAGAAATATAATAGCATTAAGTTAAGCCAAGTAGAGATCTTCTCTATTTCAAACATATTTAAATGAAAACAGCATTGTAATATCAATATCAAACTAATAATATGACGTAATTTTTTGTTAACAGACTGAAGTAGGTGATTGAAAAAATAAGGCAGGAACTTTATTGTTTTTCTTTCTTCAGTCTTCAGTAGTACTCAGTCTATTTGATTCTCCATCTATTGATTTTTCCTCTACTGTCTCTGACTCTATGAATCTTCTGATGTTGTCTCTATCTCTGGAGAATCACAGGGTTTGCATTTTTGGCCTTAGCAACTAATTCATACTAAAACTACAGTGATAATGATAAGTAGAATCTTTTGTGTTGTTCTGATTCTGATCCTAATGATGATATCAGGATAACACATAATTTTATGGTAGCATAAAACACCAGATAACTGGGGATAAGAATATATTAATATATATTTATCTAACTTGTTCAGTTTTTAGGAAGAAAACTATTATGTTCTTCATCGAATTTTTCTTTCTCAAGTTACCTGTAAATTGAGAACCATAATTTCCAATTTGGATGATTGTGTTATACTGAAAAAAAAGGAAAGAAAGAAAAGAAAAAATAGAACTAGACAATTTCAATAAAATATTGTGTTTAAATAAACTCTTGTTCCCTAGCACAGTAGGGATAGATCCAAAGAATTGAGTAAACTGGGTTATGAAAAGCATTAGCTATTTTCTGTGTGTGTGTGAAAATTATTATAGAAAACACAGTTTAGATCTACAGCCAGAGAAGTCACTAATTCTGTGATTTCTGAAGTAAACTTAATACCATCTCTTTCCCCCAAACCTCTCTCCACCTCCCCCCTATTACAATTCTTATTTGCAGACAGGGAGAACTAAAAGATAGAACTCTGAATAAGCTGATCCAGGCAAGTTCAGTTTCTTCAAACCAAAGGCACCAGCTAAACAAATCAGTTCTCTTGTCCTGGGAAAGACTGACCAAGACACTGTTCTTGTGGAGTTTATATCATAATGGAATTAAACTTCGACAATGATGGTTAATTCTCTCTCATTCCTCATTCTGTGATTGCTTACACATGCTGGAACATTGCAATAACAATTATAGAAAGAGATGAAATAAAAGGGTTTTAAGTAAATTCCTTTTTTTTTTTTTTTTTACATCAATGAACAATATTAGTTTCTAAGTTTGGGGAATGTATTTGTTGAGTAACGTGTGAAACACGCCACAGGATTTTGTATTCTTTACTCAACATGTATCACACAATGTATTATTTTAAATAATCAATCTCCTTTTATAAACCACATGTTTTCTGCACAGGATTTGTAATCTCCCCAACAAACCTAAGCAAAACTCTTGTTTTCCCCAATTTACTAATGAGATAAGGTAGGCTCCAGCAGATAAGTTATTTATTAAGAATCATCAGGCTCCATGGATCACCTGGTAGTTCTGTTTTTATTTTTTCTGGAACCTCCAAACTGTTTCCACAGTGACTGAACCAATTTACATTCTCACCAGCAGTGTATGAGGGTTTGCTTTTCTCCACATCCTCGCCAACATTTGTTTTTTGTGTTCTTTTTTGATGATAACCTTTTGACAGGTGTGAGGTGATATCTCATTGTGGTTTTGATTTGCATTTCCCTGATGATTAGTTATGTTGAGCACCTTTTCATGTTCCTGTTGGCCATCTGTATGTCCTCTTTGGAGAAATGTCTATTCAGGTCTTCTGCCTATTATTTAATCAGGATGTTTGTTTTTCATGGTTGAGCTGTTTATATATCTTGAATATTAATCCCTTATCAGTCATATCATTTGCAAATATTTTCTCTCATTCAGTAGGTTGTCTTTTTGTATTGTCAATAGTTTCCTTTGCTGTGCAAACACTTTTAAGTTTAATTAGGTTCCATTTGTTTATTTTTGCTTTTATTTCCTTTGCTTTAGGAAACAGATCCAAAAAAAGATTGCTACAATTTATGTCAAAAGTGTCTTGCCTATGTTTCCTTCCAGGAATTTTATGGTTTCAGGTCTTACATTTAGAGCTTTAATCCATTTTGAGTTTATTTTTGTGTACGGTGTTAGAGAATGTTCTAATTTCATTCTTTGACATGTAACTGTCCAGTTTTCCAAGCACCACTTTTTGAAGAGATTATCTCTTCCCTATTGTATATTCTTGCCTCCTTTGTCATAGATGAGTTGACCATAAGTGCATGGGTTCATTTCTGTGCTCTCTGTTCTGTCTTTTTTTGTGCCAGTACCATACTGTTTTGATTACTGTAGCTTTGTAGTATAGTCTGAAGTCAGGGAGCATGATTCCTCCAGCTCTGTTCTGCTTTCTCAAGATTGTTTTGACTATTTGCAGTCGTTTGTGTTTCCATACAAACTTTAAATTATTTGTTCTAGTTCTGTGAAAAATGCAATTGGTATTTTGTTAGGGATTGCATTGAAGCTGTCAATTGGGTAGTGTGGTCATTTTAATAATACTGATTCTTTCAGTCCAAGAACACAGTATATCTTTCCATCTGTTTGTGTTGTCTTCAATTTCTTTCATCAGTGTCCTATATTTTTTTGGAGTACAGGTCTTTTGTCTCATTAGGTAGGTTTATTTCTATCCAAAATAATTTTAATTTTTTTGATGTGATGGTAAATGGGATTATTTATTTTATTTTCTTAATGATCAAAGACCAATGGTTGACAAAATTTTAAGAAAATTATTGTTTTGTTTTTACTATCAATGATTTCCAATGTGACTGTCCAGGCTAGGAGAAAAAAATTTTAAGAAAATACCAAAAATACATGAAAAACAGTAATAACAAAACCAAACCAAAATGTAAATGAAAGTCAGGTTTTTCTGGCACTTTTGTCTTTGTACTGATAAGGCTATTATTATTCTCCTGCATACTTGATTTTGATTGGCTATTAAAAAAATTGACCTATAACAGAAATTATCTATAATAAACCATAATCATAAGGGTTAGGTTCACATAGATTAAACTCTGTTATTTTTGGAAGCCTTATCTGGAAGTCTGGGCTATCATAAGTCTTCCTCATTAGGTGGTTTTGAGAATCAAATAAGATGATTGTGCTGGTGCCATGTAAACTATGGAGCACTTACATCTCTGGGCTATCATAACAAGGGATCGGGGGGGGGGAATGGTGGTACTACAGTAATCATGGCCTGGAGTCTAACATTCTGGTTTATCTTTTGTCTGATATCAAATAAATCCTATAATATAGGTGACCTCATAATAATAAATCATAGAATTTCTTCCAATGATTTTTTTTACCATGAAGTCATATTATTTATGAGCAAGTTTGAATTCAAAGGATTAATCAGATGTGAATTGTATCTGGCAGATTTTGGCAGATATCTGGACTTGAAAATACATGCTGCAGGTGATGTACATCTACATCTAGAGAAATCATTTTTTTACATCTTATATCTAATCAGTGAAAAAGAGCAGAATCATTAGTAAAATATCCTCCCGTTATAGGATAATTATTTAATTTTGGGGGGAGGCAACATGAGTTCTTTAAAGTTGGTAAGAATGAAATTACATTATTTATTAAAACTTTAAATGAATAGATATATTAATCTAATTTATTTAATATCTTTAATTTAGAATTAAAATAAATTGCCACCAAAAGAGTACCTTGCTATTGTCTCCCCTCTTGCCTCACTCTAGGCTGTTAACCAGCTATGCATGTATTTCAAAATAATCAGAGTTTTCTTCTAGTAACAAATAGTTACAAAATTTATTATCCTAATTAAATGAAGAACACATAAATATATGTATAGTGATTTTTTTCTGAATTCCAAACTTCAAGTAACACTGAAGAGTCCTGAATTATTTACTTACAAATAAAAATGCATTTTATTTTTGCAATATAAAGACAACTAAATTGTTGTCATTCTTTCACTTTATTCAATAAGATATTCTCTTTACTCTGAATCACATATTTAAGGTCCTATAAATAGGAGATCAATTATGTTTACCAAGAATCATCCATTAAAAATTGATAGACTTTCAAATAGATAGAAAAAGGCAAATTCTTTACTATAGGAAAAAACATGATTAAAGGGAGATAAATGACAAAAGTAGTTGCATTAGAGTAAGAGCAAGACCCATATTCTACTTAATCCCACCTGGAAGAGAAACATCCAAAACCAAAAGGTAATTCTTATAAGTTCCTGAACTAATGTTTGCTTGTTTTGAAGACCTAACATTATGAATATTGGTATATATGTGGTTAGTATTAAAATACCCAAGTTTTAATATTAAAATCTGGAAATTAGTTACATCTAATTTTTACTGAATTTAGGCATCCACAAATACAGTAGAAAAATGTTCTTTAATAAAGTGAATAAATGATTAATTGGGTATTACAAATTAGAAAAATAAAGTTTACTTCAATAGCCAGTTTAAATTATTTTGTCATCTAAATATAGTGAGCAATTACAATAAATATAAGCACTGATGAAAAAAATTGTATTTGCAAAGTGCTCATTTGCTTAATGTGATTTTTAAATGTATGTTGTTTATATGTGCACACAGATTATACAGTGAAGACTAATTGGCAAAAGAAGATAGTAACTAAACCGTTCCTTAAAATCCACACACACAAAGATACACTCCTTAAATGGCTCTGTATCATAAGACATATCTTGAAAGTTCAATGTAGGCGTAGTATCAACTAGGGCATACTTTAAAAGCTGTTGCTGGACTTTATCTGGGAAAAGGTTAAATAAATTGAAATATGTTCTGTATAATTATGCATATTCTTCTGTGATAAAATAGCCTTATATTTCTTAGAAGCATGAAAAATTGTCCAACAAGGGAATAATCAAAAAAGAGGGAAAAAAGCAATCAAAAGAGAAAGGGGAAGAATTTTAGCATCCTTTAGCAAAGAAAGCAATAAATGACTTGTGTGAATAATTTCAAAGCCTTGAATAAGCTGCTTGTACCTCCCAGAAAACTTGTGGAAAAAATTAAAGAAATGTTTTAAACCCTTGAAGACAACATATAAGACAATTTTCATGTTTTTTTTTTTAATCTAGAACATAAAAATGTGAGAAGTACAATATTTGCCGTACAAAGCCTTATCTGAGAAACCATTAAAAGAATATGGAAATAGCTTAATATCACAAGTCTATAGCCCGTGAAATTTCTCCAGTAAACAAAAGATCCTCCCTAACGCGTAAATTCATTTTGGTGGTGTTCAATGAAGAAATTACCTTATTATTTCTCTAAAAATTTTGTAAAGAGCTATATTTACACATTACAAAGGAGGTGGGATCTACAATTTGGCATTGTTTTCATGTTTGTTGAAGGTGAAATATGGGGTTCTACCACAATTGTGGGCTTTCAATTCCTAAATTATAAGGGCTTAACCATTCTGAGACAAAATAATGTGAATATACCATTACTGGGATCTATATGATTTTTACATCTTGTAGTATTTCTGTGTATAGGCTTAAAATAATAAACTGTAATCAGATTGATCCCAAACTTCCAACACAATATATAGGTAGGAATATTTACTTAATTACATATGGACAGTTTATATATTTGAAGATAATTTTAACATTTTGAATACTTTAAATCTCACTATTATTAAGATTTCCTTACTATAATGAATCATATTCCACTTTTTATCTTCCCATTTTCTAAACCCATTTCTTAACATTCTAACTCCAAAAGAGTGAAAATTATCTTTCTTGAGTGGATTTACAGTTTCTATTAATCAAGCGAAAGGAATAGTTGAAAGTAATTCTCTTAATCTTAGAAAAGGCTGAGTCAAAGGATTATAGAATAACTTTGAAAAATAGATCTCCCTTTTGTTTACAGAGATCTCGTTAGATCTACTTCAGCCTCATAAGTCTGTAATCTTCAAATCACTTGTGTTTTACCCTTTTCACAATTATCACTAACTCCTTGATTTCTTTGGTCACTAAGTCGTGCCCATTTTTTTTCTTTTTATTTCTTCCTTTTTTATTTCTTTAATTTTTCTTTTTATAGTTATTGAATGAGTTTATCATTATACCTAATGTTGAATTATTAAAGTTTTTTTTTTTTTTGGTTGTTTGCTTCTTTTACATGTGTGGTAGTGGCCCTTGCCTCTAAGCTCTTGTTACAATAGTTTCTTCACACAAATGCAAAACTTATTTTATGCAAACATTCAATAGACATTATATTATTCTCCAGATCAAGAACATGTAATATATCTTGCTGCCAGTAATTTCATAGCAAAGCTTTTCCACCTACTACATGCATATTTGGTCATAACATATGAATATACCACTTACAGAAGAATACAAGGCAACATCTAAAATAAGTAACTTAAAATAATTGTCTTTAGAAACAAAACAGATTTCATACCAATGAATTTTGGGGAAATTTAATTCAGTTTCTCAAAGTTTAGTTTAAAAAGAACATAGATTTCATTAAATTGAAATGGTTGCCTTACAAAATAAATCAGAAAATTTGAAAAGTTTTTTTAAAGCTTTTTTAAACAAAATTTGCAGAGGAATTTATCATATTATAGAAATACCCCTTCACAGTCACTTCATAAGAGAGTCATTGTAATTCTCAGAAGGCTAAAAAGTCAAAGTGCATCTGAATTAATTGTGTTGCTTGTTTTCAAAGCAGGTTTCTTGACAGATCCCAGATACTTTCATTTTTAATAATTGTCTATGTTTTTGATGAAGACGTTTTATATTTTGCATTTTCAGAAATTTTATTATAAATGCTTAAAATCTTATGATTTTATAAGTGAGTGAGTCCAATTATTCCCCTTCTCATTGATGATAGGAGTTAGAGATTCTTTTGGACCAATAGTTTAGGGGAATGATTGTCCTTCACAAGATTTCCTGTGTGTTAAACCTTAGCAGAATTACTGGCTGATCCTGATTCAAGTGGCCCTAATTCATTATAACGTATATAATGTTGATAAGATGATTATATGAATTATAGACCCTTGGTTTTTTATATTTAAATTATTAGGAGTTATGAGAGGGTGTGTAGTATTCAGAGACTAGAACAATTGAAGGTGTATAGAATCTGAAAATTACATTCTCTGACTTCTACTAACTGAGGGTTATAGAAAAAAAAGTAAGTAAAACAAATACAGTCTCTTGAATATAATTATTTCTATATAAATATTTTTCTTAAATTCTTCTTGAACTTAGCATTTTGCTTCATATAATTGTTACAGTTCATAGTATAATAATTAATGTAATGATAAAAATTCTGCCCTTTTATTAGACCCTGAGTCAATGAGTCTTTAGCTTAGCTCTCCATATGATTTTATATGCTTCTTCTACTTCCATTATGAAGTAAAAGTTTTCCTAATCTGTTTTGCCATTCCTTTTGGTAGTGAGGACTTGCTTATATTTTATCAACTTTTTTCAGGCAACTGAAAGGCATGCCAGATAATATACATAAATGGATGATAATTGAAGATAGTATATGCTATATTTTCCTTACTCAAAATAACTTAAAAATGCCATAACCTGAACAGAAAATGTAGTTTGAGAGAGAAAAAACAAAATGAAGTTATCATTAACTACTTTCTGCAAGTTTTCCCTTATTTGTAGATAACAATTTTTGTTTGGACTGCAATAGAGAGAACATTCAAAAGTGCTGCCTGGATATGCTTATAGCATTGCAGCTGGGCTTAAAAGAAGCAATAGCTTCCAATCCTCATAAGACCTACACACAAAAGTCCAGGAAGACTGATTTTGCTGAAGTTTGTTACCCAAAGCAAGTTGTGGTGGGCCCAGATGTAAGAAGAGTAGAAATAGCCCCCAATTCTTGATATGAGAAGCAGCATTCAGGAATAAGAATAAGAGGGAAGACTGTTGTACTATTTGAAGATTATGCATTACTTCAATCCTATAAAAATGAACCACATGTATACGGGAATTTTATGATCAAAATTTGGAAAATGTTTTATATTAAATTTCTATAATAAGTATACCTATATATGTATATATATAGGTAGATATTGATAAACCTTGTTTTTAAAACTTAAAGTAATATTTTCCAGTCTTATTTGATCAAGGTGAATTGTGGTTGAAAAAACAACTAACAACTTGCAAAACTGTATCAATCACATGGTAGATATATAGTTTTGCTGTCCTAAAAATCGTAATGAATATATTGGATATTTCCACTTCCATTATTTTAATTAACCACTGTATATTCATGAAATTTTAGCCTAGATTCAGGTGAAGATGGACTCTTGACTGCTTATAATGTAAGGAAAAGTAAAAATTTAAAAGGACTCAGGATATAGGTCATAAATTATTTCATTTAGATTATAGAGAATAGCTATATTGGACACTATGGGAATATGGCATTTATTAATATATTTATTCTTCAATGAGTATTGAGATCCAAGTGGGTATCAGACTCTGATAAGACAACTAAAACTATATAAGTAGACAAAATATTCTTCTTACCTATTTCCACAAAGTTGACAATCTAATTAAATATAAACAAAAGTTTATTATAATAAAAGTAAAAAAGGATATCATAGAGGTTTAAATTGAAGGAGTACCCATGGGGTTGAGGGGAGGTGAAGAGAGGTATAGAAGGCACATAAGATAAAGTATAATAAAAACTAAAACTTGGAAGATGAATGTGAATAATTAACCAAAGAATCACTAAAGAATGACCTAAAAGGAACAATTCAAGCAAAGGTCTTGGAGTCAAGAGAAAACATTAGAAGTACTGAAATAAATTCATGCTAGTTTATAAAGTCTGAGGAAAGAGAGAATCAAAGATGCTATTGCAGAACTAATTACATCATGCTTTTAATACCTGTAAATAAATGTTCCTTTTAGTGTTAGGTTCATAAGAAAGCATTATATTTGTTTTCTTGTCTGCTAGTTTATTTACGTTAATCTGGAAGTCACAATGTTGAAAACATATTTTTAGAAAAATCCTTTGTGATGTTGTAGTGAATGGTCTGGAGGGATTCAGGTCAATCTTGGGCACAGATTATACATTTACTTTTTTGCAATATATGAAAGGACTGACAGTTAATTTTGTCACAGTACCATGAAAAAATGTCCTTATGGCTAACCACAAAGATGTGTATAAACCTCACCTTTACATTGAACTGTGATCGGGTTGTTGATCTTTAAATTGTGACTTAACATCAGGCTGCACATCAACTGCAGGTATGTCCATGTGTTTTCTTCAATACAAGGTCTAGGCTGAAGGTGCAGCCCACATATAGAATAGCCAATTTATAAAAGAAGGAAAAGTGCAATAGTGCTGGTGGAATTTTGTGATATTCTTGAAGCTTCCAGTTAGTCACTTCCACTTATGTTTCATTGTCCAGAGAAAATCCATGACCAAGTATAAGTTCAATCAGCTAGAAATTACTCTTCCTCAGAAAAAGCCTTCAAATTACATGATAGTGAGTAAGGATGTATAACCCATTTTATGGTGTAAAAGGAAAAAATTAATTGATAAAAATGTACGTGGTTACTGAAAATAAGGCTTCAATGAGATTGCCCAGGGATAGATGGTAAGTAGAATAGAGGGGAACCTGACCTAGAAGAAATCCTGGAATGACACTAAGAAATAAGAGAATGGGAAAAGGGAGAGGAACCCTTGAAAGAAACAGAGTAAGTAGCCAAAGGTTTGGCTATCTCAAGAAATCATGACATCTCAGGAACCAAGGTAACACACACAACACACAAACACACAGACATTTTCATTAGTGTCAAATTCTACTGAGTGTAGGATCAGAAAAGTATTGAGTGTCTATTAAAGTAGGCACATCTAGGCTCTATGGGAATAATTGGTTGTGACTATAACAGGGAGGGAGGATGTTATGCAGTTTTACTGCCTTAAGTCCAATTGTCACTGCTGGAATGGCAGTTTCTTTGTTCTTGTCATCTCTTGAAGAGAAAGAATTCAATAGAGAGATATAGAGCAGTTTCAAGCAGCAGGAGTTTTATTAAGCAAAGCAAGAGTATAATTCTGAGAAAGGATGAGAGTGGGCTGTCTGGAAACCAAGAGCAGCCCCACAATGGGGGGTAGGGCTGGGTTTTTTAGAGTGGTCGTCCCTCCCCATTTCCTATGTCATTTGACTGACAAGTTGATCGACAGCTTTAGGTTATATAACTTTTTATTTAGTGTGCAGGCACTTACCCATAAACACCCAAGAGAAACCCATGGGGTGAGGGGGAGAAAAACTGCAATGCTAATTTATTATAATTATGGTATAATGAACCCCAGGTCACTCTGAGTCACCTTTTAGGTCTTGGTGCACCTACACCAACCTTTACTGGTAGTTTTTATCTTGCTTGGTCCTGATAAGGCTAGAAGCTTAGCAGTCCTTGACCACAAAAGGGAGGATCCCTGGGCGTGTTCTGATCATGAGTGTCCAGGTGGGGGAGGGAAAGAGACCTGGTCATGTCTACCTAACACAATGAGAGGAGATTCCGAGAGAGTGACTGCAAAATACTCGGGGAGCTTGCCTAAAAAGAAAGTAGCCTCTAAACCTCAGTTAATTAAGCCCAGTTAATGTTTGCATTGTCAGTAGGCTAACTGATCTCTTCCTGTACCTATTGAGCAAGTGAAAAGCAAATTTGGAAAGATGGTAGGAGAATGAAAATATAATAATGGAGCAGACTGCACACTCACCATCTAAAGTGGTGAAGACGTGTGAGTTTTCCAAGAATCGCAGTATTATTTCAGAAAATAATGGTATTTAAATTATCTTCCTTATACTCCAACCAAGGTGGAAAAGGGATCCCTTATAATAGGGAAACACAAATGGAAAAAAAAATTGGAACTATGTTGAACTTGAGGCATATCTGCACATTAGAACATATGTATTCTGATCCACATGAGAAGTCAGCCGCTTTGGACCACTGTTACACACAGCACTAATTGCTGACTACTGCCTATGAAAATAGTGAATAGTTACAGAGGGTGAACTACCACACTTAAGATACTTAAGTAAAGAGTTATGTGTCCTTTTTTCTATTCATTTTGCTAATTCTAGCACTGGAAGAACAAGATCTAGAAAAGAATAAGAAGAGGTATCTCAGAGCATGATTTAATTCTCCCTAACTTTATACCATGGAGGAAGGAAACTAAAAATTCAGTGTGAGAATTTCAAACTACAGTGTGTTGTATTTTAATATTCAAAGTAAATATAAACGTATGGAATCTTCCACAAGTGTCATTAAGAATTAAAAACATTTAGAGAGTGCAGTTGAAAGCAGTACAAAAAATGACTTCTTGTTTATGACCCACCGCTTAGGAGCAACACATTTGTAACTCCATGGGCCTTCAATAATGGAGACTCAGGTTGTTAGGGGATTGGAGGACCTGTGAGAATACCAAGAGGACCCCAACAACTCACTATTTGGAAAACAAAACTCAAATAGGTTCACTAGGACATCCATTCTAGAGACAGGGGAAGCAGGGCCCTGTAGATCCATGAAGAAGTATTGTCCACTTAAAGTAACAATGAAGCAGACAAATATTAGTATTTTTGGTTTTTGACAGAAGCACAGGATGATCTCAAATACAAAATTATCACAGAAGTCTGATTGTGCTAAATGACAGTAGGTAAAACTCAGGTCTTGATCGCCTGTTTTTCTGCTTGGTTGATGATAAAGTGGTTATCTGACTAATTTGGAGAACTTCAAGACTTTGAGTCAAGAAAGGCTATGAGGGGATGTTTTGTATCATGACGTTAGACCTGAAGTACCAAATTATTGAAACTTTCATCCAAGTTGGGGTAACATATTTACACTACTTTCATACTGCTCTGTTTGGACAAAGATTATGGCACTTTCAAATACATTTTTTTTGGACTATAGATATATAGGTTTATTTCTGAACTCTCAATTTTATTCCATTGAATATATTCTATATGTCTGTCTTTATGCCAATACAACACTGTATTGATTAATTTATTTTTGTGATAAGTTTTGAAAGTGGGAAACATGAGTCTTCCAACTTTGCTCTTTTTTTTTTTTATACAGCAGGTTCTTATTAGTTATATGCTTTATATATATTAGTGTATATAGGTCAATCCCAACCTCCCATTAATACCACCACCCCACCCCCATTTACCCCTCCTGATGACCATACGTTTGTTCTCTACATCTATATCTCTATTTCTGCTTTGCAGACTGGTTCATCTGGAACATTTTTCTAAATTCCACATATATGCATTAATATACGATATTTGTCTTTCTCTTTCTGACTTAACTCTCTGTGACAGTCTCTAGGTCCATCTACGTCTCTACAGATGACCCAATTTCATTCCTTTTTATGGCTCAGTAATATTCCATTGTATAAATGTACCACATCTTCTTTATCCATTCATCTGTCAATGGGCAATTAGGTTACTTCCATGACCTGGCTATTGTAAGTAGTGCTGCAATGAACATAAGGGTGCATGTATATTTTTGAATTATGGTTGTCTCTGGGTATATGCCCAGTAGTGGGATTTCTGGGTCATATGGTAATTCTATTTTTAGCTTTTTAAGGACACTCCATACTATTTCCACAGTGGCTGTATCAATGTACATTCCCACCAACAGTGCAAGAGGGTTCCCTTTTCTCCACACCCTCTCCAGCATTTGTTGTTTGTACATTTTCTGATGATGCCCATTTTAACTGGTGTGAGGTGATACCTCATTGTAGTTTTGATTTGCATTTCTCTAATAATTAGTGATGTTGAGCAGATTTTCATGTGCTTCTTGGCCAACTGTATGTCTTCTTTAGAGAAATGTCTATTTAGGTTTTCAGTCCATTTTTTGATTGGGTGGTTTCTTTTCTTAATATTGAGCTGCATGAGCTGTTTTTATATTTTAAAGATTAATCCTTTGTCCATTGATTCATTTGTAAATATTTTCTCCCATTCTGAGGGTTGTTTTTTCATCTTCTTTATAGTTTCCTTTGTTGTACAAAAAACTTTTAAGTTTCATTAGGTCCCATTTGTTTATTTTTGTTTTTATTTCCACTACTCTAAGAGGTGGGTCAAAAAAGACGTGCTGTGATTTATGTCAAAGAGTGTTCTTCCTATGTTTCCTCTAAGAGTTTTATAATGTCCGGTATTACATTTCGGTCGTTAATCCATTTTGAGTTTATTTTTGTGTATGGTGTTAAGGAATGTTCTAATTTCATTCTTTTACATGTAGCTGTCCAGTTTTCCCAGCACCACTTATTGAAGACTCTGTTTTTTCACCATTGTATAATCTTGACTCCTTTGTCATAGATTAGTTGAACATATAATCTATGTGTGGGTTTATCTCTGGCTTTCTATCCTGTTCCATTGATCTATATTTCTGTATTTGTGTGAGTACCATATTGTCTTGATTACTGTAGCTTTGTAGAATAGTCTGAAGTTAGGGAGTCTGATTCATCCAGCTCTGTTTTCTTCCCCTCAAGATTGCTTTGGATATTCGGGGTCTTTGTGTCTCCATACAAATTTTAAGATTTTTTGTTCTAGTACTGTAAAAAATGTCATTGGTAATTTGATAGGGATTGCATTGAATCTGTAGATTGCTTTGGGTAAAATAGTCATTTTCACAAAATTGATTCTTCCAATCCAAGAACATGGTATATCTCTCCATCTGTTTGTGTCATCTTTGATTTATTACATCAGTGTCTTATAGTTTTCTGAGTACAGGTGGTTTTTTACCTCCTTAGGTAGGTTTATTTCTAGGTATTTTATTCTTTTTGTTGCAATGGTGAATGGGATTGTTTCCTTAATTTCTCTTTCTGATCTTTTGTTGATGGTGTATAGGAATGCAAGAGATTTCTGTGCATTAATTTAGTATCCTGCAACTTTACCAAATTCATTGATTAGGTCTAGTAGTTTTCTGGTGGCATTTTTAGGATTCTCTATGTATAGTATCATGTCATCTGCAAACAGTGACAGTTTTACTTCTTTTCCAATTTGGATTCCTTTTACTTCTTTTTCTTCTCTGATCACTGTGGCTAGCACTTCCAAAACTGTATTGAATAAGAGTGGTGAGAGTGGACATCCTTGTCTTATTCCTGATCTTAGAGGAAATGCTTTCAGTTTTTCACCATTGAGAATGATGTTTGCTGTGGGTTTGTCATATATGGCCTTTATTGTGTTGAGGTAGGTTCCCTCTACGCCTGCTTTCTGGAGAGTTTTTATCATAAATGGGTGTTGAATTTTGTCAAAAGCTTTTTCTGCATCTATTGGGATGATCATATGGTTTTTCTTCATCTTGTTAACATGCTGTATCACAATGATTGATTTGCATATATTGAAGAATCCTTGCATCCCTGGGATAAATCCCACTTGATCATGGTGTATGATCCATTAAATGTGTTGTTGGATTCTGTTTGCTAGTATTTTGCTGAGGATTTTTGCATCTATATTCATCAGAGATAATGGTCTGTAATTTTCTTTTTTTGTAATATCTTTATCTAGTGTTGGTATCAGGGTGATTGTGGCCTTGCAGAATGAGTTTGGGAGTGTTCCTTCCTCTGCAATTTATTGGAAGAGTTTGCAAAAGATGAGTGTTAGCTCTTCTCTAAATGTTTGATAGAATCCACCTGTGAAGCCATCTGGTCCTGGACTTTTGTTTGTTGGAAGATTCTTAATCACAGTTTCAATTTCTTTACTTGTGATTGGTCTGATTATATTTTCTATTTCTTTCTGGTTCAGTCTTGGAAGGTTATAATTTTCTAAGAATTTCTCCATTTCTTCCAGATTATCCATTTTATTGACATAGAGTTGCTTGTAGTAGTCTCTTATCATGCTTTGTATTTTATGGTGTCCATTGTAACTTCTTTTTCATTTCTAATTTTGTTGATTTGAGTCCTCTCCCTCTTTTTCTTGATGAGTCTGGCTAAAGGTTTATCAATTTTGTTTATCTTCTTAAAGAACCAGCTTTTAGTTTTATTGATCTTTGCTATTGTTGTCTTTGTTTCTATTTTTATTTCTGCTCTGATCTTTATGATTTCTTTTCTTCTACTAACTTTGGGTTTTGTTTGTTCTTCCTTCTCTAGTTCGTTTAGGTGTAAGGTTAGATTGTATTTGAGATGTTTCTTGTTTCTTGAGGTAGGATTGTATTGCTATAAAATTCCCTCTTAGAACAGCTTTTACTCCATCCCATAGGTTTTGGAAAATGGTGTTTTCATTGTCATTTGTCTCTAGGTATTTTTTTTATTTCTTCAGTGATCTCTTGGTTATTTAGTAATGTCTTATTTAGCTTCCATGTGTTTGTGTTTTTTATTTTTTTTCCTGTAATTTATTTCTAATCTCATAGCATTGTGGTTGGAAAAGATGCTTGATATGGTTTCAGTTTTCTTAAATTTACCAAGGCATGATTTATGACCCAAGATATGATCTATCATGGAGAATGTACTGTGTTCACTTGAGAAGAAAGTATAATCTGCTGTTTTTGGATGGAATGTCTTATAAACATCAATTAAATCTATCTGGTCTAATGTGTCATTTAAAGTTTGTGTTTCCTTATTAATTTTCTTTCTGAATGATCTGTCCGTTGGTGTAAGTGAGGTAATAAAGTCCCACACTAATATTGTGTTACTATCAATTTCCCCTTTTATATCTGTTAGTATTTGCCTTATGTATTGAGGTTCTCCTATGTTGGGTGTATATTTATTTATTATTTATTTATTCATTTATTTTTTTTTTCCACAGACCATTTAATAAATAACCTTTTCAATCATTTTAGATAAAAAGTCAATAAAATATTCCAGGAAATAGAAAATATTGGTTTTTTTCTCTGTTAATTTTATATATCTTTCTTACCACTGATAAACAAATCTATCAGAGACCAAAATCTATCTATCTCTATAGAGATATCCAGTACCAAATAAAATATCCAGCAGTATAGTAAAAAAAAAAAAAAAAAAAAAAAAAATCCTTTGACTAAGTAGGATTATTTATCATACATTTAAAGACTGCTTATGTTTTATGAAATGTATTCATATAACATCCTATCAATGATTCAGTGAAAAAATGGCTTAGTAATCTCATTTATTTAATCCAACCATGAACAATATCAACTCTAATGTCAGATTATAATTCCTGACATTCTCCCATGTGTCTTGTCTAGTCACTTTTATTTGTCTTTATTTTTTATTTTTTTAACATCTTTATTGGAGCATAATTGCTGTACAATGGTGTGTTAGTTTCTGCTTTATACAACAGTGAATCAGCTATACATGTACATATATCCCCATATTTCCTCCCTCTTGTGTCTCTCTCCCACACTCCCTATCCCACCCCTCTACAGGGTCACAAAGCACTGAGCTGATCTCCCTGTGCTATGCAGCTGCTTCCCACTAGCTATCTATTTTACATTTGGTAGTATATATAAGTCCATGCCACTCTCTCACTTCGTCCCAGCTTACTCTTCCCCCTCCCCAAGTCCTCAAGTCCATTCTGTATTCATCTTTATTCCTGTCCTGCCCCTACGTTCTTCATAATCTTCTTTTTTTTTTTTTTTTAAGATTCCATATATATGTGTTAGCATACGGTATTAGTTTTTCTCTTTCTGACTTACTTCACTCTGTATGACAGACTCTAGGTCCATCCACCTCACTACAAATAACTCAATTTCAATTCTTTTTATGGCTGAGTAATATTCCATTGTATATACATGCCACATCTTCTTGATTCATTCATCTGTTGATAGACACTTAGGTTGCTTCCATGTCCTGGTTATTGTAAATAGAGCTGCAATGAACATTGTGGTACATGACTCTTTTGAATTATAGTTTTCTCAGGGTATATGCCCAGAGGTGGGATTGATGATCATATGGTAGTTCTATTTTTAGTTTTTCAAGAAACTTCCATACTGTTCTCCCTAGCGGCTGTATCAATTTACATTCCCTCCAACAATGCAAGAGAGTTCCCTTTTCTCCACAACCTCTTTAGCATTTATTGTTTGTAGATTTTTTTATGATGGCCATTCTGACTGGTGTGAGGTGATACCTCATTGTAGTTTTGATTTGCATTTCTCTAATGATTAGTGATGTTGAGTATCCTTTCATGTGTTTGTTGGCAATCTGTGTATCTTCTTTGGAGAAATGTCTATTTAGATCTCCTGCCCATTTTTGTATTGGGTTGTCTGTTTTTTTTTTAATATTGATCTGCATGTGCTGCTTATAAATTTTGGAGATTAAAACTTTGTCAATTGCTTCTTTTGCAAATATTTTCTCCCATTCTGAGTGTTGTCTTTTCATCTTGTCTATGGTTTACTTTGCTATGCAAAAGCTTTTAAGTTTCATTAGTTCCCATTTGTTTATTTTTGTCTTTATTTCCATCTCAAGGAGGTGGGTCAAAAAGAATCTTGTTTTGATTTATGTCATAGAGTAGTTTGCCTATGTTTTCCCCTAACAGTTTTATAGTGTCTAGCCTTACATTTAGATCTTTAATCCATTTTGAGTTTATTTTTGTGTATGATGTTAGGGAAATTTCTAATTTCATTCTTTTACATGTATCTGTCCAGTTTTCCCTGCACCTCTTATTGAACAGACTGTTTTTTCTCCATTGCATATTCAAAGATAAGGTGACTGCATGTGTGTGGGTTTATCTCTGGGCTTTCTATCCTGTTCCTTTGATCTATATAACTGTTTTTGTGCCAGTACTGTACTCTCTTGATTACTGTAGCTTTGTAGTATAGTCTGAAGTCAGGGAGCCTGATTCCTCCAGTTCCGTTTTTCTTTCTCAAGATTGCTTTGGCTATTAAGGGTCTTTTGTGTTTCCATACAAATTTTGAAATTTTTTATTATACTTCTGTGAAAAATGCCATTGGTAGTTTGATAGGGATTGCATTGAATCTGTAGATTGCTTTGGGTAGTATAGTCATTTTCACAATGTTGATTCTTCCAATCCAAGAACATGGTATATCTCTCCATCTGTTTGTATCATCTTTAATTTCTTTCATCAGTGTCTTATAATTTTCTGCATACAGGTCTTGTGTCTCCTTAGGTAGGTTTATTCCTAGGCATTTCGTTCTTATTTTTGCAGTGGTAAATGGGAGTGTTTCCTAAATTTCTCTTTCAGATTTTTCATCATTAGTGTATAGGAATGCAAGAGATTTCTGCATATTAATTTTGTATCCTGCTACTTTACCAAATTCTTTGTTTAGCTCTAGTGGTTTTCTGGTAGAGTACTTAGGATTCTCTAAGTATAGTATCATGTCATCTGCAAAGAGTGACAGCTTTACATCTTCTTTTCCATATGGATTCCTTTTCATCCCTGATTCCTGTGGCTAAAACTTCCAAAACTATGTTGCATAATAGTGGTGGTGAGAGTGGGCAACCTTGTCTTGTTCCCGGTCTTAGTGGAAATGTTTTCATTTTTTCACCACTGAGAACAATGTTAGCTGTGGGTTTGTCATATATGGCTTTTATTATGTTGAGGTAAGTTCCCTCTGTGCCTACTTTCTGGAGGTTTTTTATCATAAATTGGTGTTGAATTTTGTCGAAAGTGTTTTCTGCATCTATTCAGATGATCATATGGTTTTCATCCTTCAATTTGTTAATATGGTTTATCATATTGATTGATTTGCATATATTGAGGAATCCTTGCATTCCTGGGATTAACCCCACTTGATCATGGTGTATGAACCTTTAATGTGCTGCTGGATTTTGTTGAGGATTTTTGCATCTATGTTCATCAGTGATATTGGCCTGTAGTTTTCTTTCTTTGTGACACCTTTGTCTTGTTTTGGTATCAGGGTGATGTTGGCCTCATAGAGTGAGATTGGGAGTGTTCCTCCCTCCGCTATATTTTGGAAGAGTTTGAGAAGGATAAGCGTTAGCTCTTCTCTAAATGATAGAATTTCCTGTGAAGCCGTCTGGTCCTGGGCTTCTGTATGCTAGAAGATTTTTAATCACAGTCTCAATTTCAGTGCTTGTGATTGGTCTGTTTATATTTTCTATTTCTTCCTGTTTCAGTCTTGGACGGTTGTACTTTTCAAAGAATTTGTCCATTTCTTTCAGGTTGTCCATTTTATTGGCATAGTGTTGCCTGTAGTAGTCTCTTATGATGCTTTGTATTTCTGTGGTGTCCATTGTAACTTCTCCTTTCTCATTTCTAATTTTATTGATTTGAGTCCTCTCCCTCTTTTTCTTTATGAGTCTGGCTAAAGTTTTATCAATCTTGTTTATCTGCTCAAAAAATCAGCTTTTAGTTTTATTGATCTTTGCTATTGTTTCCTTCATTTCTGTTTCATTTATTTCTGATCTGATCTTTATGATTTCTTTCCTTCTGCTAACTTAGTGGTTTTTTTTGTTCTTTTTCTAATTGCTTTAGATGTAAGGTTAGGTTGTTTATTTGAGATGTTTCTTGTTTCTTGAGGGCGGACTGTATTGCTATATACTTCCCTCTTAGGACTGTTTTTGCTCATCCCATAGTTTTTCGGTCATCGTGTTTTCATTGTCACTTGTTTCTAGGTATATTTTGATTTCCTCTTTGATTTCTTCAGTGATCTCTTGGTTATTAAGTAGTGTATTGTTTAACCGGCATGTGTTTGTAATTTTTACAGATTTTTTGCTGTAATTGATATCCAGTCTCATAGCATTGCAGTTGGAAAAGATACTTGATACAATTTCAGTTTTCTTAAATTTACCAAGGCTTGATTTGTGACTCAAGATATCATCTATCCTGGAAAATGCTCCATGAGCACTTGAGAAGAAAGTGTATTCTGTTGTTTCTGGATGTAATATCCTATAAATATCAATTAAATCCATCTTGTTTAATATATCATTTAAAGCTTGTGTTTTCTTATTTATTTTCATTTTGAGTGATCTATCCCTTGGTGAATTTAGAACGTTAAAGGCCCTACTATGATTGTGTTACTGTCAATTTCCCCTTTTATGGCTGTTAGCATTTGCCTTATATTTTGAGGTACTTCTATGGTGGGTTTATATATATTTACAGCTGTTATATCTTCTTTGTGGATTGATCCCTTGATCATTATGTACTGTCCCTCTTTGTCTCTTATAATAGTCTTTATTTTAAAGTCTATTTTGTCTGATATGAGAATTGTTACTCCATCTTTTTTTTTGGTATCCATTTGCATGGAATATCTTTTTCCATCCCCTTACTTTTGGTCTATATGTGTCCCTATGTCTGAAGTGGGTCTCTTCTAGACAGCATATGTATGGGTCTTGTTTTTGTATCCTTTCAGCCAGTGTATGTCTTTTGGTTGGAGCATTTAATCCATTTTCATTTAGGGTAGTTATTGATATGTTTGTTTCTATTACCATTTTCTTAATTGTTTTGGGTTTGTTTTTGTAGGCCTTTTCCTTCTCTTGTGTTTCCTGCCTAGAGAATTTCCTTTACATTTGTTGTAAAGCTGGTTTGGCGGTGCTGAATTCTCTTAGCTTTTGCTTGTCTGTAAGGTTTTAAATTTCTCCGTCTAATGTGAATGAGATCCTTGCTGGGTAGAGTAATCTTGGTTGTAGGTTTTTCCCCTTCATCACTTTAAATATGTCCTGCCACTCCCTTCTGGTTTGAAGAATTTCTGCTGAAAGATCAGCTGTTAACCTTATGGGGATTCGGTTTTATGTTATTTGTTGTCTTTCCCTTGCCACTTTTAATATTTTTTTTTTGTATTTAATTTTTGGTGTTTGATTAATATGTGTCTTGGCATGTTCCTCCTTGGATTTATTCTGTATGGGACTCTCTGTGCTTCCTGGACTTGACTGACTAATTCCTTTCTCATATTAGGGAAGTTATCAACTATAATCTCTTCAAATATTTTCTTAGTCCCTTTCTTTTTCTCTTCTTCTTCTGGGACCCCTATAATTCGAATGTTGGTGTCTTTATTGTTGTCCCTGAGGTCTCTGAGACTGTCCTCCATTCTTTTCATTCTTTTTTCTTTATTCTGCTCTGTAGTAGTTATTTCCACTCTTTTAATTTCCAGGTCACTTATCTATTCTTCCACCTCAGTTATTCTGCTATTTATTCCTTCTAGAGAATTTTTAGTTTTATTTATTATGTTGTTCATCATTGTTTGTTTGCTCTTTATTTCTTCTAGATCCTTGTTAAGTTTCTTGTATTTTCTCCATTCCATTTTGAAGATTTTGGATCAGCTTTACTGTCATTACTCTCAATTCTTTTTCAGGTAGACTACCTATTTCCTCTTCATTTGTTTGTTCTGGTGGGTTTTTACCTTGCTCCTTCATCTGCTCTGTGTTTCTCTGTCTTCTCATTCTGCTTAACTTACTGTGTTTGGTGTCTCCTTTTTGCAGGTTGCAGGTTCGTAGTTCCTGTTGTTTTTGGTGTCTGTCCCAGTGGCTAAGGATGGTTCAGTGGGTTGTGTAGGCTTCCTGGTGGAGGGGACTAGTGCCTGTGTTCTAGTGGATGAGGCTGTATCTTCTCTTTCTGATGGGCAGAATGGCATATGGTGGTGTGTTTTGGGGTGTCTGTGACCTTATTATGATTTTAGGCAGCCTCTCAGCTAATGGGTGGGGTTGTGTTCCTGTCTTGCTAGCTGTTTGTCATAGGGTGTGCAGCAAGCACTGTTGCTTGCTGGTCATTGAACTGAGCTGGGTCTTAGTGTTGAGATGGAGATCTCTGGGAGAGTTTTTGCCATTTGATATTACGTGGATCCAGTAGGTCTCTGGTGAACCAATGTCCAGAAATTGGCTCTCCCACCTCAGAGGCACAGGCCTGATACCCGTCCAGAGCACCAAGACCTTGTCAGCCACACGGCTCTGAAGAAAAGGGAGAAAGAAAAGAAATAAAGAAAGAGAGAAAGAGAGAGAGAGAAATAAATTAATTAATTAAATAAATAAAATTACTAAAATAAAAAAAATTATTAAAAACAAAAAAAAATTAAAAAAAGAAAAGAAAGAAAGAAGAGCACAACCAAACCAAAAAACAAATCCACCAATGATAACAAGCGCTAAAACTATACTTAAAAAAAAAAAAAAAAAGACAGAACACTAGGAAAATGGTAAAAGCAAAGCTATACAGACAAAATCACACAAAGAAGCATATACATACACAATCCCAAAAAGAGAAAAAGGAAAAAATATATATATATCATTGCTCCCAAAGTCCACTGCCTCAATTTTCAGATGATCCGTTGTCTATTCAGGTATTCCACAGATTCAGGGTACCTCAAGTTGATTGTGGAGATTTAATCCACTTCTCCTGAGGCTGCTGGGAGAGATTTTCCTTTCCCTTCTTTGTTCACAGAGCTCCAGGAATTCAGCTTTGGATTTGGCCTTGCCTCCGCATGTATGTAGCCTGAGGGCGTCTGTTCTTCACTCAGACAGGATGGGGTTAAAGTCATAGCTGATTAGGGGGCTCTGACTTAATCAGGCTTGTGGGAAGGAGGGGGACGGAATGTTGGGCGAGCCTGCAACAGCAGAGGTCAGCATGATGTTGCAACAGCCTGAGGCGTGCCGTGTTTCTCCTGAGGAAGTTGTCCCTGGATCACGGGACCCTGGCAGTTGTGGGCTGCACAGGTTCCTGGGAGGGGAGGTATGGATAGTGACCTATGCTTGCACACGCTTCTTGGTGGCTGCAGCAGCAACCTTAGCATTTCATGCCTGTCTCTGGTGTCCGTGCTAATAATAGTGGCTCTCACCCTTCTCTGGAGCTCGTTTAGGCAGTTCTCTGAATCCTCATTCCTCGTGCACCCTGAAACAATGGTCTCTTGCCTCTTACACAGGTCCAGACTATTTCCCAGACTCCCTCCTGGCTAGCTGTGGCACACTAGCCCCCTTCAGGCTGTCTTCACGCAGCCAACCCTAGTCCTCTTTCTGGGATCTGATTTGTGAAGCCCGAGCCCCCACTCCCAGCCCCCACCCGTCCCGGCAGGTGCACAGACAAGCCTCTCAGATTGGTGAGGCTGGTCAGCACCAATCCTCTGTTCGGGAATCTCTCCGCTTTGCCCTCTGCACCCCTGTTGCTGCACTCTCCTCCGTGGCTTTGAAGCTTCACCCCTGCCACCTCCCATCTCTGCCAATGAAGGAACTTCCTAGGGTGTGGAAACTTTTCCGCCTTCACAGCTCCCTCCCTGAGGTGCAGGTCCCGTCCCTATTCTTTTGCCTTTTTTCTTTTGCCCTACTCAGGTACGTGTGGCGTTTCTTGCCTTTTGGGAAGTCTGAGGTCTTCTGCCAGCATTTAGAAGGTGTTCTGTAGGAGTTGTTCCACATGTAGACGTATTCCTGATGTATTTGTGGGGAGGAAGGTGATCTCCACACCTTACTCTTCTGCCATCTTGAAGGTCTCTCTGCATATATATTTAAAATTGTTATATCTTCTTCTTGGATTGATCCCTTGATCATTATGTAGTGTCATTCCTTGTCTCTTGCAATATTCTTTATTTTAAAGTCTATTTTATCTGATATGAGTATTGCTACTCCAGCTTTCTTTTGATTTCCATTTGCAGAGAAAATCTTTTTCCATCCCGTCACTTTCAGTCTGTGTGTGTCTCTAGGTCTGAAGTGGGTCTCTTGTAGACAGCATATAGACGGGTCTTGTTTTGTATCCATTCAGCGAGCCTGTGTCTTTTGGTTGGAGCATTTGATCCATTCACATTTAAGGTAATTATTGATATGTATGTTCCTAGTACCATTTTTTTAATTGATTTGTGTTTGTTTTTGCAGTCCTTTTCTTCTCTTGTGTTTCCCACTTAGAGAAGTTCCTTTAGCTATTGTTGGAGAGCTGGTTTGATGGTGTGAATTCTCTTAGCTTTTGCTTATCTGTAAAGTTTTTGATTCCTCCATCGAATCTGAATGAAATCCTTGCTGGTTAGAGTAATCTTGGTTTAGTTTCTTCCCTTTCATCACTTTAAATATATTGTGCCCCTGCCTTCTGGCTTGTAGAATTTCAGCTGAGAAAGCATCTGTTAACCTTATGGGAGTTCCCTTGTATGTTATTTGTCATTTTCCCCTATTGCTTTTAATAATTTGTCTTTGTCTTTTATTTTTGTCAGTTTGATTACTATGTGTCTCTCCATGTTTCTCCATGGGTTTATCCTGCCTGGGACTCTCTGTGCTTCCTGGACTTGTGTGGCTATTTCCATTCCTATGATAGGGAAGTTTTCGACTATAATCTCTTCAAATATTTTCTCCAGTCCTTTCTCTCTCTCTTCTCCTTCTGGGACCCCTATAAGGTGAATGTTATTGTGTTTAATGTTTTCCTAGAGGTATCTTAGGCTGTCTTCATTTCTTTTCATTCTTTTTTCTTTATTCTGTTCCACAGCAGTGAATTCCACCATTCTGTCTTCCAGGTCACTTATCCATTCTTCTACCTCAGTTATTCTGCTATTGATTCCTTTTAGTGTATTTTTCATTTCAGTTATTTTATTGTTCATATTTGTTTGTTTGTTCTTTAATTCTTCTGTGTCTTTGTTAAACATTTCTTTCATCTTCTCGATCTTTGCCTCCATTCTTTTTCTGAGGTCCTGAATCATCTTCACTATCATTATTCTGAACTCTTTTTCTGGAAAGTTGCCTTTCTCTACTTCATTTAGTTATTTTTCTGTGGTTTTATCTTTTTCCTTCATCTGGTACATAGTCCTCTGCCTTTTCATTTTGTCTGTCTTTCTGTGAATGTGGTTTTCATTCCACAGGCTGCTGGATTGTAGTTCTTCTTGCTTCTGTTGTCTGCCCTCTGGTAGATGAGGGTATCTAAGAAGCTTGTGCAAGCTTCCTGATGGGAGGGACTTGTGGTGGGTAGAGCTTGGTGTTGCTCTGGTGGACAGAGCTCAGTAAAAATTTAATCCACTTGTCTGCTGATGGGTGGAGCTGAGTTCCCTCCCTTTTGTTTGTTTGGCTTGAGGCAACCCAGCATTGGAGCCTACAGGCTCTCTGGTGGGGCTAAAGGCAGACTCAGGGAGGGCTCATGCCAAGGAGTACTTCCCAGAACTTCTGCTGCCAGTGTCCTTTTCCCCATGGTGAGCCACAGCGACACCCTGCCTCTGCAGGAGACCCTCTGACACTAGCAGGTAGGTCTGGTTCTGTCTCCTTTGGGGTCACTGTTCCTTCTCCCTGCATCCTGACGCACACACTATTCTGTGTGCCCTCCAAGAGTGGAGTCTCTGTTTCCCCCAGTCCCGTCGAAGTCTTGCAATCAAATCCTACTAGCCTTCAAAATCTGATTCTCTGGGAATTCCTCCTCCTGTTACCAGACCCCCAGGTTGAGAAGCCTGACATGGGGCTCAGAACCTTCACTCCAGTGGGTGGACTTCTGTGGTATAATTGTTCTCCAGTTTGTGAGTCACCCACCCTGTGGTTATAGCATTTGATTTTTTTGAGATTGTGCCCCTCCTACCATCTCATTGAGCCTTCTCCTTTGTCTTTGTATGTGGAGTATCTTTTTTGGTGAGTTCCAGTGTCTTCCTGTCAATGATTGTTCAGCAGTTAGTTGTGATACCAGTGCCCTCACAAGAGGGAGTGAGCACACGTCCTTCTACTCCACCATCTTGAACCAGTCTGTTCAAATACATTTTTGGGGGAATTTACAGAAGAAATAAGATGAGCTGGAGGAACTTACAGCATTAGTTGAAGATGAAAAGATTATTATAAGTAAAACTTTAGGAAAGCTAAGTGAGAAAGGTAATTTTGCTTTAGATGATAATTGGGATAAAATTATATTTAATATAATTAGGCTAAAGACTTTTTAAGGGGACAGTTGTAAATATTGAAGCTCAAAATATTTGATGAATGATTATATATGTTATATTATTAACTCACATTGAAATATACCTGAAATATATAAATATAAATATATAAATACACAATTAAGTTTTATGATGTTTATACATGTCTGTCACTGGTTTTAATTTTCTATTATAGACCCATAGATGTTTTGGTAGAGCTACTAAAATCCTCTAATGGTAATATTATTTTTTTTAATTATAATGTTTTGGTCAACTATTAAGAACTTATTTTGCAACAAGAAGTCTTTAAAGCATAAGGTGACAAATTAAGTGTCAAAGTACTATCTGTAAAAATTTTGGAAATAGTCTTCCCGGACTATAATGAACCTTAAAAATCAGAACATTGTACAAATATCATGGCACATTGCAAAGACACTGTGACTTTTTTACTATTAAATGTGCTTTTGACATTGCTGAATCCTTATAAATTATTATTATTTTTAAACTGGATGGTGTCCAGATTGGGGGGAATCATATTGGAATATTGTAGCCAAAAAATCCTCTATGTGGCTCACACTTACATCATACAGAAGAAATGATTAAAGGAAAAAATATCACCTCCAGGTATGAAGCAATTTCCACAAGAAAATACATGAGATGCAATTACTCTCTGGTACCAGACCTGAAAAGAACTGACAGGTAGACATTAGTGCTGTAATTGTAGTCCAGAATCTTTCAGTGAAGAGTGTTGATTAAGTTGCCTTAAATTAGAGGTGTTCAAACAGTGAAATATCCTTTATTCATTTATTGCCATAGGGATCAGTACACATGAGAAAAGAAATTATCTGAAATCTAGATTAAGTATTCAGTGGCCAAATTAAATCTATACCAAATTTAGCAAACTATTTGCTTGACTGATACTGTGAAAAACCCCAAGAAATAAATCTGTTTTAGCCATGTGATACTACTGTCTTAGAATTTTACTTCGTGCACTGTATAGGGAATGTATTCAGTATCAGGTTTTAGTAATTAAGATTATTTTAATAATATATTCTTTCCTTAGATACTGAGATAACTGAAAAATTTTCTGAGACAGTCATTTAAGCATTGTTTATACCCTACTATGGCCATTTATTTTGCTTGTAATATTCCACTTCAAATACTTCCTTTAATTTGATTTTATCCCATGTTTATTGAGATATAATTGTTAGACAATAAAATTCAACTCATAAGTGTATAGATTAGGAAATTTGACATTCATAACCTACTTTGTAACTACCTCAAAATCAAGATATAAACATTTTACTTCTTCCAAAAATCTTTTTTCTTGCTGCTTTGGGGTCAATCCATTCCCCAATATCTAGGAAGCACTGCTCTGTTTTCTGTCTCTATAAATTTATATTTTATTGAATTTCAAATAAATAGAATCATACAAGATATATACTTTTGCATTTCACTCCTTTAATATAACACAATGCTTGTGATATTTGCCCATGTTTTTGGACCTGTCAGCAGTTTATTCACTTTTATTACTGAGCAGTATTCCAGACGACAGATAGATCATAATTTGGTTATCTATTGACCAGGTGATAGACATTAGGGTCGTTTCCACTTTTTGTTTATTATGAACAAAGGTGCTATGAACAATACCTTTTTTGAAACTTTTTAGAAAATTGAAGTACAGTTAATTTGCAATGTTCTGTTAGTTTCAGGTGTACAGCAAAATGATTCAGTTATATATATATGTATATATATAAAACTGAATATATATATATTCTTTTTCAGATTCTTTTCCCTTACAAGTTATTACAAGATACTTCATAGAGTTTCCTGTGCTATACAGTAGGTTCTTCTTGTTTATCTATCTTACATTGAATATATAATAGTGTGAATATGTTAATCCCAAATTCCTAATTTACCTCTCCCTGCACCCACCACTGTCCCCGTTGGTAACCACACGTTTGTTTTCTATGTCTGTGAATATTTCTGTTTTGTAATTAAGTTTATTTGTACATTTTTTTAGATTCCACATATAAATTATATCATGATATTTGTCATTCTCTGATATTTCACTTAGTATGAACATCTCTAGGTCCATTGATATTGCTGAAATGGCATTATTTCATTCTTTTTTATGTCTGAGTAATATTTCATTGTATAAATATATAGCATATATTCTTTATCCACTCATCTGTCCATGGACATTTTGGTTGCTTCAATGTCTTGGCTATTGTAAATAGAACTGCTATGAAAAGTGAGGCGTATGTATCTTTTCAAATTAGAGTTTTCTCCAGATATATGCCCAGGAGTGGATTGCAGGATCATACGATAACTCTATTTTTAGTTTCTTAATGAACCTCCATACTGTTCTCCACAGTGGCTGTATCAATTTACATTCCTGCCAACAGTGTATAAGGGTTCCTTTCCAGCATTTTCCACACCCTTTCCAACATTTATTATTTGTAGACTTTTTGATGATGGCCATTCTGACTGGTGTTAAGTGATACCTCATTGTAGTTTTGATTTGCATTTCTCTATTAATGATGTTGAGCATCTTTTTCTGTGCCTGTTGGCTATCTGTATGTCTTCTATGGAGAAATGTCTATTTAGATCTTCTGCCCATTTTTTGATTGGGTTGGTTTTTTTTGGTTGTTGTTGTTATTAATCTGTTATTAAGGGGTTTTCTTTGTGTGAGCTGTTTTGTACATTTTGGAAATTAATCTCTTGTTGGTAGCATCATTTGCAAATATTTTCTTCCAGTCCACAGACTGTCTTTTCATGTTGTTTATATTTTCCTTTGCTGTGCAAAAGCTTTTAAGTTTAATTAGGTCTCACTTGTTTATTTTTGTTTCTATTTCCATTATTCTAGGAGATGGATCCAAAAAGTATTGCTGCGATTTATGTTCAAGAGTTTTCTGCCTGTGTTTTCCTCTAAGAGTTTTATAGTATCCAGTCTTACATTCAGGGTTTTAATCCATTGTGAGTTTATTTTTATATATGGTGTTAGAGAATTTTCTAATTTCATTCTTTACATGTAGCTGTCCAGTTTTCCCAGCACCACTTATTGAAGAGACTCTTTTCTCCATTGTATATTCTTGCCTCTTTTTTCTGTAGATTAACTGACCATAAATGTGAGGGTTTATATCTGTGCCTTCTGTCCTGTTCCAATGACCTACATGTCTGTTTTTGCGCCGGTACCATAATGTTTTGATGACTGTAGCTGTGTAGTGTAGACTGAAGTCAGGGAGTTTGATTCCTTCAGCTCCATCCTTCTTTCTCAGGATTGCTTTGGCTATCCAGGGTCTTTTGTGTTTCCATAAAAATTAAAATTCTTTTTGGTTCTAGTTCTGTGAAAAGTGTCATTGGTAATTTGATAAAGATTGCGTTGAATCTGTAGATAGCCTTGGATAGTATGTTCATTTTAACAATGTTGATTCTTCCAAACGAAGAACATGGTATGTCTTTCCATCCGTTTTATATCATCTTCAGTTTCTTTCATCTGCATCTGATAGTTTTTGGAGTACAGGTCTTTTGCCTCCTTACAAGGGTTTACTCCTAGGCATTTTAATATTTTTATGCAATGGTATGAATAACACCTTCCGATGTAGCATACAGTTTATTTCTCATGGTTAAATACCTATGATTTGGATTGCTGCATATGTTTTACTTTTTAAAACACTGGCAACCTGGTTTTCTAAAGTGATTGTAGCATTTTTTACTCCTATCAACTATCTCTGAGAACTTCAGTTGTACCACATAATTACCAACACATGTTATTTCAGTCTTCTTAATTTTAGCCATTCTGGTATGAATGTCATGGTATCTCATTGTGATTTAAATTCCCATTTTCTTAATCATTAATGATCTTGCAACTTAATGTGCTTACTGTCCATTCATATATCTTTGAAGTGTCAGGTCAATTTTTCCCATTTTTAAATGATTTTGGTTTTCCTGTTTTTTGAATTTTAAAAGACCTTTGTAAATGCTGCATACAAACTTTTCCTCAGATTATGAATTCTGAATATTTTTCCTATTTTTTACTTATATTTTCATTTCCTTATTTGTATCTTTGGAAGAGGAAAAGAGTTGTTAATTTTGATGAAGTACTTTATATAACTTTTAATTTTATAACCCGTGCTTTTGTGCCTTCTTCAATTAATCTTTGTCTATTGCAAGGTAACAAATATTTTCCCCTCTTTTCTTATAGAATTATTATAATTTAGGCTTTTATATTTAGGTCTATATTATATGATGTAAATTTCAGCATTATTTAAAAAAAAAGAAAATTTAGATATCCAGTTGTTCCAGCACTTTGTGTTTAAAAAACCTATATTTAGTCCTTTGAATTATGCTGTTAATTTCAAACATTAATTTGCCAAATAAGTTTTGCTTTATTTCTGAATTCATTTCATTGGTCTTATATGGCTATTCTCATGTCAATGCTACTGTCTTGATTATTCTAACTTAAAAATTAGTCTAAAAATAAGGTCTTTCAATTGGAACTTCAATTTACTTTTTAATATTATAAATCCTTTTTTATATAAATTTTAGAAAAACTTTATATAGGTCTTTGACATGCCTGCTAGGATTATAATTGAAACTTCTTTGAATCTATAAATAAAACTGGGAATAATTACAATATTAGAAATATTGAATCTTCTAATCCATAAATACAGGATATATCTCCATTTATTTAGGTATATGTTAACTTCCATTAACAATGTTTTGTCACTTACAATATAGAGGTCTTGCATATCTTCTGTAAAATTAATCCTATTAATATAGGCATTAAAATTTTTCAGAATTTTAAAATTTTAAAGTTTTTCATAACTAATGTTATAGAAAAAAATCTGACCTGACCTGACCAAATTAGATGAAAAATCTGACATGAAGTGATGTGAGCATATTTAGGGTTATTACTTATATCATGTAATATGAATATTTTTTGTTACATAAATTTTAATTAGTCTCATACAAAGTGTTGCCCTTGACCATACTGGGGATGCAGTGTAATACAGAGTATACCTACAGTATTTCCTTAATAAATTCTGTGAAATTCAGAATTTTGGAACACATTTAACATCAAGAAAACTAAAGGGAAAGTCAATTTTATTGACATTAAATTTTTTCTCAGGAATAATAGATTAATTGAAGCAGATACACAGATAAATTGAAACTTGGTATTTGCCAACTATTTACAAATCAATGATTAAAGACTAACTCTTCACAAATAGTCCTGGGACATTCAGTTATTGTCATGTAATAAAATTAATAGTAGACCTCTACATTACATCATCTATAAAAATAAAAAAGAACTTAAATGTATTAAACAAAATAATTAAATGTTTACAAGGAAATATTAGACAATAATACCATAACCTTGGTGTTTTGTGGGATTGCCTAAATAACACTGAAACTGTACATCATAAAGCAAAATATTGGTAAATTTGGCTTTATTGAAGTTAACATTCAATACAATAAAGAACATAACCTAAGTAAAAAGAAGTTTTGGTAGTTACAAGGAGATATTTCCAAATTATTCAACCATTTGGTGTCCAGAGTATATAATAACTTTTACAAATCAATGTGTAAAAGACTACAAAAATGAATGTGACAAAGAAATGTATTTATAAAAGATGAGTTTAGAAGAGAAAACACAAAAATTGTTGTTCACCCTCACCTGGAATCTAAAAATTATAATGAAAATATCAATAGGGAAGCATTTCTAGAGAAGGAGAAAGTCTCATTCTCTTAGTGTAGGCATGAAAATACTTTGCAAAGCAATTTAGAACTATCTACTAAATTTTTACTTGTGATTTCCTATCAATAGTAACTTACTGTATAAAGATGCATGATGTGGAAATGGCCGTAGTGTCTGTATAATAACCACATTAAAGTAGCACAGGATAAATTATTTAAACAGTGACATACACCTCACTGGTTAGTTAGCATTACAAGTGCTTCAAATACTGTTACTGCTATATCTTCTAAAAGCTTTTATTTCAGCATTATATATGTAAAAAGTATTTTCCATTGATGATTAAGGTATGTGGAATTGGTTAAAAAAAAAAATCTTAGTAATTATTCTGCCTTCACATGAATGAGACAAAAATATCTAGCCAACCCAGTAGTCACACATATCTTGATTTGTAGCCAACAACCTTATTAGGTGATCTAGTCCCCTATTTAATAGTGAACACTCTGTCCTGAGCCAGAAAGAATGTAATTTGATCCTGCTCTCAGGATATATTGCATCTACTTCAGAAAGACCTTTGTCTGCAAGATTTATTTTAGATTATCCAATATTAGATAATGATTTCTTGGAGTTTACTACAATGACTGTATTTTATGTGATTGCCAAGAATGAAACTGCATCTTTATTTAAAAAAAATCAAACCAAACAAAATATACAAAGTAAAAAAAAAAAAACAAAAAAAAAAAAACCAGAATGTTAAGATTTTCATAAATTAATAGTAAGATACATTGTTTTTCATTTATAATTATCTGAGTTTTTCCTCTATATGCAAAATAATACCAAATTAAAACCCAAAAGTGTTTGTGCCACTTTCCATTTCCACATGGAAGGAGCTTAGAAATCATGAAGGCATTCTTAAACAAGTAAAAAATTGAACAGATTGAAAAAAAAAAAAAAAAACTCTTCTTTGATCTGTAAGAGAGGGGAGGACACAGGGCAAACTGCTTCCCCAAGATTGGAGAGACAGAAGAATATAGGGAGTCACTGCTTACCTGAGTAGAAAATCATAAACAGAAACCTCTATGGGAACAAGTGCTTGGGTAGGAAACCATGAACTGTAATTTACAAATTGCTGGAAATTCGGTGTAAACAGTGTGAGAGTTAAAACTTGAGAAAGACCCAGTCATAGGGTGGCTCCCACAATATTGTGAGATAGGTAAAGGAGGTCTGCCAGTTTCCCACAATAAATATCAGAGAAAAATCCCCTCCAGCTTCTGGCAGGGGAGAGCAAAGTGAACCCTTTCAAAATATACAAAAGAACTCTATTCTTAACAAGGACTGCTTTCAGGGGAAACTACTTAACCAGAGTCTAACTTACTGGGATATTATCAGAGCCAAAGTGATCTGGGGAAAAGGAAATACCTAACTCCAGTCACTCTAACCATCCTGTCCAACCTATGGGGAAAGAAAAAAAAAAATGCAATGCTCACAGTTCAGAGGCATAAGCTCACTAAAAGACAGATAAAATAATAGTACTACAGAACACTTTCCCTTACCCCATACCTCACCATCACTTTACTAAAGGCCTATTTATAGCAGTTTCTTTTACCTGGTAAGTTATGTCTCATTATGAAGAAAAACTTACAAGGCTTACCAAAAGAAATTTGATACTGCTTTTGGAGACAAAGATCAGGCACCAAAACCAGATATGGCAGGGGTGTTGGAATTAGTAGACTGTGAGTTTAAAACAGCTATAATTAATATGCTAAGGACTCTAATGAAGAAGGTATACAGCATGTAAAAACAGATGGTCAGTGTAAGCAGAGACATGGAAATCCTAGAAAAAAGAACAAAAGAGAAATACTAGAGGTCAAAAGCATTGTAGCAGAAATTAAGAATGTTTTTTATTTGCTTATTAGTGGACTGCAAAAGGATGGGGAAAGAATTTCTGAACTAGAGAATATACCAATAAAATCCTTGAAAACTGAAAGGCAAAGAGAACAAAGAATAAAAACAGAAAAGGATGTCTAAGGATTGTGGGACAACTGTAAAAGATGTAACATACACTTAATGAGAATATCAGGTGGAGAAAAAAGAACAGATATGGTGTTTGAAAAAATATTAGCTAATAATTTCCCCAAATTTATGTCAGACACCAAACCACAGGTCTAGGAAGCTCAGAGAAACCAAGTTTAATAAATGTCCAGAAAGCTACATCTAGGAATATTATTTTCGAACTACAGAAAACCAAAAATACAGGAAAATTCCTGAAAAAAGGGGGATAAAACACCTTACCTATAGAAGAACAAGATAAGAATTGTTTCCAACTTCTCAGAAAATATGCAAAAGAGAGAGTAGAGTGAAATATTAAAAGTATTGACAGAAAAGAGAACCGTGAACCTAGAAATTCTGTAAAAAGCAAAATTATCTTCAAAAGTAAAGGAGAAATAAAGACTTTTTCAGACAAACAAAAATTGAGGGAGTTTGTTACCGGTAGATGTGCCTTGCAAGAAATGTTAAAAGAAGTTCTTTAGAAAGAAGGAAAATAATATAGTTCAAAAACCTGAATATATATATATATATATATGCAAAGCATTAAAGAAGGAATAAGTGAAGATTACATTTATTATTCTTACTCTTAATAAATTAAATAGGTAAGACTTAGTACAAATAGTAATACCAATAATGTATTTGATTATGTAACTTATGTATATATTTTATGTATTACACATACGATTATATATATTATATATGTGGTATATATAATAATTTATTGATATATATATGCACTTATGTATGCTTATATATAAGTGAAATGAATGGTGACAATGATACAAGGGATGGAATGGAGGAATTAGAATTATTTTGTTATTATGAGGTACTCTCACTACCCACGAAGAAGTATAGTGTTATGGGAAGTGGATTTTGATTACATATAAGTGTATGTTAATAACCCTCGGAAAACCACTATTTTTTTTTTTTTAAAGAACTAAACTGCTATGCTATAAAAGGAGAGAAATTCGAGCTATATAAAATGCTCAGTTAAAATCACAAAAGGCAGAAAACGAGTGGAAGGCAAAACAGGAACAAAGACTAAGGACACAAAAAGAAAACATTAAGAAATATAGTAGATATTAATCAAGTTATTTCAATAATCACTTTGAATGTCAGTGGTCTAAATGCACCAATTAAAAGATAGAGATTGTCAGAGTTTATCAAAAAAAGTACTCAACTATATTTTGTCTTTAAGAAACCCATTTTAAATATAAAGACATATAGATTAAAAGTGAATGGATGTAGGAAAATGTATTAATACTAATCAATACTGTACTAAGACTCATCAAAAGAAATAAGGAATAGCTCTATTAATTTCAGGTTGAACTGACTTCAAAGGAAGGAAAGTTATCAGGAATGATGAAGTGTGTTAGATAACTATAAAGAGATCAGTTATCCAAAAACATAACAATGAAAAGGATATTTGCCTAACAATAGAGCATCAACTAAAGGAGATGGGAACTAATAGAACTACAAAGATAAATAGATCCACTGTCATAGTTGGAGGCTTAAACACTCCTCTATCATAAGTGGACAAATATACAACAGGAGAAATTCAGCAAGGACATATTTGACTTCAACAACACCATCAATCAACTGGAGATAATTGACATCTATAGACTACTTCATCCAATACAGCAGAATACAAATTTTTCTGAAGCTCACATGAAACTTTCACAAAAATGGATCACATTATGGGCTATAAAACTCACCTTAACAAACTGAAAATAATAGAAATCACCTGATGTTTGATCTCAGAGCACAATGAAATTAAACTATAAATCAATGACAGAAAGATAAATGGAAAATTCCAACATACATGCAGAGTAAATGACACACATCTAAACAATATATAGATCAAAGAAGATATCTCAAGAGAAATAAAAAATATTTTGAACTAAATTAAAATAAAAACACAATTTATCAAAATATGTGAAATTAATGAAGAGCACTGATTACAGGGACACATAGCATTAAATGCATATGTTAGAAAAGGAGAAAGATCTAAAATCATTGTTTCCATATTAGGAAACAGAAAGAACAAGAGCAAATTAAATCCAAGTAAGTAGAAGAAAATAAATAAGAATTAGAACAGAAATCAATCAAATTGAAACTAGCAAATCAATATAGAAAGTAAAACAAAAAGTTTGTTCTTTAAGAGATTATGTCATTTAAAAGAGTGACAGAGGAATGGATAAAGAAGGTGTGGTACATATATGCAATGGAATATTACTCAGCCATCAAAAAAATGAAATAATGCCATTTGCAGTAACATGGATGTACCTAGAGATTATCATACTAAGTGAAATAAGTCAGACAGAGAAAGACAAATATCATATGATATCACTTATATGTAGAATCTAAAAAGGTGATGCAAATGAACTTATTTACAAAACAGACTCACAGACATCAAAAACAACTTTATGGTTACCAAAGAGGAAAGTTGGGGGGGGGGATATATTAGGAGTTTGGGATTAACATATACACACTACTATATATAAAACAGATAATCAACAAGGACCTACTGTATAGCACAGGGAACTCTACTCAATATTCTGTAATAAGCTACATGAGAAAAGAATCTGAAAAAGAATGGATATATGTATATGTATAACTGAACCATTTTACTGTACACCTGAAACTAACACAATATTGTAAATCATCTACACCTCAATATAAAATAAAAATAAAAATAAAGATCAATAAAATTATGTCTCTAGACAGGCTAACTAAGAAGAAAAGAGAGAGGACCCATGATAGTAGTATCAGAAATGAAAGAGAAGAAACCACTGTGGATCCTATGGACATTAAAACAATAATCAAGGAACACTATGAACTAATCTAAGCCCACAAATTTAATAACCTAGATGAAATGGCTCAATTCCTTAAAAGACACAATTTGCCAAAGTTCACACAGCAACAATTAGACAACTAATAGGACTGTATCTATTTAAAATTTAATCAATAATTAATTACCTTCCAAAACTAAAAAACAGCCACAGGTGGGTAAACTAGGGAATTCTACCAAACATTTAAGGAGAAAATTATACCAATTCTCTACAATCTCTTTCAAAAGATAGAAACAGAGGGATACTTCCTAACTGATTCTATGAGGACATCACTACACTAATGGAACCAGACAGAGATATTAAAAGGAAACAAAACAAACTACAGACCAGTATCTCTCATGAACACAGACACAAAAAACTCTTGACAAAATAATAACAAATCAAATCCAACAATATACAAAACAATTATATACCATAAACACCTGGGATTTAGTCCAGGTATGCAAGGTTTGTTCAATATTCAAAAATCAATGTAATTCATCACAACAGGCTAAAGGAAAAAAAAATCATGTTCATATTAATTGATGCAAAAAAGCATTTGACATTTGACAAAATTCAACACTCATTCATGATAAAAATTATCAGCAAAGTAGGAATAAAGGGGAACTTCCTCAATTTAATGTAGACTATCTACAAAAATCCTAGTGTTAACATCATAATTAATGGTGAAAAACTTGAAGTTTTCCCACTAAAATCAGTTACAAAACAAAGATGTTCCTTCACACCATTCTTTCTCAACATCATACTGGAAGTTCTAGGTAATGCAACTAGACAAGGAAAGGAAATAATAGATAAACAGATGAGAAGAAAGAAATAAAATTGTCTTATTTACAAATGACATGATCATCTATGTAGAAAGTCCAACAGAATAGACCAAAAATCTCCTTAAGCTACAAGCAATTATAGTAAGGTTGCAGGATACGAAATTAATATACAAAAGTCAATTGCTTTACTGTAAAGCAACGAGCAAGTGGAATTTGAAATTAAAGAAAAAACAATACCATTTACATTAGCATGCCCTCAAAATGAAAAACATATATAAATCTAATAAAATGTGTGTAAGATAAATATGAAAAAAGCTACAAAAGTCTGATGAACAAGGACAAAAATCTAAATAATGTCCCATGTTTATGGACAGGAAATCTCAATATTGTAAAGATGTCATTTCTTCCAAAATTGATGTATAGATTCAATGTAATCTCAATCAAAATTCCAGCAAGTTATTTTGGTATATCCACAAACTCAATTCTAAAGTTTATACAGAGAGACAAAAGACCCAGTATAACTGAAAAAATATTGAAGGGAAGAACAAAGTAGGAGGAGTGATACTACCTGACTTCAAGACTTACTATAAAGCTACAGTAATCAAAATAGTGTGATACTGAAAGAATAGACAAAAATTAATGGGACAGAATAGAAAGCCTAGAAATAGATGAATATAAATATAAATGAAATTCACTGATCTTTGACGAAACAAAGGCAATACAGTGGAGCAAGGATAGTCTCTTCAACAAATGGTGCTAGAACAACTAGGGATCCACATGCTAAAATATAAATCTAGACAAATCTTATAAGTAAAATGGATCACAGATCTAAATATAAAATGCAAAGCTAGTAAACTCCTAGAAGACAATAAGAGAGTAAAGCTAGACAACCTTGGGAATGGTGATAACTTTTTTAGATACAATACCAAAAGAATGGTCCATGAAATAAATGACAATGTGGACTTCACTAAAATTAGAAATTTATGCTCTGCAAAATACAATGTCAAGAGAACAAGACAAACCACAGACTAGGAGAAAATGTTGAAAAAGACACATGTGATAAAGGACTGTTAATTCAAAATACACAAAAATCTTTTTATCTCAACAATAAAGACATACAAATGTGGTTAAAACTGGGCCTAAGACCTTAACAGATACCTCACTGAAGAGGATATACAAATGGCACATAAGCATATGAAAAGATGCTCCACATCATATGTCATCAGAGAAAGGCAAATTAAAACAACAATGGGATACCACTATACACCTCTTAGAATAGCCCAAATCTAGAACACTGACAATACTAAATGCTGGTAAGATGTAGAGCAACAGAAACTCTTACACATTTCTGGCATGAAAGCAAAATTGTGTAGCAACTTTAGAAGACAGTCTGCTGGTTACTTATAAAACTAAACATAATATTATCATAGAATCCAGCAGTGACATTTTTGGTTATTATCCAAAGGAATTGAAAAACTTATGTTTACACAGAAACCTGTACCTGGATGTGTATATCAGCTTTATTCATAATGCTAAAAGTTGGAAGCAACAAAGATGTCCTTCAGTAGGTAAATGGATAAATAAACTGTAGTACATTCAAACAATATAATATTATTCACTAAAAATAAATGAGCAATCAAACCATGAGAAGACATGTAGGAACCCTAAATCCATAATGCTTAGTGAAAGAAGCTAGTCTGAAAAGAATACATGATTTATAATTCCAATTTATAATTCTGGAAAAGGCAAAACTGTGGAGACAGTTAAAAAATCGGTAGTTGCCAGGGCTTAGGGGGTCAGGAATGAATAGACAGAAGCAGAGGATGTTTAGAGCAGTAAAGATACAGTGTATGACACCATAATGATAGATACATGTCATAGATTTATTCAAACCTGTAGAACCATAAAATGTACAACACAAACAGTGAACCATAAATGTAAACTATGGACTTCAGGTAATCTAGTTGTGTCAATGTAGGTTCATCAGTGGTAACAAATGTACCACCTCATGGTAGTTTGTTGATAATAAGGGAGACTATTAACGAGTGGGACAGGGAATATATGGGAAATCACTATATGTAATTTTCTCTCAATTTTGCTTAAAAAAATACTTAAGATATTTTTTAGAAAACAGTGTAATTAAACAAACAACATTAAATCAATAATTACCAGTGATCTAAGGATGGCCACAATTTAAAAAATTGGCTCCTAAATCACTGTTCTTTTAGAAAAGCTAAGTTATGAAAATGCTTCATATGTTACAGTTTTTATCAATTAGTTTGAATACTTGTATTGCATTAGAAATATACAAGGAACTTAAAATGGTAAAGATTTCTCTAGTTCCCCTTTCACAATGTAGCATTTCTATTCCACACATTTCTTTATCATGCATTTCTGCGGAGGTAGAGGGATGTGGTTCTTGACAGGAAGATAAAGATAAGAAGGTCTGTTATTTAAACTTAACACAAAATATAATTTCCTCTGTTGTTATTTAAACTTAACACAAAATAACCAGCTTTTGAAGGCCTTAGAATCCTACTGTATCATGGAAATGACATTTTTAACAATTTATTGCTTTTCTGAGACCAAGTCTCTTTCTTTCCATTCAGGGAGAAATGGGTCTCAAGGTCTTTTCAGAAAGCAAGGTTGAAATGTTACTCTTAGATGCTTTCTTGTCAACTCCCACAATGTTCACTTGCAGTTCTTAGAAATGCAAGGTTGTCTAAGATGTATAAGGGCAAAAGAGAAGAAATTTTACTCCCACATCTTCCAACTCCCTAGCTCTTTTGTACATTTAAAGACCTTGCAACATTTACTGACAGCTTTGTTGCCTGATCTCCACAACAGCATATTCACTTTGGGGATATTTGGGAGGTCTAAGACCAGTCTCTGATTTTCACAGGTGCTGTAATGGAAACATGAATTCATTACCATTGTAGAAACTTGCTTCTTCCTTATTCCTTCCAGAAAGGCTTGCAAGGGTTAAACATACATGCAACTGATTAGTCAATAGAGAAAGATATGATTTATCCATAAGAAAACAGGCCTGTATTTCTTCTGCTAGACTGGTCATGGCTGTATACTTCAATCTATTGCTTTTATTCTCATACTGTCCCTTTATCTCTGAGCCCCACTCCAAGGGCATTTGAAAATATGTATGGGCATTTTTGATAGTCATGAAAATTAAAGAGAATTATTGTGTTTAATAAGTAAATAGTTGGTTCACCAGAATGTCAATAGTCTTCCTAGTGAGAAACATTACTGAGATGGGTTATTAGGGGTTTGTATTTTAGGGGTTTGTGTTTTTCAGAGGACACATGAGTACAATTGATGACCATATGATAGAAAATAAATTTCATAAAATTTCCATTTCCTTCTCATCTTCCATAAAATTTCTATGTATAAATGTCAATTGACATTCATTAATCTTCATATAATTTTCTCCAGGATACTGTAAAAGTTATAGAAAAAAAAAGAAATAAAGTAAGTTTTTTTTTTTTAGTTTTCTTGAGATATAATAGACATACAGCACTTTATAAAGATAAGGTGTACAGCATAATGACTTGAAACATGTATGTTATAAAATGATTACAACAATGTTTAGTTAACAACCATCCACTCATATAGTTAACAAAAAAATGTTTTCCTTATGATGAGAATTTTAGGATTTATTCTTTCAGCAAATTTCAAATATTCAGAAGCATTAACTATAGTCATGATGTTGTACATTATATCCCCAGTATTTATTTATCTTATAACTGGTATTTTGTACCTTTTTATTCCTTCCTTCAGTTCTACCAACCTCCACTCTCACACCTCTGGTAATCACAAATATAATTTCTTTTTCTATGAGTTTGGGTTTTTCTTTGTTGTTTTTTTTAGATTACACGTATAAGTGAGATTATATAGTATATGTCTTTCTCTGTATGACTTACTTCACTTAGGACAATGCCTTTTCTTTCCTTTTAATGTTTTTCCAGAAATGGAATTGCTGGATCACATGATAGTTCTACTTTTAAAGTTTTGAGAAACTTCTGTATTATTTTCCATAGTGATTGTACCAATTATAATCCCACCAACAGTGCACAAGTGTTCCCTTTTCTCCATATCATTGCCAGCATGTCTTATCTCTTGACTTTTTGATGATGGCCTTTCTAAGAGGCATGAAGTGATATCTCGTGGTTTTGATTTGCATTTCCCTCATGATTAGTGATGAACTTCTTTTCATGTACCTGCTGGCCATTTGTGTACCTTTCTTTAAAAAACTGTCCATTTAGCTCCTTCGCCTATTTTTTAATTGGATTATTTGTTTTTGTTGCTATCTGTCTTTATATTTTGTATATTAACCCTTTATCAGATATATGGTTTGAAAATATATTTCCATTCTATAGGTTGCATTTTTACTTTAATTTTTTTTTTTCTGTGCAGACTTTTTTAGTTGATATAGTACCACTTGTTTATTTTTTATTTTGTTGCTTGTGCTTTAAGTGTCATATCCAAAAAATCATTGCTGAGGCCCATGTCAAGGAGTAATTTTTCTGTTTTCTTCTAACAGTTTTATGGTTTCCGGTCTTACATTTAAGTCCTTAGTTTATTTCAAGTTAATTTTTGTGAGTGGTGTAAGATAGTGGTCTTGTTTTATTCTTTTACATGTGAATATCCAATTTTCCCAGCACCATGTATTAAAGATACTGTCTTTTCTATATTGATTATTCTTGGATCCCTTGTCAAAAATTAGTTCACCGTATATGCTTGGGTTTATTTCTCAGCTCTCAGTTCTGTCCAGTTGGTTTATCTGTCTGCTTTTATGCCAATATTGCACAGTTTTTATTACTGTAGCTTGATATAACTATTATATAGATTTAAATGAGGTAGTGCGATGTCTGATGTGTTCTTTTCTCTCAGGATTTCTTCAGCTATTCAAGGTCTTTTGTGATTGCATATAAATTTTAGAATTTTTTGTACTTCTATACAAAATGCCATTTCTATCTTGATAGGGAGTGCACTGAATCTATAGATGGCTTTTGGTAGCATTCACATTTTAACAATATTAATTCTTCCCATCTATGAACACTGGATACTTTTCCATTTTTACTTGTGTTTTCTTTGATTTTTTTCATCAATTTCTGATAGTTTTCACAGTAAAGATTTTTAGCCTCCTTGGTTAAATTTATTCCTAAATATTTTTGGTTTTGATATTGATATTTATTTTTAATATATTCTTAATATTGCAGGTGGCATAATTTTTATTTACAAGTAATTCATTGTTGGTGTATAGAAACACTACTGGTTTTTTGGGTTTTTTTTTTTGTTTTTTTAAATCTTGCTTATACTGTGTCATCTATTTATTTATTTATTTATTTATTTTTGGCCGTGTTGGGTCTTCGTTTCGTGTGAGGGCTTTCTCTAGTTGCGGCAAGCGGGGGCCACTCTTCATCGCGGTGCACGGGCCTATCACTATCGCCGCCTCTCTTGTTGTGGGGCACAGGCTCCAGACGCGCAGGCTCAGTAGTTGTGGCTCACGGGCCTAGTTGCTCCGTGGCATGTGGGATCCTCCCAGACCAGGGCTCGAACCCGTGTCCCCTGCATTGGCAGGCAGATTCTCAACCACTGCGCCACCAGGGAAGCCCCACACTACTGGTTTTTGTATGTTAATTTTGTGTCATACAACTTTACTGAATTTGTTGATTGGATCTAAGTTTTTTGGTGGAGTCTTTAGCATTTTCTATGTATAAATTCATGTCATATGCAAATAGAGACAATTTTACTTCTTCCTTTCGAATTCTGATGCCTTTTTAAAAGTTATTTTATTTTTAATTTTTTTGCCTCACTGCTCTAGCTAGAACTTCCAGTAAGTGGTAAGAGTGGGCACCATTTTCTTGTTCCTGATCCTAGAGGATAAGCTTCCAAACTTTCACCATTGAGTATGATGTTAGCTGTGGGCTTGTCATATATGACCTTTATTTTATTGAAGTACATTCCTTCTATGCCTTAATTTGTTCAGAGCTTTTATCATAAACAGATGTTGAGTTTTGTCAGATGCTTTTTCTGCATCTATTTATCTCATCATATGATTATTTTCTTTCATATTATTAACGTTATATATCACGTTGATTGATTTGTGTATGTTGAAGGATCCTTGCAGCCCAGGGATAAATTCCACTTGATAATGGTGAATGATCTTTCTAATGTCTTGCTAAATTTGGTTTGCTAGTATTTTATTGAGCATTTTTGCATCTACATTCATTACGGACATCAACCTGGAGTTTTCTTTTCTGGTATTGTTCTTTTCTGACTTTGGCATCAGGGTAATGCTGGCTTTGTAAAATGAGTTTGGGAATGTTCCCTCCTCTTCAATTTTTTTGAAGAATTTGGGAAGGATTGACCTTAATTCTCCTTTAAAGGTTTCACTGGTAAAATTCACCAGTGAAGTCATCTGGTCTGGGGCTTTTCTTCATTGGGAGATTTTTGATTACTGATTCAATCTACTTATTAGTAATTAGTTTTTTCAAATTTTCTGTTTCTTTCTGAGTCAATCTTGGTAGGTTATATGTTTCTAAGACTTTTTCCATTACTTCTAGATTGTCAAGTTTGTTGGCATTTAGTTGTTCTTAGCTGTCAGTTATGAATCTTAGTATTTCTGTGGTATGAATAGAAATGTCTTCTTTTCCTTTTATTATTTGAATTAGATCCTCTCCTTTTTTTCTTGGTTAGTCTAGGTAACAGTTTGTCAATTTTGTTTACCCTTTCAAAGAACCAATTCAGTTTGGTTACCATTTCTATTGTTTTCTTATTCTCTATTATATTTTATTTTATTTCATTTTTCACACACACACACTGTATTTTATTTTTACAAGAGATAAATAGACTGACACCAAGCATTGTACATGGATGACCACAACAAAAGCAACAATGATTGCAATTACCAAACATGAAACACACTCATACTATGTCATAATATTGACATTCAGTCCAGTAATCCTCCACTGCAACAGCTCCTTTACTTTGCAGTGAAAATTGATTTGTATATTATTTGCCTCTGAGTGCTTGTGGGATTTTTTTTTTTTTAATTCAGACAGAAAGTCACAAAAATTATACTCATCCTCATCAGTTCACTCAGTCCCATGTAATTAATTTCTTTTTTTTCATCTTGATCTTTTGTTAGCACTTTTATGAGTTCATCAGTTTTTCATTAGAGTTCTGAAAATGCTTATTCATTCAGTTCAGCAGTACAGTCAGTTACCAGAAACCTGTACTTGTCAGAGTCTTTTCCATGAATTTCTTGAAGATGAAACCCTTTTATAGGAACATATTTGCAAAATCATCAGAGTACACCCAGAACTGTCTGTAAATGACAAAAGACTTAAAAATGACCACAGTTAAAGATTTGATGAAAGTTCATAATAATGCAGTTGACAAGAAAATTAGTTATTTCTGAGATATACATTTTAAAGTAATAACTAGGATTATTACTTATAACATTATACCAGAACATATAAGATTTTTAGAAATTTCATGTAATGTCTGAAACATTTATATTAACATATTTCCATACATATTTCCATACAAATACAAATATAAGATTTTTAGAAATTTCATGTAATGTCTGAAACATTAATATTAACATATTTCTATACAAATAACCCAATGAAAGTTTAGCATTAGTTGTTTTGTTTGTTTTTTTATACTGCAGGTTCTTATTAGGCATCAGTTTTATACACATCAGTGTATACATGTCAATCCCAATCGCCCAATTCAGCACACCACCATCCCCACCCCACTGCAGTTTTCCCCCCTTGGTGTCCATATGCCCATTTTCTACATCTGTGTCTCAACTTCTGCCCTGCAAACCGGCTCATCTGTACCATTTTTCTAGGTTCCACATACATGCATTAATATAGGATATTTGTTTTTCTCTTTCTGACTTACTTCACTCTGTATGACAGTCTCTAGATCCATCCATGTCTCAACAAATGACTCAATTTCGTTCCTTTTTATGGCTGAGTAATATTCCATTGTATATATGTACCACTTCTTCTTGATCCATTCGTCTGTTGATGGGCATTTAGGTTGCTTCCATGACCTGGCTATTGTAAATAGTGCTGCAATGAACATTCGGGTGCATGTGTCTTTTTGAATTACGGTTTTCTCTGGGTATATGCCCAGTAGTGGGATTGCTGGGTCATATGGTAATTCTATTTTTAGTTTTTTAAGGAACCTCCATATTGTTCTCCATAGTGGCTGTATCAATTTACATTCCCACCAACAGTGCAAGAGGGTTCCCTCTTCTCCACACCCTCTCCAGCATTTGTTGTTTGTAGATTTTTCTGATGATGCCCATTCTAACAGGAGTGAGGTGATACCTCATTGTAGTTTTGATTTGCATTTCTCTAATAATTAGTGATGCTGAGCATCTTTTCATGTGCTTCGTGGCTGTCTGTATGTCTTCTTTGGAGAAATGTCTATTTAGGTCTTCTGCCCATTTTTGGATTGGGGTGTTTATTTCTTTAATATTGAGCTGAATGAGCTCTTTATATATTTTGGAGATTAATCCTTTGTCCGTTGATTCATTTGCAAATATTTTCTCCCATTCTGAGGGTTGTCTTTTCGTCTTGTTTATGGTTTCCTTTGCTGTGCAAAAGCTTTGAAGTTTCATTAGGTCCCACTTGTTTATTTTTGTTTTTATTTCCATTACTCTAGGAGGTGGATCAAAAAAGATCTTGCTGTGATTGATGTCAAAGAGTGTTCTTCCTATGTTTTCCTCTAAGAGTTTTATAGTGTCCAGTCTTATATTTAGGTCTCTAATCCATTTTGAGTTTATTTTTGTGTATGGTGTTAGGGAGTATTCTAATTTCATTCTTTTACATGTAGCTGTCCAGTTTTCCCAGCACCACTTATTGAAGAGATTGTCTTTTCTCCATTGTATATCTTTGCCTCCTTTGTCATAGATTAGTTGACCATATGTGCGTGGGTTACTCTCTGGGCTTTCTATCTTGTTCCATTGATCTATGTTTCTGTTTTTGTGCCAGTACCATATTGTCTTGATTACTGTAGCTTTGTAGTATAGTCTGAAGTCAGGGAGTCTGATTCCTACAGCTCCATTTTTTTCCCTCAAGACTGCTTTGGCTATTCGGGGTCTTTTGTGTCTCCATACAAATTTTAAGATGATTTGTTCTAGCTCCGTAAAAAATGCCATTGGTAATTTGATAGGCATTGCATTGAATCTGTAGATTGCTTTGGGTAGTATACTCATTTTCACAATGTTGATTCTTCTAGTCCAAGAACATGGTATATCTCTCCATCTGTTGGTATCATCTTTAATTTCTTTCATCAGTGTCTTATAGTTTTCTGCATACAGGTCTTTTGTCTCCCTAGGTAGGTTTATTCCTAGGTATTTTATTCTTTTTGTTGCAATGGTAAATGGGAGTGTTTCCATAATTTCTCTTTCAGATTTTTCATCATTAGTGTATAGGAATGCAAGAGATTTCTGTGCATTAATTTTGTAGCCTGCAACTTTACCATATTCATTAATTAGCTCTAGCAGTTTTCTGGTGGCAGTTTTAGGATTCTCTATGTATAGTATCATGTCATCCGCAAACAGTGACAGTTTTACTTCTTCTTTTCCAATTTTTATTCCTTTTATTTCCTTTTCTTCTCTGATTGCTGTGGCTAGGACTTCCAGAACTATGTTGAATAATAGTGGTGAGAGTGGACATCCTTGTCTCGTTCCTGATCTTAGAGGAAATGCTTTCAGTTTTTCACCATTGAGAATGATGTTTGCTGTGGGTTTGTCATATATGGCCTTTATTATGTTGAGGTAGGTTCCCTCTATGCCCACTTGCTGGAGAGTTTTTATCAGAAATGGGTGTTGAATTTTGTCAAAAGCTTTTTCTACATCTATTGAGATGATCATATGGTTTTTATTCTTCAATTTGTTAATATGGTGTATTACATTGATTGATTTGCGTATATTGAAGAATCCTTGCATCCCTGGGATAAATCCCACTTGATCGTGGTGTATGATCCTTTTAATGTGTTGTTGGATTCTGTTTGCTAGTATTTTGTTGAGGATTTTTGCATCTATATTCATCAGTGATATTGGTCTGTAATTTTCTTTTTTTGTAGTGTCTTTGTCTGGTTTTGGTATCAGGGTGATGGTGGCCTCATAGAATGAGTTTGGGAGTGTTCCTTCCTCCGCAATTTTTTGGAAGAGTTTGAGAAGGATGGGTGTGAGCTCTTCTCTAAATGTTTGATAGAATTCACCTGTGAAGCCATCTGGTCCTGGACTTTTGTTTGTTGGAAGATTTTTAATCACAGTTTCAATTTCATTACTTGTGATTGGTCTGTTCATATTTTCTGTTTCTTCCTGGTTCAGTCTTGGAAGGTTATACCTTTCTAAGAATTTGTCCATTTCTTCCAGGTTGTCCATTTTATTGGCCTAAAGTTGCTTGTAGTAGTCTCTTAGGATGCTTTGTATTTCTGCGATGTCTGTTGTAACTTCTCCTTTTTCATTTCTAATTTTATTGATTTGAGTCCTCTCCCTCTTTTTCTTGATGAGTCTGGCTAATGGCTTATCAATTTTGTTTATCTTCTCAAAGAACCAACTTTTAGTTTTATTGATCTTTGCTATTGTTTTCTTTGTTTCTATTTCATTTATTTCTGCTCTGATCTTTATGATTTCTTTCCTTCTGCTAACTTTGGGTTTTGTTTGTTCTTCTTTCTCTAGTTTCTTTAGGTGTAAGGTTAGATTGTTTACTTGAGATTTCTTGTTTCTTTAGGTAGGCTTGTATAGCTATAAACTTCCCTCTTAGAACTGCTTTTGCTGCATCCCATAGGTTTTGGGTCGTCGTGTTTTCCTTGTCATTTGTCTCTAGGTATTTTTTTATTTCCTCTTTGATTTCTTCAGTGCTCTCTTGGTTATTTAGTAACGTATTGTTTAGCCTCCATGTGTTTGTGCTTTTTACATTTTTTTCCCTGTAATTCATTTCTAATCTCATAGCGTTGTGGTCAGAAAAGATGCTTGATATGATTTCAATTTTCTTAAATTTACTGAGGCTTGATTTGTGACCCAAGATGTGATCTATCCTGGAGAATGTTCCGTGAGCACTTGAGAAGAATGTGTAATCTGCTGTTTTTGGATGGAATGTCCTATATATATCAATTAAATTTATCTGGTCTATTGTGTCATTTAAAGCTTCTCTTTCCTTATTTATTTTCATTTTGGATGATCTGTCCATTGGTGTAAGTGAGGTGTTAAAGTCCCCCACTATTATTGTGTTACTGTCGATTTCCTGTTTTATAGCTGTTAGCAGTTGCCTTATGTATTGAGGTGCTCCTATGTTGGGTGCATATATATTTATAATTGTTATATCTTCTTCTTGGATTGATCCCTGGATCATTATGTAGTGTCCTTCCTTGTCTCTTGTAACCTTCTTTATTTTAAAGTCTATTTTATCTGATATGAGTATTGCTACTCCAGCTTTCTTTTGATTTCCATTTGCATGGAATATCTTTTTCCATCCCCTCACTTTCAGTCTGTATGTGTCCCTAGGTCTAAAGTGGGTCTCTTGTAGACAGCATATATATGGGTCTTGTTTTTGTATCCATTCAACCAGTCTATGTCTTTTGGTTGGGGCATTTAATCCATTCACGTTTAAGGTAATTATCGATATGTATGTTCCTATGACCATTTTCTTAATTGTTTTGGGTTTGTTTTTGTAGGTCCTTTTCTTCTCTTGTGTTTCCCACTTAGAGAAGTTCCTTTAGCATTTGTTGTAGAGCTGGTTTGGTGGTGCTGAATTCTCTTAGCTTTTGCTTGTCTGTAAAGCTTTTGATTTCTCCATCAAATCTAAATGAGATCCTTGTCGGGTAGAGTAATTTTGGTTGTAGGTTCTTCCCTTTCATCACTTTAAGTATATCATGCCATTCCCTTCTGGCTTGCAGAGTTTCTGCTGAGAAATCAGCTGTTAACCTTATGGGAGTTCCCTTGTATGTTATTTGTCGTTTTTCCCTTGCTGCTTTCAATAATTTTTCTTTGTCTTTAATTTTTACCACTTTGATTACTATGTGTCTTGGCGTGTTTCTCCTTGGGTTTATCCTGTATGGGACTCTCTGCACTTCCTGGACTTGGGTGGCTATTTCCTTTCCCATGTTAGGGGAGTTTTCGACTATAATCTCTTCAAATATTTTCTCTGGTCCTTTCTCTCTCTCTTCTCCTTCTGCGACCCCTATAATGCGAATGTTGTTGCGTTTAATGTTGTCCCAGACGTCTCTTAGGCTGTCTTCATTTCTTTTCATTCTTTTTTCTTTAGTCTGTTCCGCAGCAGTGAATTCCACCATTCTGTCTTCTAGGTCACTTATCCGTTCTTCTGCCTCAGTTATTCTGCTATTGATTCCTTCTAGTGTAGTTTTCATTTCAGTTATTGTATTGGTCATCTCTGTTTGTTTGTTCTTTAATTCTTCTAGGTCTTTGTTAATCATTTCTTGCATCTTCTCAATCTTTGCCTCCATTCTTATTCCGAGGTCCTGGATCATCTTCACTATCATTATTCTGAATTCTTTTTCTGGAAGGTTGCCTATCTCCACTTCATTTAGTTGTTTTTCTGGGGTTTTTTCTTGTTCCTTCATCTGGTACATAGCCCTCTGCCTTTTCATCTTCTCTATCTTTCTGTAACTGTGGTTTTTGGTCCACAGGCTGCAGGATTGTAGTTTTTCTTGCTTCTGCTGTCTGCCCTCTGGTGGTTGAGGCTATCTAAGAGGCTTGATGGGAGGCTCTGGTGGTGGGTAGAGCTGACTGTTGCTGTGGCGGTCAGAGCTCAGTAAAACCTTAATCCACTTGACTGTTGATGGGTGGGGCTGGGTTCTCTCCCTCTTGCTGTGGTGGTCAGAGCTCAGTAAAACCTTAATCCACTTGGCTGTTGATGGGTGGGGCTGGGTTCCCTCCCTGTTGGTTGTTTTGCCTGAGGCAATCCAACACTGGAGCCTACCCGTGCTCTTTGGTGGGGTTAATGGCAGACTCTGGGAGGGCTCACGCCAAGGAGAACTTCCCAGAACCTCTGCTGCCAGTGTCCTTATCCCCACGGTGAAACAGAGCCACCACCCGCCTCTGCAGGAGACCCCCCAACACCAGCAGGTCGGTCTGGTTCAGTCTCCCCCAGGGTCACTGCTCCTTCCCCTGGGTCCCGATGCACACATTACTTTGTGTGTGTCCTCCAAGAGTGGGGTCTCTCTTTCCCCCAGTCCTGTCAAAGTCCTGCAATCAGTTCCCACTAGGCTTGAAAGTCTGATTCTCTAGGAATTCCTCCTCCCGTTGCCGGACCCCCAGGTTGGGAAGCCTGACGTGGGGCTCAGAACCTTCACTCCAGTGGGTGGACTTCTGTGGTATAAGTGTTCGCCAGTCTGTGAGCCACCCACCCAGCAGTTATGGGATTTGATTTTACTCTGATTGCTCCCCTCCTACCATCTCACTGTGGCTTCTCCTCTGTCCTTGGACGTGGGGTATCCTCCTTGGTGAAGTCCAGGGTCATCCTGTCAATGATTGTCCAGCAGCCAGTTGTGATTCTGGTGCTCTCGCAAGAGGGAGTGAGAGCACGTCCTTCTACTCCACCATCTTGGTTAATCTCTCTATTTTATTTATTTCTGCTTAAATCTTTATTTCCTTCCTTCTGATAAATTTGGGCTAAGTTTATTGGTTTTTTTCTAGGTTTTTAAGGCATAGAGTTAGGGTGTTTATTTGGAATTTTTGTTGTTTCTTAATATATGATTTACTGCTTAGAACTGCTTTTGCTGCATCTCATAAGTTTTGGTATGTTGTGTTTCCATTTTTGTTCATCCCAAGATATTTTTTATTCCCCCTTTAATTTCTTCTTTGATCTATTGGCTTTTCAGGAGAGTGTTGTTTAATTTCTATATATTCATGAATTTTCCAATTTTCCTCCTGTTATTGATTTCTAGTTTCATACAGTTGTGGTCAGAAGAGATACTTGGTATGTTTCAATCTTCTTGAATTTGCTAGGTCTTGTTTTGTGGCCTAATATATTGTCTATCCTAGAAAATGGTCTCAGTGTGATTGAGAAGAATATGTATTCTGCTATTGACAGATAGAATGTTCTACATATGTCTGTAGTTTGATTTGGTCTATAGCGTTTTTCAAACAGATGTTTCTTTATTGATTCTCTGTCTGGGATGATACATTTATTGTTGAGAATGGGTTATTGAAGTTCCCAACTATTATTTAATTACTGTTATTTTCTCCTTTAGCTCTATCAATTTTTTCTTTATGTATTTAGGTGCTCTGATGTGAGGCACATAAATATTTGCAAAAGTAGGGTTTTATAATCTTAAGATGTTTTATATAAGCCTCATGGTAATCACAAGAGAAAACCCTATTATTATAACATCCTATTTTAAGCTGATAATAACTTAACTTCAATAAAATCCCTAAATTTTACACTTTTCATGTCTCCTTCCCTTCACATTGTAGGTTGTTATGTTACAGTTTTCATATTTTTTATATTATGTAACTAATAACAGATTATCATAGTTATTGTTATTTTTACAACCTTTGTTTTTTATCTTTTAAACTAGAGTTGTAAGTGAATTATTCATCACCATTACCATATTATGGAATCTAACTTTGACTATATATTTACTTTTACCAGCAAGTTTTACACTACTTTCTTATGTTTTTATGATTGTTAATTAGAGTCCTTTTTTACTTCTACTCAAAGAACTCTATCATTTCTTGTAAGGCAAGTCTAGTGGTGTTGAACTTCCTCAGCTTTTGTTTGTTCAAGAAAGTCTTTATCCTTCCTTCATTTCTGAAAGACAGCTTTGCTGGGTATATAATTTTTGCTTGGCAATTCTTTCTTTTAATATTTAATATATCATGACTTTCTACACTGACCTGAACAGTTTCTATTGAGAAATCCACCAATAGTTTTATGGGGGTTATCTTATATAATTTCTCTCTTTTGCTGTTTTAAAAATTATTTTTTTGTCTTTGTCTTTTGACAATTTAATTATAATGTATCTCAGTGTAGCCCTATTCAGGATCAAATTATTTGGTGGTCTTTGGGCCTCATGAATCTGGATGTCTATTTTTTTCCCCACATTTTGTAATTTTTCAGCCAGTATTACCTTAAATATACTTTCTGTCCCTTTCTCTTTCGTTTTTCCATTTTGGAATTTCCATAACATGAATACTCTTTCTTTTAATTGTGTCCCATAAGTCCTGTAGGCTTTCTTCATTCTTTTTCATTCTTTTTGCTTTTTTCTCCTCTGACTGGGTAATTTCAAATGTCCTATCTTTCAGATCACTGATTCTTCTTCATGGTCAAGAATGCTTTTGAAGCTCTCTATTGAATTCTTCAATTCATTGTATTTTTCAACTCTAGGATTTCTGTTCATTTGTTTGGGATTTTTTTCTTTGGATGGTTTCTCTTTCTTTGCTGAACCTATTTTGTTCATGCATTGCTTTCCTAATTTTGTTGAATATTTGTCTGTATGTTCATGTAATTCACTAAACTTCTTTAAGTGGATTATTCTGAATTCTTTGTCAGACATTTCATAGATGTTGTTTTCTTTAGTATCAGTTCACGGTGTCATATTTACATGATTTTTCATGATCCTTGATTCCTTCCATTCATATATTGGCATTTGGGTATGCAGTTTCCTCTTCTCCAGAGTTCATAGGTTTGCTTTGACAGATAGAATTCTCCACCAGTCAGCTCAGTTTGGGTTTCTGTATGTGTCTGCTGGTAATGTCCTTGGGCAGGTGGAGCCTGTTATCAGGGTATATTTTAGGGTGAGGCAACTGCCCAAGCCCTGAGGTTGTGGGGGGATGCCACTGGGGACTCTTGGATAGGACTTCTGGCTTGGTTCCCTGTCCAAGTAAGACTGTAAAATGGTCTCCACAGTTGCCTGGATGTTCTGGTCAGGCTTTTTATTAGCCAATCAGGACTGGATACTCTACTCAGCAGTAGGTGGGACTATGAATTATCTTCCCTGCCATGGCAGAGCAGCAGGATATGGCCCAGGGCTTGTACAGCTCATTGTTTGGGGACTTGAATCAGGCAAGAGTGTGTACCAAATTCCTTGGCAAGGTGAGGCCACCAGTTTTGCTCTGCAGATAGGGAAAGCTGTGGACTGTGCTCTCTGTTTAATTGCCATGGTAAGTTGAGCTGTTGGATGGGCTATGCAGCTTCTTGTGTACTCTGGTTAGGTTCCCAAATTAGGTGGGTTAAAGGCTGTATTCAGTAATAAACAGGGCAATGAATTAGTTTTCCTGCCCACCAGGCCCAGCATTAGAAGCAGCTCCAGGACCAGTAAGGCCCTTTGTTTGTGGTCTTGACTCAAGCTGACCCATACCCCATGTTCCCTGGCTTACAGAGTTACTGGTTTTCAGAGAGGATGGTTTGTCCTCTCTGGAAAGGATTTTGTGAACTGTTAGCTCTTCCTCCTCACCTCTCTGCTGGAGCTTGCTGGGCTATGTAGTCTCCAGGCATTCCTACCATCCTCTCTGTCCAGAGAGGCCAGAAGTTACATGCACAAGTGGGTAGGGCTATGGGTCAGCTCCCCTATCTGTAACATGGGAATGCCCCCTCCAGGCACCTCCAAAATTTCCCCCCAAATGCTTTCTCAGTAGGTGCTGAGAGCTACATTCAGCAACATGTGGAGCTATGAATTAACTTCCCTTCCCAGTCATTGCAAGGTAAACCTCCATGCCCAGTATTGACTTTTCTCTGGAGATGATCAGCTCTGCTTACCATTCTGTCAGCTTGAACATTACTGGGCTATGCAGTTTCCAGGTGTTCTTGCCAGCCCTTCTGGTCAGATGGGACCCAGAACCATGTTTAGTATTGGATGGGGTTATGGCTCAGCTCCCCTGCCTGGGCAGTGGGAACGGACAGGGCTCCAGCATCAGTGTATCTTCTTGTTTGAGGACCCAAATCAGGCAAACCTCTACTCTGCCAATTTCCCTGGTTAGACTGTACCACTTAACTTGGTTCTGCAGATGATCAAAGCCTCTGGTTTGGACTACTGCTTGTGCTCTGAAGGTAGGAACTTGGTCTGCTAAGGTCTGAATGAGGGATGTTATAAGCCCCTCTCCCTTTCTCCATCACAACCAGATTCTCAGTGGTCAAGGACCATAGATTCCCTGTAATACTCATGGGGCGAAACCAGAGTTGGGAACCAGACAAAGTGACCCACAATGCTGGGGGTCTGGATGGACCCTATAGACTCTGTTTCCCCAGTGAAGGAACCATAGGTTCAGGGAAGACCTCTTTGCATGATGGTGTGTCAACCAAGGAGAGGGGTAATGTGGTCAGCAGGTAGCTGCTCTTCTTACCCCTCTAATGCAATCTGTCTTGTTCTCTGTGATGTAGGGGTTGCTTCAGCCTCACCCCCATGTTATAACATTCTTTCAGTGGTGTCTTGTCCATGAATAGTTATCAGTTATTCTTCTTATGATGGGGATCAAATCAGTAATGACCTATGTTGCCATGTTGGTGACATCCTTTTTGTAGGAGTTAAATAAATCTCAACACTTAGAACATACCTAAAGAGACAGTATTGACCAAATACCTTGACCTATTAAAAAAAAAAAAAATATATATATATATATATATATATTTGTGTCTGTGTATATGAGTGTGTGTGTGTGTATATATGTATATATTTGTATGTATACCTATTTGTATATATATGATTACCTTTATAGGAATATTGAAGTATACTAATCTCAATGTTATAGATTATCTTAAATATAAAAATGTTTTCTCAAGGACACTACTACTGTGAAAATTTCTAATAAAATAATTTGCTAAAAATAAATTACTTTGTTTAAATATTCTAAAATAGTAAAGTATGAATAGGAGTATAGAGTTGTTAGAAAAGTATAAACTGGAAAAACATGGTTTTTGGCTTATTTCCAGTAACTTGGTCATTATTTTTTTTTATAAATAATAGTGAAGGAATTACTATCACTATAAATGTTGGTGTAAGAATTGTTAGCAGATTTTTAAATGCATCTCAAGATTACTTATTATCTTTACTTGTTTTTAAAAGTTCTTACGGCTTTTTTTTTTTTTTTTTGGTATCTGTTCCATTTCTACTCCAAGTAGTGTACTGCATACAATTCTGATGATAATGATATTAACTGCTATAACAATATACCCCAAACTGGGTAGCTTAAACAACACTTTATTTTCTCATAGTTTTGGAAACTGGGAGTCCAAGATCAAGTTTTGGAAACTGGTGGCAGAGTGGGGTTTCTCTGAGGCCTCTCTCCTTGGCTTTCAGACTGTTATCCTCTTCTTCCTCTTCAGATGGTATTTCCTCTGTACATACATACCTCTGGTGTATCTTCCTCTTCTAAGAACATTAGTCATATTGAATCAGTGCATCACTATAATGACTTCATTTTAACTTAATAACCTCTTTAAAGATCTTATCTTTAAGAATGGTTACATTCTGAGGTATTTGGGTTGGGGTTTCAACGTATGAATTTTGTGGGGACACACTTCAGCCCATAACATTCCACCCTTTGGAACTCAATGTCCTTCCCACATGCAAAGTCTGTTTCCCCCATCCCAACAGCCTAAAGGTCTTAACACATTTCAACAGTAATTCTAAGTCCAAATTATCATCTAAATATTATCTAAATCAATTGTGGGTGGAACTCAGGTGTGATTCATCCTGAAGCAAAATTCCTCTCTAGCTGAGAACCTGTAAAACTAGACAAGTTATAGGTTTCCAAAATACTACTGCAGAACAGGAACAGGACAGACATTCCCACCCAAAAAAGGAGAAATTAGAAAGAAGAAAGTGGCTGTGGGCAGGACAAATTTCATTAGGTTGTAAAGCTTGAGGATAATACTCTTTGACTGGATGCTCTGTGTTGAGCCCCACATGGTTCTTGCTCCCACTTCCCTCCCACTTGAGTGGTAGCTTTGTCCAAGCATCCCTGGATGGCAATCTCACTCTTGAGGCCCCCAACAATGGCAACCTGGTCTCCTGAAAAACAAGAAGTCCTCACCCTCTGAAACCAAAGAGACAGTCTTGAGCCCAGAACTGTGATGGGAGTGGCAGCACCTGAACAGCTTTTTAGGGCCTTCTTTCTTTTTCTTGAAGGATGACATGTTTACAGGATAGCTCTATTGACTTGTAAAATTTCAGAAATCACATCCTTCATTTTGTCCCATCTCTATCCCCTTTATTCCAAGCTGGCAATATTTCTGTTGGTATAATCCTATCTTTATTCCTGGCTTTAGCTGAGATAGCTGATTAAATCTGTGGATGATCTCTCTATGCAGTGATAATTCAGCCATACCCTGTGTTCTCTCTAGAGCATACTTTTTCATTTTTTGCTGTACAAATAGGCTGAGAATTTTCCAAATCTTCATTTCTGGTTTCTTTTGCTTAACAATTCCTTCAAGTTATCTCTCTCATCTTGTATTTTACTATAAGTGATAAGGGGAAATCTGGCCATGCCTTCAACATGTTGCTTAAAAGTCTCCTCTCCTAAATATCAAGGTAGTCATTCACAAGCCTTCCACGTGCTAAACACTAGAACACAATTCAGCCCAGCTCTTTAGCACTTTATAAAAGGGATTATATTTTCTCCTGTTTATAATAATGTGTTCCTCATTTCTGTCTGAGACCAGAAACACGTTTAACATTCCTATTTCTATCAATATTAAGTTCATTATGACATATGTATTCTCTAAGATGATACTTTCTCTACAATTCTCATCTTTTCTTTCTAAACCCTCACCAGACTTATCTTTACCATCCATATTTCTACAAACACTCCCTTCAAGACAATCTAAAATGTTCTAGTATGTGCCTCAAAGCTCTTCCAGCCTCTACTCATCACCCAGTTCCAAAGTCACTTCTACATTTGGGGGTATTTGTTATAGCAGCACCCCAGATCATGGTACCAAAATGTATATTTGTTAGCTTAAGCTTTTATAACAAAATACCAGAGACTGGTTGGCTTAAACAACAGAAATTTGTTTAAGCCAACAAATTTGTTAAAATTCTCGTAGTTCTGAAGGCTAAAAGTTCAAGGTCAAGGTCCAGCAGGGTTGGTTTCTATAAAATTCTCCTCAGTCTGCAGACAGTACCTTCTAGCTCTGTCCTCCCATGGGTGCATAGGGGTGGGGGGGATGAGGGGTGGGGAGAGAGAGAGGGTGGGGAGAGAGATAGAGTGTGCATAAACACTCCTCTGGTATCTCTTCTAAGATATACTAGCCCTATCTAATTAGAGACCCACCATTACAACCTCATTTAACCTTAATTACCTCATTAAAGACCCTATTTTTAAACAGAATCACTTTGGGGTTAGAGCCTTCAATATATGAATTTTGGAAGGAAAACAATTTGGTCCATAACAATCAGAGAAACAGCGCTTGGCATATAGTTACTGCAGATGCTGAATGGATCTTATGAATAAACACAGTTGCATTCTGTTATCAAAAGAGAAGCATGAGTCAGAAATAATTATTGCTAGAAAATTACCAGTTGCTTTTTCCATAAATTACTTTGAAATTTGACTAATATGGAGAAAAGATAATTGTATTAGTTTGCTATGGCTGCCACCACAAAATGCTACAGATTGGGTGGCTTAAACAACAGAAATTTATTTTTTCACAATTCTGGTAGCTAGAAGTCCAAAATCAAGGTACTGGCAGGTTTGGTTTCTTCTGAGGCCACTCTACTTGGTTTGGTGATGACTGCCTTTTTACTGTGTCCTCACATGGATTTTCCTTGGTGCCTGAAAATCCCTGGTGTCTCGCTATGAGTCCAAATTTCCTTTTCTTATAAAGATACCACTCACATTATATTAGAGCCCACCCATATGACCTCGGTTAACATTAATTATTCCTTTAAAGGCCTTATCTCCAAATATAGTCACATTATGATGAACCAAACGTTAGGGCTTCAACACATGAATTTTGGGGAAACAATTCATCCCATAACAACTATCATTATATTTTACTGCACTGTGTTGAAAAGAAATGTTACAAATTTTAAGAAAACTATGCTATCTGCCTACTTTAAACTATGTATAGATTTTTAGGCAAAAAATCTAGTCTTGAAAAATTTGGTGTCAGAGTTTTATATGTACTTAAAAATCTCTTAGCAAAGGGAGATACATTTATAAATAATTTCTCATTTTTGAGATAAATTAGCCATTAATAAAAATGCTAATCATTGAAGAAAGGGGTGTTGGCATGAACAGCAAGGACAAAAACTAGGTAAGAACAATGTCTTTTCCATTCTGTATGGGGAAGTTGAAGAGATGTCATTATTATTGCTCTGAATTTCAGAGATGAAAAACAGAAAGAACAGCTGAAGAAGATTTAGTGATCAGTACATCTCTCCAGATACCAAATTAGGTGGTAGTCATGTGTTTAACAATTCACTGAATGTTAGTCTTTAGTTATTGGCTAAATTAGTAGAAACTAACTTATCAGGAGCAAGACTTTGTTTTAAATTTCAACATCTTTAATGGTAAAAGGCAATGATTTTTTTTAAATTAATGAATGGATTCCAAGGGTCTACAGCAGTGCCTGGCAAAAGGCACTTGATAAATATTGTTTGCATAAATATTGCCATTGCTTCATTCATTCAGAGAAATGTTCTTACAGTCAAAGCCTTCCCAAGCATAAACTTTATTCTAAGTTTAAGGTCCCACTTTGTTGTAGTTGGGAACACATGAAAAATAAGTAACATAAGAGATATGTTAAAAGGCGAGAAGTGCAGGTTAAGAGAGATAAGGAATGATCAATGTGGAAGGGAGAAGGAAACAGATTGTAGTATAAAATTTTGTAGTCAGGAGAGGTCACCCTAAGAAGATGTCTGAGCAAGGACTTGAATCAGGATAAGGAGTTAACAAGAAGAAAGTTTAGAGAAAAAAACCCTAAAATGAGAATATATCCAGCTTCCTGAATATCCTCAAGTCCATCAACCAGGAATAAGATGGTACATATACACATGGAGTAAGATCTTGACTTCAAGATGTATCAACATTATACTGGACCAAAGATTGAGACCATGACTCCCTGAAGACATCCAAACTATTAGCATTTAATAAGCAAAGACTTAAACAACAATCTCAGCCATCATAACTTGTGTTTTAGCAGAGTTGCAAAGGTAAACAGAAAAGTAGGAAAGCTTTAGAGTGGAGAAAAGTGAAGATTTCACATAGACCCTGATTACAGGTTGTTGGTATGGGAAAGCTGTAGGCAGTCAAACTAGAAACAGGGTATCCTGTGTGATTGGTTATGTGTGTATGTTTGGTTTTCTCTGGTAGACATAGGACAAACATTGCAGAAGCTGTTGCTTATTAATCAAGTGCTAACCATTTGAGGCCAATTATTACAGGGCTTATGGTTTGGCTTCCTAAATTGTTACTTGAGATAGTAGTCTGAATTCCTATAAGTCTGACATATAGCAGATGGCTTCCTGGGCTATTTACCATAGATAAGAGGGTTGGTTTCCTGGGAAAGTAGTTACAGGTTGTGAATCAGAATTCTACTTTTATATAGAATCTGTCCATTGTCTGCCTGTCTCAGTAAAAACTAAAACCTATGCCTTCCAATCCCCTCATATTTAAACCTTTGTCACACTATCTGCCTTGAATCTACTGGAATTAGGATCAATTTACCTTTTATGCATGATTATGGTAGCCATACCAAGAACAACAAAGGCCCAAGTCGACTCTCATCTTATAGACTATAAAGACTTGTATTATACTTTCCTCATTCTTTCCCTTCTCTCACTTTTCCCCCCTGCTCTATTATACTCTGGAATTTGTGATCCATTATCAGCAAAATCCCACATATATTTAATTTTATCCATATATTTCTTCCATCTTTACTTTCTTGTTCTAATGAGAACACTAATTCCCCTCAAGCCTTCTCCAGTGGCAACTCCAAGTAGCTCTTTTCAGCCCACTTTTTTCTCCCTCTTGAGAAAACACAGACACACACACAGAGAGAGAAACACACACACGTAATTAGTTTGAATCTCATATAAGATTATATTACTAACTCTTGTTATTACATTCATCCATCCACCCTTGCATATTTCCCAGTTTTTTCCAACATTTTTAACTCCTTGATCAATCTACTCTCTCCAATACTACTACTGTCTTGGGTGCCTTGGTAGTATAATATTCATGTGTACAATCCTTCCAAAGTCCAGCCTCTCAGTACTTTGTTAGATTTTACTGCTAATTCTACAACTCTGACCATTCTTGTAATTATTATTTTTTTGTCATTACCATCCTTATTAACAGAAGGACAGAAGGATCTGGAATATTCAACAAAAAACTTGAGATGGTTTGTGTTTTAGTTTGATAGAGCTGATGTAACAGACTACCACAGACTGAGTGACTTAAACAACAGAAATTTATTTTCTCACAATTCTAAAGGTCAGAAGTCCAAGATCAAGGTATTGGCAGGTTTGGTTTCTTCTGAGGCCTCTCTCTTTGACTTGTAGATTGCTGTCTTCTAGCTGTGTCCTCACATGGTCCTTCCTTTGTGCACTTGCATCACTGAAGTCCCTTTGTGTGTCCAAAATTCCTTTTCTTATAAAGATGCCATCATATTGGATTAGGGCCCACCTTAACAGCCTCATAGTACCTTAATCACCCTTTTAAAGTCTATCTCCAAACACAGCAGTATTCTGCAGTTCTGGGGGTTAGGGCCTCAACATATAAATTTCCAACTCAGCCATAACAGTTTGTATCATGCATCTCCTCAGAGCATTGTCTTCTTTAAAAATCCCAAGTAGAGTGCGTACTTACTACCTTAAGCCTGATTCTTCATAAGCAGGACTGTCCTTTGTAAAAAATACCCTCATTCAAGGACACCTGAGACAGATCCTTGTCCTCTGCCCAACCAAATTCTGAAAACCTATTTGCCTACCTTACTTCTGTACGCTCTAAAAATACATCATTCTCATCATTTGTTTTTAAAGATGTCCCTTACCTTATTCTCTGGATCAGAATGTCTCTGGATCTAAGCCAATTATGCAAGGTCCCCACTGGGTCCTATTCTGTTTATCACCACATCCTGCTTGCATTAACATATTTTTTCAAATTTTCCCATCACTGTGGTAATTCTCAATGCACTTTGTACCCTGCAGTAACATGAAATTTGGTATCAACTTGCTCTGCTCTAACATCATGAAATCGAGGGTGATAACCTCCCAGTGAGACTTTTTAGAATAATATATAAAATTAGAGAATGTTAATCTTTGTTTCCCCAAAAAGCAATGACTTCTTTCATTAAAATTATGACAACTAATTTTTAGAGCCTGTAAAGTATTCAAAGGAGATATGATTCGTAAATACAACCCAAAATAAAATGACTGGACATATCCCAAACTTAATATTTCAGATATTTCTTGATAAATTATTTTTGAAGCAATCTGTCAAATATATACATGCTCCTGACCTCCAAATTTTCCTCTTCTTTAGAATTACTTAGCCTTATATTCCTCCTATTCAGAGGAGACACTGACCTACTTTCTAAGGCTTTGTCACATTGTTCTTGACTTTATTTGGTCTCCAATGCTGTTCTTATTGCCTGTTCAGTTTCTCCCTCAGTGTTTTTCCCTTAATCAACCCACACATTGCTCTTTCCTATGCTAAATAAATAAATAAATAAATAAATAAATAAATAGAAAGAAAGAAAGAAAACAGGAAAAGAAAATCCTTCCTTTGAAACTGTCTTATCCACAATGTCATGCCCTAGTTCTTTCCTTTCATGATAAAACTCATTGACTGAAAGAGTTAATGTCAATGTCTCTATTTCTACCTCATTCCCCAATGCATTAAAAACTGGTGCCTATCTCTATGACTACATAGAAAGAGCTTTTGCTACAATGACTAATGAATTCCTCATCAATAAATTCAGTCCCTGGGATTTGTTCTCATCCTACTTAATCCTACTACAGTATTTTGCACTGTTGAATACACTCTTCTTTAAATCTTCTCTTTCACTTTAGAGAATTTAATATCTATGATTCTTTTTTTTTCTTGACTGTACTTTCTTTAACTTTTAATATGGATTATGTGTTTCTAACTCCCTGAAAACTTTATATTTCCCATGGGTATGTTTTGATATTTAGGAATTTTTTACTATGCATCCGTCCAACTAGGTAATCTCATTTATTACAAAGAATTTATCATCAGTAGAAAGTCTCAATTTAAGTTCAAGCAGGGCATAGTCTCACTACTTTTACTCACTTGTATACTCCCAGTAACTGCTTTGAGCCTATTAAATGGAATATTTTATTTAATGAATAATATGTTGCTGCAAAAGGCATTATTTTGTTCTTTTTATGGTTGAGTAATATTGCACTGTATATATGTACCACATCTTCTTCATACATTCCTCTGTTGATGGGCATTTAGGTTGCTTCCATGCCCTGGCTATTGTAAATTGTGCTGCAATAAATATAGTGGTGCATGTAGCTTTTCAAATTATGGTTTTCTCCAGTTATATGCCCAGGAGTGGGATTGCTGTGTTATATGGTAGTTCTATTTTTAGTTTTCTAAGGAACCTCCATACTGTTCTCCATAGTAGCTGTACCAATTTACACTCCCACCAACAGTGTATGAGGGTTCCCTTTTCTCCACACCCTCTCCAGCATTTATTGTTTGTAGATTTTTTGATGATGGCTATTCTGACCAGTGTGAGGTGATACCTCATTGTAGTTTTGATTTGCATTTCTCTAATAAATTAGTAATGTTGAGAATCTTTTCATGTGTTTTTGTGCATCTGTATGTCTTCTTTGGAGAACTATCTATTTAGATCTTCTGCCCATTTTTTGATTGGGTTATTTGTTTTTTGTTTTTTGTTTTTGAAATTGAGCTGTATGAGTTGTTTGTAAATTTTGGAGATTAACCCCTTGTCAGTTGCTTCATTTGCAAATATTTTCTCCCATTCTGCAGGTTGTCTTTTTGTTTTGTTTATGGTTTCCTTTGTTGTGCAAAAGCCTTTAAGTTTAATTAGGTCCCATTTGTTTATTTTTGTTTTTATTTTCATTACTTTATGAGGTGGATCAAAAAAGATATTGCTGTGATTTATGTCAAAGAGTGTTCTGACTATGTTTTCCTCTAAGAGTTTTATAGTGTCCAGCCTTACATGTAGGTCTTTAATCTAAACATTTTGAGTTTATTTTTGTGTATGGTGTTAGGGAGTGTTCTAATTTCATTCTTTTACAAAACTATTGCAATGTAAGATACTGATGAAAGAAATCAAAGATGACACAAACAGATGGAGAGATATACCATGTTCATGGATTGGAAGAATCAGTATTGTGAAAATGACTTTACTACCCAAAGCAATCTACAGATTCAATGAAATCTCTATCAAACTACCAATGGCATTTTTCAAAGAACTAGAACAAAAAATTTTACAATTTGTATGGAGACAGAAAAGACCCTGAACAGTCAAAATAATCTTGAGAAAGAAAAATGGAGATGGAGGAATCAGGCTCCCTGTCTTCAGACTATACTACAAAGCTACAGTAATCAAAACAGTATGGTACTGGCACAAAAACAGAAATATAGATCAGTGGAACACGATAGAAAACCCAGAGATAAACCCACGCACCAGTGGTCACCTAATCTATGACAAAAGATGCAAGAATATACAATGAAGAAAAGACAGTGTCTTCAATAAGTGGTGCTGGGAAAACTGGACAGTTATTATCATTATTGAAACATAATTTTTCCCATCATTGGCTAGTGGTACTTTCTTCAAGTTGGCTTCAAAGACCTTTCAGCATGAACTGTATAGTCGTTCTGGATATCTTTCATGAAAAGAAGTATTTTGTCTAGGCTCATCTTTAACACCTACCCCAATTCTGGAATCAGCCATTTCTCCAAAAGCCCTTTGTTGTAAATGGTATTACAAGACCACAACCAGCTACTTGGTTCTCATGGTTCCATTGTTTTGTCATGTTCAATGGATACTGTTGGGAGGATAAAAGTGTGTGTGTGTGTTTGTGTTTGAATTGGAATTATCATATATGTGTATGTATGTATCGTATTCAATGAATTTATATTGATAATTCTAATCAAATTCAATAATACATGCTTACTTAAGTTTCTTCACTACATCTCTATCCCCTTTCTTCCATACTGAAAATTATGGTGGTCAAGGACATTCAATGTGATAGAATTTTTTAAAAATCCCAAATTAGTCATTTACTCTGTCCTAAGGCACCCACATAAAAGTCTCAGAATAATAATAGTAACACTATCACCAATATGATTTCTTAAAACAATGAAAAAAAACTGTGCATATGCACTAACCATTCTCTCACTATTATTTTTATGACTGAACTTTTTCTATATTGTCACAGCATGTAGCCATTACAACCCATACTCTGCCTCTGTCCCTCTTATTCCATATTTTCTCTTAATTATATGGATAAGAATATATTTAATGCTCCCAAATACTTGACACCTATGTCTCTCTAGCCATGTTTATTGTCTTAAGCTCACTCCAAAGACAGTTATTGAAACAATGTTCCCCACAACCTAACATGTTGGTTAGTTTGTCTGTGCTCTTTATTTATCCTTATGCTCAGATTTGCTAGGTACAAAACGCTTGTTTCACACTTTCTGTATAGGTATATACAGAATATGTACACCTTTTATTCATCTGTTTTCTCTTTCCTGATTAATTTGAACCCACCTGTGACAGTTTCTCATTATCATGGGGCAATGTCAAAGAAAGGAGCCCAGGCATGTAAAGTTTGAGAGTTAATAAGGATAGAATTCTCCAGCCCTCAGTCCTTTTTACCACATGTCTCTTGAAGTCACCTGGTATTGGCCCTTTCTCATGTTTAGCTGTTGTTTTCAAATTTACCTGCTATGTTCCTTTCAGTGAATATCCTTTATTTATATTGGTGTTTTCCTGCTCACAAATCCATCAGAATTTATCTTACATTTCTTCCCACAAAAATATTAACACAATGCAGATTTTATGATCAGTAGTGACTTATTCTCATCTTTTTGAATTTTTGGGTAGTGTATGTACTTTGCCACCTAGTTTATTGGAAATGTGTCAATACATTTCTGATTTTTCTATCTAGTTGCTCTGTCTAAAAAATTATACTGCCATAACCATCATCTTACCATAACTCTTGTCAATGGAATTACATTTGATTCTGAGCCTCCACTTTAACTGTATTGAGTCAGCTTTTGGCATCTGAGGGCAAATTTGGAAACTCAAAAAAGTATTTGAAGTAACTTGGGTATTCAAATCATATTCAAATTTTAAAGCACCACATTTAAAATTTAGTTCCCATATAATGCATTTAATATTATCTCAAAAATCTTCACATTTTAATTAGTAAACCAATAATTTTATAAAAGAGAAATAATTGTTTTCATATGGAATTTTATTAATGCTGCTTCTAGGTGAAACATACAGACTAAATAATCCTTAAATAGATCTATTTTCAATCTTAGTCAATAAAATTTTTTAAACAGCTGGAACCATATATACAGAATTTTAATATTAATATAATTCTTGTTAATACTATAGATATCCAACTGAGCAATCTTATATACAAATAATCTACCTATACAAATAATGAACAACTCATAAATTTCCTGGGGAGATTTAAAATTCAAATAAATCTAAGTAAGTTATATGTAGAAACATTACAAAATTTTTCAGATGTGCTTCAAACTTAAATTATCAGATATATTTCTACATAAAACCCAGGTTTAGAATTAAAGTATATTTCTTCAACTATAATCAAAATAAATATTTCTCTTTCATATATTTAATATGCCAACTTCCCTTCAAAATCATAATCATTTTAATATTAAACATATTCCTGGGATGAATTGGGAGATTGGGATTGATATATATACACTAATATGTATAAAATAGATAACTAATAAACTGCTGTATAAAAAATAAAATAAAATTCAAAAATTCAAAAAAATATTAATAATAAAAAACATATTCCTAATTTTAAAACAAAATTATAAATATTAACAGACTTAATTTGCTTTATTTCATCTATTTTAATAATATGTCATTATAGGGTTGGAAAGATAGGTGTCTATTAAGGGAAAGATCAAAATTTGGTGTCTTAAAAGAGTTTCATTATTGAGTCAACAATTCATGACCACAAAACCTCAGGTAGGCTGAGGATGTGTATTGATAATAATTTTTTATTATAATTATCAGAATTTGAGCTAGTATATAACCAGCATGATCCATTCTGATTGAAAATATTGAATAATTTTTGCAGTCATTACTGCAAAATCTCATTACTTTATAGACTGTTAAAGAAGTTAGTTTCACAACTGGGTCTTCTGCATTCTGGTTATAACTGTATGTTAGCCTTTCTTATTTAAGTCAAAAGAAACTTAATTGTCCATCTAGGTTGCAGCTAACTATTTTACTTAGAACTTTATTACAATCATCATTTGTTTCAATAGTCTTAAAAGTATTTTCTCATTGGTTTTCTTTTCTTAGCTTCAGTTTGGCATAATTTGCATAAAGTAAAATGCCACATTTAAAATGTATAATTTAATGAGTTGACAAAAGGATGCGTATATATACATACACCCATACATCTGGGGAACCAGAGTCATCATCCAGATATAAAATGTTTCCATCAAGCACAGAATCTCCTAATGAGACATTGCAGTCAATTTTTTCCTCTAGGCCAGAGCCAGGTGACAACTGCTCAGCTCTCTGTTCTTATATATGTTTGAATTTTTAATTATTTTATATAAATCTTATCATACAGTATATGTTCTTTTGTATCTGCTTAACTGAGCATGTTTCCGAGGGCTATCCATCTCATAGAATATGCCATTGGTTCATTCTTCTTCACCACTGTGTAGTGTCCCACTGTATACATACAACACAATGTGATTATCTATTTAACTGTTCATAGACAATTCAATTATTTGCAATTTGGTGCTATTATTTTTGTCTTTTTTTTAAAATTAAATTAAATTAATTTATTTTTACATCAGGTTCTTATTAGTAATCTATTTTACACATATCAGTGTATATATATATATCAATCCCAATCTCCCAATTCATCCCACCACCAACCCCCCGCCCACTGCCGCATTACCCCTTGGTGGCCATACATGTTTTCTCTACATCTGTGTCTCTATTTCTGCCTTGCAAACTGGTTCATCTGTACCATTTTTCTAGATTCCACATATATGCGTTAATATACAATATTTATTTTTCTCCTTCTGACTTACTTTACTCTGTATGACAGTCTCTAGGTCCATCCACGTCTCTACAAATGACCAAATTTTGTTCCTTTATATGGCTCAGTAATATTCCATTGTATATTAGTACCACATCTTCTTTATCCATTTGTCTGTCGATAAGCATTTAGGTTGCTTCCATGACTTGGCTATTGTAAATAGTGCTACAGTGAACATTGGGGTGCATGTGTCTTTTTGAATTATGGTTTTCTCTGGGTATATGCCCAGTAGTGGGATTGCTGGGTCATATGGTAATTTTATTTTTAGTTTTTTAAGGAACCTCCATACTATTTTCCAAGGTGGCTGTATCCATTTACATTCCCACCAACAGTACAAGAGAGTTCCCTTTTCTCCACACCCTCTCCAGCATATGTTGTTTGTAGATTTTCTGATGATGCCCATTCTAACCAGTGTGAGGTGATACCTCATTGTAGTTTTGATTTGTATTTCTTTAATAATTGGTGATGTTGAGCAGCTTTTCATCTACCTCTTCGCCATTGGTATGTCTTCTTTGGAGAAATGTCTTTTAGGTCTTCTGCCAATTTTTTGTTTGGGTTGTTTGTTTTTTTAATATTGAGCTGCATGAGCTGTTTATATATTTTGGAGATTAATCCTTTGTCCATTGATTCATTTGCAAATATTTCCTCCCATTCTGAGGATTGTCTTTTCGTCTTGTTTACAGTTTCCTTTGCTGTGCAAAAATTTTAAGTTTCATTAGGTAACATTTTTTTTTTTTCATTACTCTAGAAAGTGGGTCAAAAAAGATCTTGCCGTGATTTATGTCAAAGACTGTTCTTCCTATGTTTTCCTCTAAGAGTTTCATAGTGTTTGGCCTTACATTTAGGTCTTTAATCCATTTTGAGTTTATTTTTGTGTATGGTGATAGAGAGTGTTCTAATTTCATTCTTTTACATGTAGCTGTCCAGTTGTCCCACCACCACTTATTGAACAGACTGTTTATCTCCACTGTATATCCTTGCTCATTTGTCATAAATTATTTGACATAGGTGCATGGGTTTATTTCTGGGCTCTCTATCCTGTTCCATTGAATTATATTTCAATATTTCTGTTTTTGTGCCAGTACCATATTGTCTTGATTATTGTAGCATTGTAGTATAGTCTGAAGTCAGAGGGTCTGATTCTTCCAGCACCATTTTTTTCCTTCAATATTGTTTTGGCTATTAGGGGTCTATTGCGTAACTACACAAATTTTAAGATTTTTTTGTTCCAGTACTGTAAAAAATGCCATTAGTAGTTTGATAGGGATTGCATTGAATCTGTAGATTGCTTTGGGTAGTATAGTCATTTTCACAATATTGATTCTGCCAATCCAAGAACATGGTATGTCTCTCCATCTGTTTGTGTCATCTTTAATTTCTTTCCTCAGTGTCCTATAGTTTTCTGAATACAGGTCTTTTACCTCCTTAGGTAGGTTTATTCCTAGGTATTTTATTCTTTTTGTTACAATGGTGAATGGGATTGTTTCCTTAATTTCTCTTTCTGATCTTTCGTTGCTAGTGTATAGGAATGCAAGACATTTCTGCGCATTAATTTAGTATCCTGCAACTTTACCAAATTCATTGGTTAGGTCTAGTAGTTTTCTGGTGGCATCTTTAGGATTCTCTATGTATAGTATCATGATATCTGCAAACAGTGACAGTTTTACTTCTTTCCAATTTGGATTCCTTTTATTTCTTTTTCTTCTCTGATCACTGTGGCTAGGACTTCCAAAACTATGTTGAATAATAGTGGTGAGAGTGGACATCCTTGTCTTGTTCCTGATCTTAGAGGAAATGCTTTCAGTTTTTCACCATTGAGAATGACGTTTGCTGTGGGTTTGTCATATATGGCCTTTATTGTGTTGAGGTAGGTTCCCTCTGTGCCCACTTTCTGTAGCGTTTTTATCATAGATGGGTTTTGAATTTTGTCAAAAGCTTTTTCTGCATCTATTAAGAGCATGATATGCTTTTATTCTTCAAATTGTTAATATGGAGTATCACAATGACTGGTTTGCATATACTGAAGAATCCTTGCATCCCTGGGATAAATCCCACTTGATCATGGTGTTTGATCCTTTTAATGTGCTGTTGGATTCTGTTTGCTAGTATTTTGTTGAGGATTTTTGCATCTATATTCATCAGTGCTATTGGTCTGTAATTTTCTTTTTTTGTAGTGTCTTTGTCTGGTTTTGGTATCAGGGTGATGGTGGCCTTGTAGAATGAGTTTGGGTGTGTTCCTTCCTCTGCAATTTTTTGGAAGGGTTTGAGAAGGATGAGTATTAGCTCTTCTCTAAATGTTTGATAGAATTCACCTGTGAAGCCATCTGGTCCTGGACTTTTGTTTGTTGGAAGATTTTTTATCACAGTTTCAATTTCTTTGCTTGTGATTGGTCTGTTCATATTTTCTATTTCTTCCTGGTTCAGTCTTGGAAGGTTATACCTTTCTAAGAATTTGTCCATTTCTTCCATGTTGTCCATTTTATTGGCAAAGTGTTGCTTATAGTAGTCTCTTATGATGCTTTGTATTTCTGTGGTGTCCATTGTAACTTCTACTTTCTCATTTCTATTTTTATAGATTTGAGTCTTCTCCCTATTTTTCTTGATGAGTCTGGCTAAAGTTTCATCAATTTTGTTTATCTTCTCAAAGAACCAGCTTTTAGTTTTATTGATCTTTGCTATTGTTTTGTTTCTATTTCATTTAATTCTGCTCTGATTTTTATGATTTCTTTCCTTCTACTAACTTTGGTTTTGTTTGTTCTTATTTCTCTAGTTCCTTTACGTGTAATGTTAGATTGTTTATTTGAGATTTTTCATGTTTCTTGAGGTAGGATTGCATTGCTATAAACTTCCCTCTTAGAACTGCTTTTGCTGCATGCCATAGGTTTTGGATCATTGTCTTTTTGTTGTTATTTGTCTCAAGGTGTTTCTGTTTTCCTCTTTAATTTCTTCAGTGATGTCTTGGTTATTTAGTAATGTATTGTTTAGCCTCCATGTGTTTGTGTTTTTTACTCTTTTTCCATGTATTTGATTTCTAATCTCATAGCATTGTGGTTGGAAAAGATGCTTGATATGATTTCAATTTTCTTAAATTTACCAAGGTTCAATTTATGACCCAAGATGTAATCTATCCTGGAGAATGTTCTGTGTGCACTTGAGAAGAAAGTGTAATCTGCAGTTTTCAGATGGAATGTCCTATAAATATCAATTAAATCTATCTGCTCTATTGTGTCATTTCAAGCTTGTGTTTCCTTATTAATTTTCTGTCTGGATGATCTGTCTATTGGTGTACATGGGGTGTTAAAAGTCTCCCCCTATTATTGTGTTACTGTCGATTTCCTATTTTATAGCTCTTAGTATTTGTTTTATGTATTGATATGCTCCTATGTTGGGTGCATATATATTTATAATTGTTATATCTTCTTCTTGGATTGATCCCTTGATCATTATGTAGTGTCCTTCCTTGTCTCTTCTAACATCCTTTATTTTAAAGTCTATTTTATCTGATATGAGTATTGCTACTCCAGCTTCCTTTTGATTTCCATTTGCATGGAAAATCTTTTTCCATCCCCTCACTTTCAGTCTGTATGTGTCCCTAGGTCTGAAGTGGGTCTCTCTGAGACAGCATATATGTGGGTCTTGTTTTTTATCCGTTCAGCAAGCCTGTGTCTTTTGGTTGGAGCATTTAATCCATTCACATTTAAGGTAATTATCGACATGTATGTTCCTTTGACCATTTTCTTAATTGTTTTGGGTTTGTTTTTGTAGGTCCTTTTCTTCTCTTGTGTTTCCCACTTAGAGAAGTTCCTTTAGCATTTGTTGTAGAGCTGGTTTGGTGGTGCTGAATTCTCTTAGCTTTTGCTTGTCTGTAAAGCTTTTGATTTCTCCATCAAATCTAAATGAGATCCTTGCCAGGTAGAGTAATCTTGGTTGTAGGTTCTTCCCTTTCATCACTTTAAGTGTATCATGCCATTCCCTTCTGGCTTGTAGAGTTTCTGCTGAGAAATCAGCTGTTAACCTTATGGGAGTTCCCTTGTATGTTATTTGTCATTTTTCCCTTGCTGCTTTCAATAATTTTTCTTTGTCTTTAATTTTTGCCAATTTGATTACTATGTGTCTTGGCGTGTTTCTCCTTGGGTTTATCCTGTATGGGACTCTCTGCACTTCCTGTACTTGGGTGGCTATTTCCTTTCCCATGTTAGGGAAGTTTTCGAGTATAATGTCTTCAAATATTTTCTCAGGTTCTTTCTCTCTCTCTTCTCCTTCTGGGACCCCTATAATGTGAATGTTGGTGTGTTTAATGTTGTCCCAGAGGTCTGTTATGCTGTCTTCATATCTTTTCATTCTTTTGTCTTTATTCTGTTCTGCAGCAGTGAATTCCACTGTTCTGTCTTCTAGGTCACTTATCCGTTCTTCTGCCTCAGTTATTCTGCTATTGATTCCATCTAGTGTATTTTTCATTTCAGTTATTTTATTGTTCATCTCTGTTTGTTTGTTCTTTAATTCTTCTAGGTGTTTGTTCTTTAATTCTTCTATGTGTTTTTTTAAACATTTCCTTTATCTTCTCAATCTTTGCCTCCATTCTTTTTCTGAGGTCCTGAATCATCTTCACTATCATTATTCTGAACTCTTTTTCTGGAGGGTTGCCTATCTCCCCTTCATTTAATTGTTTTTCTGTGGTTTTATCTTGTTCCTTCATCTGGTACATAGTCCTCTGCCTTTTCATTTTGTCTATCTTTCTGTGAATGTGATTTTTGTTCCACAGGCTGCAGGACTGTAGTTCTTCTTGCTTCTGCTGTCTGCCCTCTGAGACTATCTAAGAGGCTTGTGCAAACTTCCTGATAGGAGCGACTGGTGGTGGGTAGAGCTGGGTTTTGCTCTGGTGGACAGAGCTCAGTAAAACTTTAATTCACTTGTCTGCTGATGTGTGGGCCTGCGTTCCCTCTCTGTTTTTTGTTTGGCCTGTGGCGACCCAGCACTGGAACCTACAGGCTCTTTGGTGGGGCTAATGGCGGACTCCAGGAAGGCTCATGCCAAGGAGTACTTCCCAGAACTTCTGCTGCCAGTGTCCTTTTCCCCATGGTGAGCCACAGTGACCCCCTGCCTCTGCAGGAGACCCTCTGACACTAGCAGTTAGGTCTGGTGGTCTGGTTCTGTCTCCTTTGGGGTCACTGTTCCTTCTCCCTGCATCTTGATGCACACACTATTCTGTGTGCCCTCCAAGAGTGAAGTCTCTGTTTCCCCCAGTCCCGTTGAAGTCTTGCAATCAAATCCTACTAGCCTTCAAGGTCTGATTCTCTGGGAATTCCTCCTCCCGTTACCAGACCCCCAGGTTGAGAAGCCTGACGTGGGGCTCAGAACCTTCACTCCAGTGGGTGGACTTCTGTGGTATAATTGTTCTCTAGTTTGTGAGTTACCCGCCTTGCAGTTATAGCATTTAATTTTATTGAGATTGTGCCCCTCCTACCATCTCACTGTGCCTTCTCCTTTGTCTTTGTATGTGGGGTATCTTTTTTGGTGAGTTCCAGTGTCTTCCTGTCGATGATTGTTCAGCAGTTAGTTGTGATTCTGGTTCTCTCATAATAGGGAGTGAGTGCATGTCCTTCTACTCCGCCATCTTGAACCTGGGCTATTATAAATAAGGTTGTTATGAACATTCATGTACAAGTCCTTATGTTGATATATATATTTTTCCTTTCTTTTGGGTAAGTACATAGGAGTGAATTGTTGGGTAAATACATGGGAGTGAATTGTTGCATAGAAGGTACTATTTTGTTGCATAGTAAATGTCTCTCATACATTATGACTAAGTGGTTACAACTTGTAAGTTGTGCTCATGATTTAGCTTCTTAGATGAATATCCAAGTATGTGTCATCATTGGGACAATATATGTGCTGCTATTTAAGGGCGTGCTGCCAAAATGTGACTTCTGTTGGCTGGGTACTTTTGTTTGACTAGTGAAACATAAATACCTTCAAAAAGAAATAGTAAGGCTTCTGTAAAATGTAGGGCTTTGGAAAGAGCATTTTACTTATTCATATATATACTTTTTCTGTAGCTTATGGGAGCAAACTATAAAATATCTAACAGTTTTTCATGTTACCCTAGTGAAGTACAATAAAATATGGTTTGATAAAATAGTTATTAAATAGTGATATGCCTAAATTTAAACCTCTGTCATGAGTTAAAATTCAGTCTGAATTACAGTGTATCTGAAAATTGAAGCTTGCAGGTGTTTCCCTAAAGACAAAAATGACAGAAAAGTCAGTGGCCTGATAATTGCACCCCATGAAGATCAAAGACCTAAAAGATAAAAGGGATCCTCTCACAGAGCCTAACCTGGTTCTTCCGGACAATGACTGACAAAATCATTCCTCAACTCAGACACACATTGGGAAGATAATGAGGTCACCAGAGAGGACTGGGCATGCTTCTTGGATTTTGTATAAAGTGTTCTGAGAATAGAATTTTCTGGGAACACTTAATCCAAACGCTTACCTAAACTGTAGTGGCTGATCATTTCACTAATAAAATTATTCTGAATTGAATATAGTTATTTTGAGATTTCTAGGTAAGTTATTTGTATATGAATAAGATCAAATATATTGCTAATTGTAATCTTTTGCTGTCTTGAGCCTTTATACTCTGATGAAGAAACTACCATGTATCCCTAAGAAATGCATTCAGGATGTTGAGTTTAATAGTGTGAAAGGATAAGGAACTGGATAATTTTAAGTGGTGAGAGGGTAAGTGTGTGTGTGTGAAAGGACTGTGAACCAAATATTTAATGATGAGAAGTATGAAACAAAGCCAATAGTACTTTCACCAGATATTTTCAAATCTCCCTAATCACTTTAAGGATTGAACTTCTCTGACACTTGAAGTTATATGTGACATGTTGACTTCCTTTGTAGAATACATCATGAGCATAAATGATATATATTATTTCTAGGTGGAAGTTAGAATAGGCATTTCATAATTTGCACCATTTAGGATGTAGCCTGTAGATGGCTTTTACCTCCCATTGAAATACTGAGAAAAAGAAAATCACAGCAAGTCAGCCTTCTACCAACCAATCTAATATTAAATTATAGCAGTATGGTGTGAAATCCAGAAGCCCTCTGAGGCAACATTTAAAGATAACTTCGTCTCCTGGAGGGCATGGCATGCTAAAAAATTAGCACAAGATCTTATTATAAGAATAGTGAAATTCACACCCTGGCAAGTCTTTGGGAAAAGAAAAATGTAGTACTCTATTAGAGAAGGAATGAAATTATGAAATACAGTGTGGAGATGTTTAAGTAGATGCTCTTAAAAACTTTAAAAATCCAGATTGTCTGAACTATCTGGGCGGAAAGAGTTGTTTGCCTCTATCTGGTTATAGGTAAGCAGATTCTCTTCTCTTATAACCATGAAGAAGATGCCTTTAAAAATATTACTTGCGTTCCTCCAAACCTGTGCCCACCTTCTCTCATTCCTTTTATGCAGGCAGTCCATAAAATAGACCAGCAGCAACAAATTCACCTGGAAATAAATTGGAAATGCCAATTCTTAGGTCGGTCCCAAAAGTAGTAATGGGGGAAGGGTCATCAATCTATATTTTAATAAGCCTTCTAAGTCTTTCTGTTGTATGACACAGTTTGAGAACCTCTGCTTTATTTTATTTTATTTTTAAAAATTTTTTATTGGAGTATAGTTGATTTACAATGTTGTTTTAGTTTCAGGTGTACAGCAAAGTGAATCAGTTATACATATACATATATCCACTCTTTTTTTTTTTTTTTTAGATTCTTTTCCCATATAGGCCATTACGGAGGATTAGGTAGAGTTCCCTGTGCTATATAGCAGGTTCTTATTAGTTATCTATTTTATACATAGTAGTGTGTATATGTCAACGCCAATGTCCCATTTTATCCCCTCCCCACCCACTTATCCCCTGGTAACCATAAGTTTGCTTTCTACATCCATGACTCTACTTCTGTTTTGTAAATAAGTTAATTTGTACAGAACCTCTGTTTGAAATAGAGTAGTATTTTCCATGCTTTGAAGGAGAAGGCATTATTCCTTTAAGGATATTTAGAACTTTGCTAATATGACCTAGCAGAAAATGGGAGAAATGCCTGGGAATGAATCTTTATGGTGCTGAACTGGAGTTGAGACAGAGAATATAAAGCTGGATAGTGGATCTTTTCTTTATATGAGGACTCTTTTATGATTTAGAAAGCCTGAAATGAGTCCTAATATTCTTCTGGAATAGTTCCTAAAAACTTGAAAAAAATGGCTTATAGTAACAGGGTGGAAATTTTGGACCTGCCTTGAATAAAGACTGAGGGAGGGTCTAAACATGCATATAGCAGAACATTTTTTTAACATAAAACCGGATAATCTACCACCTGACTATATTCCACAGGTAAGACCTATCAAAAAGAATCAGAGCTGGACAGTAGTTAAAGCATCAAAGACAGATTTTGTTTAGTAATTATTGTAACAGGGGAAAGAGATTTCAGTATAGAACTGAGCTCAATTTCAAATACAGAAAAGACATCAGGGAATTTATAGCTAAGGAACAGAGTGATGGCATCATTGGATGGAAAATTACTAAGAGGAGACACAAGGGTAGGAGTATTTGTGCTAAACCAACTTAATAGGATTCTTGCTGAAGACAGAACAAGTTGATCATATATAAAGCATGAGGGAATGACTTAGTATGATTCTTTGCTAAGACTGGGCTGGGGAGGTCACAGACAGTACAGGGACCAAGCGTGAGATCTAGTAGAGAAGAGAGCTCAGAGGAACCTCACTAAAGTTTGGTCAGGGAGAGTATTAGTCCAGAGTATCTCCTTTTACCTAAGTGATAAAGAATTCAAAGATAGCTGTCTCTTGCAGTTCAAGGTTGATGGAATTGGGAGTGCAAACATGAAGCTGGACCCCTTCTGTCAATGGAATGGCAAGGTTCTAGAATAAAAGTAGTCACATGGTGGCACTGAACTCTTAGATACAAGGTAGAAATAATTATCATAATAGGCAGAAGGCTAGAAGAGCAATCAAGAAAGATCTGTAGTTTTTTTGTGTGTGGTGTTAGGGGGTGTTCTAATTTCATTCTTTTACATGCAGCTGTCCAGTTTTCCCAGCACCACTTATTGAAGAGGCTGTCTTTTCTCCGTTGTATATTCTTGCTTCCTTTATCAAACATAAGGTGACCATATGTGTGTGGGTTTATCTCTGGCCTTTCTATCCTGTTCCATTGATCTATATGTCTGTTTTTGTGCCAGTACCATACTGTCTTGATTACTGTAGCTTTGTAGTATAGTCTGAAGTCAGGAAACCTGATTCCTCCAGCTCCGTTTTTCTTTCTTAAGATTGCCTTGGCTATTAGGGGTCTTTTGTGTTTCCATACAAATTATGAAATTTTTGTTCTAGTTCTTTGAAAAATGCCATTGGTAGTTTGATAGGGATTACATTGAATCTGTAGATTGCTTTGGGTAGTATAGTCATTTTCACAATGTTGATTCTTCCAATCCAAGAACATGGCATATCTCTCCATCTGTTTGTATCATCTTTAATTTCTTTCCTCAGTGTCCTATAGTTTTCTGCATACAGGTCTTTTATCTCCTTAGGTAGGTTTATTCCTAGGTATTTTATTCTTTTTGTTGCAATGGTAAATGGGAGTGTTTCCTTAATTTCTCTTTCAGATTTTTCATCACTACTGTATAGGAATGCAAGAGATTTCTGTGCATTAATTTTGTATCCTGCTACTTTACCAAATTCATTGATTAGGTCTAGTAGTTTTCTGGGAGCATCTTTAGGATTCTCTATGTATAGTAACATGTCATCTGCAAACAGTGATAGTTTTACTTCTCCTTTTCTGATTTGGATTCCTTTTATTTCTTTTTCTTCTCTGATGGCTATGGCTAAAACTTCCAAAACTATGTTGAATAATAGTGGTGAGAGTGCACAACCTTTTCTTGTTCCTGATCTTAGTGGAAATGGTTTCAGTTTTTCACCATTGAGAAGGATGTTAGCTGTGGGTTTATCATATATGACCTTTATTATGTTGAGGTGGCCATCATTAAAAAATCTATAAACAATAAATGCTGGAGAGGGTGTGGAGAGAAGGGAACCCTCTTACACTGCTTGTGGGAATGTAAATTGATACAGCCACTATGGAGAACAGTATGGATGTTCCCTAAAAAACTAAAAATAGAACTACCATATGACCATCAATACCACTACTGGGCATATACACTGAGAAAACCATAATTCAAAAACATGTACCACAATGTTGATTGCAGCTCTATTTACAATAGCCAGTACATGGAAGCAAACTCAGTGTCCATCGACAGATGAATGGATCAAGAAGATGTGGCACATATATACAATGGAATATTACTCAGCCATAAAAAGAAATGAAATTGAGTTATTTGGAGTGAGGTGGATGGACCTAGAGACTGTCATACGAGTGACGTAAGTCAGAAAGAGAAAAACAAATACTGTATGCTAACACATATATATGGAATCTAAAAAAATATATAAAGTTCTGAAGAATCTAGAGGCAAGACAGGAATAAAGATGCAGATGTAGAGAATGGACTCGAGGACACAGGGAAGGGTAAGGGTGAACTGGGACGAAGTGAGAGAGTGGCATGGACGTATATACACTACCAAATGTAAAATAGATAGTTAGTGGGAAGCAGCCACATAGCACAAGGAGATCAGCTCGGTGCTTTGTGTCCACCTAGAGGGGTGGGAAAGGGAGGGTGGGAGGGAGACTCAAGAGGGAGGGGATAAGGGGATATATGTTTATGTATAGCTGATTCACTTTGTTATACAGCAGAAACTAACACACCATTGTAAAACAATTATGCTCCAATAAAGATGTTAAAAATAATAATAAAAAAAAAGATCTGTAGTGACGGTTAATATATCTTGGTGTGCCAAGGGACAAAATAAGTATTCAGAAAATAAGAACGTTTCTTGACTTCTATAATTTAAAAAGATCAGAATCCAGCACTCAAGACTACAAGGGAAAATAAGAACTCACTTAGTTTCCAAACGTGAGCCAGTCCTTAGCCATTAACTTTCACTGTAATATTATTGATCCCAGAACTATGTCTTTAATCTTCATCAGAGATGAGCATCAGAAGCTGTCCTCATGCATTTAAATGGACAGCAGTATACACACTTTTACCATGACTTTATTATCTTCTGCTTTCTGTCATAATATAGCATGAAGGAATATTCATTTTCTGGAAATTCTGAAGAACCTCACGCTAGGTCACTATATTGATGACATCATGTTGAGTGGACCTGAAAAATAGGGAGTTGAATGTCCTGTAGCTGGATGCCATTAGACATATTGACATCAGAGGATGAGAGAAACATCTGACAGGTCTTTACTATAATTGTAAAATTTATAGCCACCATTCGTAATGCATTATACTGGAATAATCACCCTAAGGTAAAGGAAAAGGTATTGCATTTTGACCTATCACTATGAAAGAGGAAGTGCAATTTGTAAGCCTTCTTCAGCTTGCTCAGGCTTTCTGCAGGCCAAGCAGGAATTATTAGAGAGTTAATGTTCCCAGAAGCAGCTCTCAACAAATGTCAGACATTGATTTAGTTGATAAATATCCCAGCTTCCTTGCCTTTTTGGTGGAATTACTCAAAGCATATTCTATTCTATTTCCCCACACTTGTACAGTGGAATGAAGCTTTATTTTCCCACAGTGGTAACTTGCTTAATAATGTATTCCTTTAGGACTTTCCTCTCCTCCCCATCTCACATCCGCAACCTCCCATCAGTGTTGCTTGGGATTACATCCCAAATACATTGCTTGTACTCTAATGTTTGTCCCAGTGTCTGATTCTGTGGAATCCTGTATTAGACAAACTTTAGTACAGAATTTTAGCCCTGATTATGGGAAAAATATCTATATAGCAACACTAGAATTTTTAACATTTGCCTTTAGTAAAATTTATAAGGCAACTTTGCTAAAATTGTAATGATCAGTTGCTGACATCCTTTCTCCATCCCTACCTAAATACTATATTCAGTTGAAATCTCCTTGCATCTTCTCTTATTTAATTTCTTTTATATGTCCTGTTATTCCCTTTTGTACTTAACATTTAGTCTCTGCATGATAATACACTTCTTGAAGACAAAGATATTGTCATTATTATCTTTATATTTCTCCACTACTTAGCACAATGTCTCCTACATTCTGGGGCTCTGTAGATTGGTTAAATTATAATAAGTACCTTGATTTTAATATTACTATACCAATAATGCTAACAAAAATATATTTAATATAATTTTCCCAAAAGGCATTTCTTATTTTTGTGAACATGTAACAGGAAGACAGGAATTAATTTACAAATGTCTCTATAATTGTCTCCATCTCCTCTGCCTGGATAAATGATATTGCTTTAGACAAAAGTAAAGAAATTAAAAGTCACAGTTATATGAAAAGATGATGACTATAACCAAACGTTTGGGAAATTGGGAGTGTGACATTGTACTGAGCCATGGATATGACCAAAACTAGAGTGCTGGGAGTGTGTCGGTGGCATACTTTGGATAAAAATCTAGAGGCAGGGTTATTATTGTCAAATAGTCAAACGGGGTTTGAGCTAAAATTGCCTGATCTTGTTATTTATTTGCTGGAGACCATGAACAAGCCACTTAGCACTTCAAAGCTCAATTTCTTTATTTGCCTTGATGATAATAGTGATATCTATACTTGAGGGTTTTTTTAGGAATTAAGTAAATTGTTTAAGTTATTGGAAAGGAGCAATTTAGGTCAAGAGATGATTATTTCAATTTATAATTACATAACCACTTAAGATATTATTTCATGTCCTTTTCAAAATTATTCAGAATTTACTATGATAGTCTCTAACTCATTATTTTTTAATTATTATGCAAATATTCTTTTAACAGACGTTGCTACCACTAAAAGAGCGCTTTCCCCTATGTATTTCTGGCTTACTTATAAGCCTGGTAGGTAAATTTTTTAATGAATGACCATTACATTAAATCTTAAATCATCATATTATTTACAACTTCCATTACATCAATTTACACATTTTATTAATATAATAATAATTGGAAGGTAGTATTTTAAAAATAATTGTAATATCTAAAGTAAATGTTATATACTATGCTGATCTGGTTTTTTCCCAATGCCTTTATTCTCTTCCTAGTTATTCTTTTATACATTTAAATACATTTAAAGAAACTTCTTAACTGAGCAAAACTGCAAAGAAAAGTGCTTTTACAATATGTATGTAATGTCAAGAATAAATTAATGGTGTCTCTGGTAGTAAGATGACAAAATTTGCTTCTTAGAACCCAAAAGACATGAAAGATACTTCTTAAATATAAGCTTTAAATTTGAGTTATCACTTCTTTCTCATGCTATCTGAATGTTATATTTTAAAAATCAATTATAGTATAACATACATATTGAAAAATGCATAGATGTTAAGAAAACTATTCTATAAACAACTTAATAAATTTATACATAGTCATAATTGTTCAAAATTAAGAACAATCAAATGTCCATTAATACTAGAATAAATAAAATGTGTTATGTATATATGGACTCCTAAATAGCAGTAATATTGATCTACTGCCATGCTTAAAAACCCATATTACGACAGATAAAAGTATAATAATAAGTGGAAAAAAACCACATCAAGTACTACATAATGCATAATTTCATTTATATATGCAGTTCAAATTCAGGCAAAATTACTCTATATTTCATAAAAATCAGAATAGTTGTTAGCTTTACATGTGGATTATTGACTGTAAAGCAACATGAGAACTTCATATTATATGAATAGAACTATTCATAGATTAGTTCCATGGCTAATTAGATATTATGTTATTTAAATAGATGTCTTCCAATATGGGTCTCAGTATACATATTTGCAATGGTTAATGTTTACATAAATTAATTTTTATATCCAAAAATTCAAAGAGATGTTTTTAAAAACATGGCAGAATCATAAATTATTCAATTCCATTTGTAAACTTGGGCATATTTATACCTAGCTCTAGCTAATAATGCTATAAAATTACACTGTTGATTCTAAAAAGGTATCAAAATATTTTAGTCATAACATATTTTATTGACAGAATTTTAGGTTACATGTCCTGGTAAAAATGGACAAATAACTCTGCTTAGAGGAGGAAAAAGCTCTTCTATTTTCCAAAATTATATTTCTAAGATCATAGGGCTGTGATGATTCAGAGAAGTAAAGTTACTATCTTAGTTTTAAAGCCAACCAGGGAGATGGAAACTGGAAAATAACATCATAATTCACAAGCAAATTCTTGTGAAATTCAGAGAAAGGTAGAATATATATGAGATTTTGTAGGACATAAATTTGGTTCAGTATTGAAAAGGCATGAAATATATTTTAGATAGTTCAATCAATATGAACAATAACATGGAAGCAAATATTCTAATGATATTAATAGATGTTCTTAATTGAGCTTAGTTACAGTTATAGATTAAGTAATCCACATTATCAGACCTTCATATTTTCATTCAAAATATTCCTTCAGTCTAAAATTCTAATCAACAAATGCATGCTTGTACAAGATACTGTGTTTTTGGCAGGTGATATGAAAATTAATATGAGTGTAAATCAAAATGTGATATCATATAATATAGCCAGCATTTCTAAGTAATAGCTAATGGATCTGCAATAAATAATGATGAAATACTTCATAAATAAAATCAAAGTAAATTCCAAATTCATATACAAAATAAATTCCAGGTTGATTATATATAGAAAGTATAATTATAGACATTGTAGAAGAAAACAGAAGAGAATAATTTTATAATATGTAAGTGAAAATTACCTTCCTAAGCATATAAAAATCAAGACTATCAAGAAAAAAATGTACATATATGAATACATAATAACTAATAAATTGTGTAAAATGAAACACCATGCAAAGGTGTAAAACAATTGAGTTATTAACAAATTTCATACATTAATAACAAGAAATGGAATTCCTGGCTCATATGGTAGTTCTATTTTTTAGTTTTTTTGAGACCCTTCCATACTGTTTTCCTTAGTGACTGTACCAATTTACATCTCAACCAACAGTGTACCAGTGTTCCCTTTACATCCTTGCCAACATTTGTTATTTGTAAACTTTTTGATGATAGCCATTTTGAGAGGTGTAAGGTGATATCTCATTGTTGTTTTGATTTGCATTTCTCTAATAATTAGCAATACTGAGTATCTTTTCATGTGCCTGTTAGCCATTTTTATGTCTTCTTTGGAAAAATGTCTATTCAGGTCTTATGCCAATTTTTTGATTGGGTTGCTTGCTTTTTTCTTATTGAGTTGTATGAGCTGCTTATATATATTTTTAGTCATATTATTTGCAAATATTTCCTCCCATTCAGTAGCAAAAGCTTTTAAGTTTAATTAGGTCCCATTTATTTATTTTTGCTTTTATTCCTTTTGCCTTAGGACACAGATCCAAAAACAACCAACCAAACAAACAAACCAAAAGCAAAACATTGCTGCAATTTATGTCCCAGTGTTCTGCCTATGTTCTCTTCTAGGAGTTTTGTGGTTTCAGGTTAAGGTCTTTAATCCATTTTGAATTTATTTTTGTATATGGTGTGAGGAAATGTTCTAATCTCATTGTTTTACATGTAGCTGTCCAGTTTTCCCAGCACCACTTATTGAAGAGACTGTCTTTTCTCCATTGTATATTCTTGCCTCATTTTCTTAGAGTAAACCTATGGTCTTACCTCATTGACCATAGGTTTATTGATTTATTTCTGGGCTCTCTATTCTCTTTCATTGATCTTTGTGTCTTTTTTTGTGTTTGCCAGTACCATGCTCTTTTGAGTACTGTAGCTTTGTAGTGCTATATGATCCAGCAGTTACACTCTTGAGTATATATCTGGGAAAAACAAAAACACTCATTCAGAAAGATACATGCACTCCAATGTTCAGAGCAGTACTATTTATAATAGCCAAGATATGGAATCAAACTAAGTGTCCATCAACAGATGAATGGATAACAATGTGGCACACACGCACACACACACACATACACACACACACACTGGAATATTATTCAGCTATAAAAAGGAGTGAAATCCTACCATTTGTAGCAAAGTGGATTGACCTAGAAATATTATGCTAAGTGAAATAAGTCAGACAGAGAAAGATAAATACTGTACAATATCACTTCTATGTGGAATCTAAAAACTAAAACAAATGAATACATATAGCAAAACAGAAACAGACTCACAGATATTCAAAACAAACTAGTAGCTATGAGTGGGAAAGGGAAAGGGGGAGGAGGTACAAGATTGGGATATGGGATTAAGAGATACAAACTACTTTGTATAAGTTAGATAAGCACAAGGATATATTGTACAGCACAGGGAATCATAACCACTTTGTAAAGCTTTTAATGGAGTATAATCTATAAAAATACTGAATCACTATGCTGTACATCTGAAACAAATATAATATTGTAAATCAAATGTACTTCAATAAAAATTAAAGAATAAAAAAAACAAGAAATGGATTACCATGCTACCATTCAATAAATAAAATAATCCCATGACAAATGGGAAAAGACATAAACTAAAAAAATTAAAAAATGACTACTAATGATATAAATTACATAGAGAATAGAGTAGGAATTAAGGAGAAGGAAATTGCAACAAAAGTAGATATTAATTTGTGAATAAATATAAAAATTATCATTATGATAATATCTTCTATTATAAGGACAGGTTTATATTTACAGTAATGGTCATTGTAGCAGTTTTTTGTTATACAGGAAAACTGGAAACAATCTTCTATTTTAATAATTTGGGCATTATTAAATAAAAGAAGGTCCAGCATTACAGTGTTCTATGGAATACTATGCCCAATGACAAGTTGTGACGGAAAAAGTGTTAGTGAGAAAAAGAAAATGAAAATTTAAAGGGAGAAAGAAATTTCTGATATATTTTGTTAAATGCATTGTGAAAAATAGCAAGTCACAAATACAAAATATAGACTATGATCTTATTTACATAAACAAAGCAACATATTTACTGTGTGTGTGTGTGTGTGTGTGTGTGAGAGAGAGAGAGAGAGAGAGAGTGCATGCGCACATGCCTGTGTGTAAGATACTCAAAGTAGGTTACCTACAAGTTGTAAGCATTTTTCTGGGGAGTAATTTGCTTATGAGAATGTTTCTGATGTGGCCTTTTTCATGTTACTTACACACTAATAAACAGCTACAACTGTGAAATTTGTAGGAAAGAAGGAAGGAAAGAAATTGAGGGAGTGAGCAAAGGCAGAAAGAAGAAAGGCTATTGTGAGGTGATCTGGGTTTTTATGTCTCTACCTTATTTTCCCCTTGGAATAGACAGATATAGATGAGACTATCCTGAGATTATGACTGCTATGGTACCACAACTTGATTCCTCTGGGTTCTTATCAACGTTCCTAGAAGTTGAAACTGGGTGAGCTGACAAACTCAATAGCATTATAAACTCAGAATCACATGAGTCAAATATCTTACTCAATATCAAGTTTTACTAATAATTTCATGAAGACAAGCAATTAAGAAACAGAGGAAAAGCAGAGAGAATGTCTGGGATAGTGAAGGCTGTTCCCAAAGTCTCTTGTTCTTAAACCAAACACAGGTCTCTAGACGAGAGTACTGTCATGGAATGTTTAGTTTAAAAAATGTCTCTATTTTGTACATCAAATAGTAGCATAGATTATGTGGCATTTTATAGGGAATCATATCTCATAAATCAATATTTTCTAGGTTTGTTTGAAATAACCGATGTTAAACCAGTACTAAAAGCATTACATAGAAAAGCATCCTTTCTTGTACATATCATTGGTCTACTTTTCAGAAGTTCCAGTGATCATGTTTATAAAAAATGAGATCAAACCTCTCCTGGTCCTCTCTCTGAAGCCACAGTATTGAGAAGTAAATAGGTCACAGGTCAGCTGCTTTAACTTCTTTTCCCTCACTGGGTATAGGGCATGATCCAAACAAGATCCATGTCCTGGGAATAGAGAGATAAGAGTATCTCTTTTCCTGAAATTTTAACAATGTTTCAAAGGAAAGTAGTATTCATGGGCCATATGATATACTGTGGTGTGGCACAGTAATTTAAATACTTGCAAACTTCAAAATCTAATAAATGATTGTTCTATTATTTCAGAATGTTGCAAATGCATGCATTATCATTGGTCCATGTCAAATATTATTAGTCTATTAATATAAGTATGTCAAAATGGACAGAAAGATAAGTTCTATCAATTATTATGCCTTTTCTTTGTGTTATCACAAAACTAAGTCAAAAAAGAGTGCTTGTGTTCTTGGATGCTAGGAGAGCATTCATGTTAATTTAAATACAATTTCAATCTTTAGGTGTTTATAAAAATCATATTTGAATATAGTTCATGATAGGAATTTATATTTACATCTTCAGTGTGACACAGATAAGATTTTTTAATGCATGAAACAGTAATAATTCACAACTCATGTCCTAAAAATAATTCTAATACAAATATGCAAATAACACAGAGGACATAATTTAAAAGATAACCCTGTGGAAAATCATAATTTACTTGAACAAGATCAAATGAATCTTTTATAATCACATAAAATTCACTGGGATAAATAAAAGAACAAATAATTAATTCAGTACCAGAGCTTACATGATGTTAGAAATGAATGCAATAAATGAAAACACTCCATGAACAACAGTCAAATAACAAGAAAGATATTTTAAACTATAGTAGAATCAAACTCAACTATTTCTTTGTCAACTCTCTCAAAATTGGGTCCTGGTCTAATAAATTTGAAGTAACTTTTTGAGCAGTGTACATAGTATTTGTAAACATTAGAGTTTAAAAAAACAAACTTTAAATGCAGTAATATTTTTCTGAGTGCTACTTTAAAATTATTAATAACAAAGACAGCATGAAAATTCAAGGTTATAGAACAAAATACAGTATAATGGAAAACACTGATAAATCTGAATATAGAATTGTCTTTTCAAACTAGGCTAAGAAGGGCCTAGTTCAAAGGAAGAATAAAAATCTAGTAGTTTTTCTTTTAAATTCACCAATTCTTACAGTATTTACTGAGCACCTATTATGGGCCATGATATATTCTAGGTACTGGGGTATAGTGAGAAATGAGATAGAGAATGTTCCTACTCTTTCAATTTAAATTCCATTAGGTGATTATGCAAAAAAAAAAAAAAAAAAAGAACAAAAAAAAACAACACTCGTAAAAATTAAAAAAATAAAATCACTAAAAGTGTTTATGCAGAGATGAAACAGAGAATGATAGACGGTGATTTTAGGACTATTTTGAATAAGGAGAGGAGAAAGCCATTCTGAGATGGTAACTTAAGCTGAGATTTGAATGCCATGAAGCTAGCAACAAAAAAAATTCCAACCAGAGGGGATACAAAAGCCCTGAGTAGAGAACACGATTAACATGTTCAAGGTGCTAAAATGAAACTAGTATGGTAGGAGCAAGGGAGACTATTTTAAAGGGACAGAAGATGAGCTCAGAAAAGTCATTAGGTTCTTCATAAGCTAGGAAGAGAATAATATTTCACTATATTCTTTAATTGCATGAATCGTAAGTATTTGTGAGGTAGTGATAGATTTTTTTAAAGATAATTCATAATTATTAATGTATTTGTTTTTCCTGATTTATTTGTCCCTTCTCAATCTTCTTTCTCTTTTAGGTATATGACTACCTATCTTGCTATATAGATGTGATGTGCATTTTTCGACTGGAAGGCTTATATTGTGTTATTTATGTTTAAGATATAATAATTGTATATAGTGAGAAACAAAAGTTGATAAGACACAATTAAAATGACATTGAGTGCCTACCTACCAGTCAGGGTAAGGAAATACATTTTCTAGAGTAATTATATTGTATCCATTTTCTATTACAGCTAACAAATTAGCACACATTCAGCAGCTTAAGACTTAAAAAAACAAACATTTTTTATCTTTCAGTTTTTGAAGGTCAGAAGTTGGGGCAGAGCTTATCTGGGTTTGCTACTGAGGGTTACAGAAGGCTCTTAAGAAGGTATTTATTGGGTTGTGTTTTCACCTAGGGTCTTGACTGGGGAAGGATACCCTTCCAAGCTCCTTCAGATTATTGACAGAATTCATTTCCCTATAGTTGTAGGGATGAGTACAGGTTTTCTTGCTGGATTTCAGATGGAGGGCTTTCTCAGTCTCTGAGGACAAACACACAGCTCTTTGCTATATGACCTTCTCATGACATAGAAGCTTACTCCCTCAAAGACAGAAAGAATCCCTTGAATTCTGTTTTCTAAGATAGAGTCTTATATAACAATAATGCTAGAAACATCCCATCACCATTGTCTTAAAATATAACCTAATCAAGGGAGTAATGTCTCATTTGTCTCTGCCATAAAAATAGCTTAATCAAAGAGGGACATCCATTACTGTCACTATATTCTATTGATTAGAAGCAAGTCGCAGACCCCACCCACACTTATGGATTATAAGGGGTATAATACCAGGATGCTATCATGGGACCATCTTAGAAATCTGCCTAGCATACTTATTTGATACTCCCAACAATTATATGTAATAGGCTCTAATATTTTCAAAGTACGGGGGATTCAAAGTCAGTATGACTACTCTATATAAACTATAATACACATGTTATAGGTTATCTAAAGAAAAATGTCCTTATTAGTCACTGAGAGAAGTGTGTTAATATCAACTCTGATTTGCCTATTTATTCCCTTTTAATTTTGTAAAATTTTGACTTATAGATTTTGAAATTTTATTAGGTACATACAAATTTAGAACTGCTTCACCATCTAATTGAATTGACAAGAGTCACTATAAAGCATTCTTTTTCTCTAGTAGTATGTCTTGCCTTAAGATTTAATTTGCCTGATTTTAAGGGACCTACACAAACATTTTAGAATTAGTATTTTTACGGTGTATGTTCCTCCATATTTTTACATTTCATCATTTTTGTATCTTTATATTGGAAATATTTCAGATACAAATAACATAGAGATGCATTGTTATTTTACTACAGTTGATAATCTTTTCCTTCAATTGGAGTGTTTATTCCATTTACACGTAATTTAATTTCTGATGTAGTTTAGCTTATGTCTGTCATGTTTCTATTTATATTCTGTTGCCTATTATTTATTTTTTAATTCTGTTTTATTCTATTCTTTTGGCATAATTAAGCATTTTTAATTCTCCAGTTATTTTGAAATCACATTTTAAATTTTATATTTTTGTAGGGTTCCTAATTGGTCACACCAGGTATTTGAATATGCATCTTGACTTACTACAGTCTGTCTTCAGTTAGTACTTAAATTGTTTTCCCCAAAAGTAAGAACTTTAAAACAGTTTTAAAAACGAATTGTATTTTTAAAGCTCCAATCTTGGCTTTGGTTATTTGTCTTTTGGTCAGTTATTTTACTTCTACATCTCACAAGATGTTTTATCGTATTTGTTTTAAATAGTCAATATCTTTCATATTTGTTCACATATTTATCCATGACACTGACTTCTTTTCTTTCTATAGTTTAATGTTTCTATCTGAGATTATTTTCTTACAGTCTGAAGACCTCCTCTAGTAATTCTTACAGTGAATGTCTACTGACAATGGATTTTCTCATCTTTTGTTTTTGGAAAACCTATTTATTTCACCTTTATTTTTAAATAATTTCCTCTGTTTAAGAATTTTTTGAGATAAAATTCTCATGATACAAAATTCACCAATTTAACAATTTCCAAGTGTACAATTTAGTGATTTTTGTATGTTCACAGAGTTGTGCAACCATCATCACTACCAAATTCAAGAACATTTCCACAACCCCAAAAAGAAACCCCAGACCTGTTAACAGTCAGTTGCAATTCTCTCCTTCCTCTGTCCCTTGGAAACCTCTAGTCTATTTTTTGTCTCTGTGGTTTTTCCTATTCTGGACATTTTATATAAATGCAGTCATACCATGTGTGGCTTTTTGTGTCTGGTTTCTTTCAGTTAGCATAATGTTTTGAAGGTGCATTCATGCTGTTATATGTATCATTACTTAATTTCTTTTTAAGGGTAAATATTCTATTGTATGGATATACTAGACTTGTTTATACTTTCATCAGTTGATAGACATTTTGATTTTTCCGCTTGTAGAAATAATGTTTCTATGAACATTCATGCACAATTTTTTGTATAAACATGTTTTCACTTCTCTTTGATATATACCTTGGAGTGAACATGTTGGGTCATATGGTTACTCTATGTTTAATTATGTGAGGAATAGCCAAACTATTTTTCAAAATAACTGCACCATTTTACATTCCTGTCATCTGTAGATGAAGATTCCAATTTCTCTATATCTTCTCCAATACGATTTTTCTTTTTTTCTCTTTTTTCTTTTTTTCTTATTTTTATTTAAAATAATACTTTAAATATTACTATAGCCAAACTAGTGGATGTGAAGTGGTATCTTATTGTGGTTTTGATTTGCACTTCCCCAGTAGTAATGATATTGAGCATTTCTTCATGCGTTTACTGACCATTTGTATATCTTCTTTGAAGAAAAGTTCTATGTCCATTTATTAAATGAGTTACTGATTTTTTTATTACTGAGTTTTAAGGATTCATTATACATCCTAGATACTAAACTCTTACCTGGTAAAATATTTTTTAATAGTTTTTCTTATTAGGAGGTCCATCTTCTTTCTTGATAATGTACTTTGATATGGAAAAATTTTAATTGTGAGGAACTTCAGTTTACCAACTTTTTATTATTGCTTATGCTTTTATTTTCATATTTAAAAAACAAGTACCTACTCCAAGGTCACGAAGATTTACACCTATGTTCATGTCAAAGAACTTTATAGTTCTAGCCTTTACATTTAGATACTTGATCTATTTTGACTTACCTTTTAAATGTGGTATAAAGTAGGATTCTGTCTTCATTACTTTGCATGCAAATATCTAGTTGTTGCATTGCCATTGCTGAAAAGACCATCCCAGTTGAATTGTTTTGACACCCTAGGCAAAACGCAATTGACCAGAAATCTATGAGTTCACATCTAAAGTCTGAATTCTATTCCATTGATCAATATGTCTATCTTTGCACTGGCCACACACAGTTTTGATTATTATAGCTTTGTAGTAAATTTTGAAATTAAATGTGAGTTCTCCAACTCTGTTCTATTTCAAGATGGCATTGGCTTTTAGGGGTTCCTTGTACATTTATTAAAATAGGCAAATGGGACTTTGATAGGAATTACAGTATGTGAATCAATCGGGGAGTATTGCTATTTTAACAACGTTGTTTTCCAATCCATGAACACAGGGTACCTTTTCATTTTCAGATCTTCTTTAATTTCTTTTGACAATGTATTATAATTTTTGGTGTATAACTCATGCACTTCTTTGGTTATATTTCTTCCAAAGTATTTTATTTTTTAGATGTTATTATAAATTGAATTACTATCTTAATTTCATTTTGAACCACACATTGTTACTGTATAGAGATACAAATGATTTTCTGTATATTGTTCTCATATCCTCAGTTCAATTGTTGAACTCATTCAACATTTATTGAACTAATTTGTTAGCTACAATAGTATTTTGGAGATTCATTAGTGTTTTCTATATATAAGATGTTTTCAAAAGTGAATAGAGGTACTTTACCTTCTTCCTTTCAAATCTGGGTGATGCCTTTTCTTCCTTTTTCTTGTCTTCTTGATCTTACTAGAAATTCTAGTACAATGAACAATAGTAATAGCAAAAGTGACATTCTTGTCTTCTTCCTGGTTTTAGGGGGACATTATTCAGTCTTGCATCATTGAGTATAATGTTAACTGTGGGTTTATAATAGATGCCTTTATTGAGTTAAACATTTATTTCTTCTACTCCAAGAGTGATTTTATCATAAGAAGGTTTTGGATTTGGTCAAATGCTTTTCCTTCTTCTATTGAGATAATCATATGCCTTTATTTTTTAATTATATTATGATGTTATATTACATTTGTTGCACTTTGTATATTGAACTAACCTTTCATTCCTGGGATAAATGCCGCTTGTTTATAGCGTATAATCTTTTAAGTATGCTGGTGATTTCGTTTTCTAGTATATATCTTTAAGATTTTTGTATCAGTACTCATAAAGCTTTTTGGTCTGTAGTTTTGTTTTCTTGTGGTGTCTTTATCAGAGTTTGGTTTCAGGGTAATACTGGCCTCACAAAATAGTTAGGAAGTATTTTATTCTCTAGTATTTTTTTGGAAAAGTTAGAGAAGAATTAGATGGTTATTAATTCTCCATTAAGTGTTTAGTGCAATTCATAAATGAAGCCATCTTGTACTGGGGTTTTCTTTGTTGGAAGTTTTTTTGATTACTGACTAAATATTAACTTGTTATAGGTCTTTTCAGATTCTCTATTTCTTCTTGAGTCAGTTTGTTAGTTGATATGTTTAGGACTTTTCACATTTTTCATTTCATCTAGATCATCCAGTTTGTGGCATACAATTGCTCATTATAATCTCTTATAGTCCTTTGTATCTCTGTAATGTGGCAGCTTTTTCTCTTAATTTTAGTAATTTGAGTCTTCCTTCATTCTTTTTTATCAAACTAAAGGTTTGTTAATTTTGTTGATTTTTCAAAAAACAAAAACAAAAACAAAACTCACAACTCCTTGTTTCATTTAGTTGTTTCTATTTTTTTATTCAATATTTCACTTTTGCCCACTATAATCTTTATTATTTTCTTCTTATTGCTTTTTGTTTAGTTTTTTATTTTTCTAGTTCCTTAAGATAAAATTTTAGGTTATTGATTTGATTTATTTCTTCTTGTAAAATTAAAACTGTTTATTCCTTTGTATCTAACATGTGTCTTATGTGGGCACCACAGAGTTAGATCAAGTGATATTTTAATCCATTCTGCCAATACCTTTCTTTTAATTGGATATTTTAATATATTAACATTTAATTTAATTACAAATAAGAAAGGGCTTAATTCTAACTTTTTGTTATTTGTTTTCTAAATGTTTTATATATTTTTTGTTCCTCAATTCCTCTATTACTGCCTTCTCTTGTGTTAAAAATGTTTTTTTCTACCATACCATTTGTCATTTCTTTTACTATATAGATATTTCATTATATTCTTAGTGGTTGCCTTGAGAGTTTAATTAACCTCAAAATAAAAAAAAATGAATTTGGATTAATACCATCTTAATCTCAATAGTACACAAAAACATTCTCCTATATATTGCCTACCCCCTCCGTTTTGTGCTGTTACTGTCACAAATTACAAATTTATACATTATGTGTCCATCAATATAGATTTGTAATTTTGTTTTTTGCAGTTGGCTTTTAAATCATACAGGAAAAAAAAGGAGTTACAAATAAATATGTAATTTTTTTTAGGTTTACTGAGGTTGTTACCTTTATCAAAGTTTATTTATCACTGTAGAAAGGTAATTCATGTTTGAATGTTTATTATGTGGATTCGTGTTAATATCTATTGTCCTTTCTTTTCAGGTTGAATTTTTTTTTTTTTTTTTTTTTTACCATTTTTTGGTAGAGAAGCTCTGCTAGCAATTAACTCTCAGTTTTTGTTTATCTGGGAATGTCTTAATTTCTCCTTCATTTTTAGAAATATAAATTTGCTGGATATGGAATTGTTGTTTGACAGTTTTTATTTTTCTTTCAACCCATCAAATATGTCACTCCAGTGCCTTCTGGCCTCTATGGTTTTGATGAGAATCAGCTGTTAATCTAATTGAGGAATCCATGTATATAATGATTGCTTCTTTGTTGCTGTTTTCAAGAGTCTCTCTGTTCTTGGTTTTGAGAACTTGGTTATAATATAACTTCCTGTGGATCTCTGTAATTGCCACATTAACAAAATAAAAAGGAAAAAAATAATATGATAATCTCAAAGTATGCAAAAAAAACTTTTGATAAAATTAGATATGATAAAAAATTTAACCACCTACAAATATTAAGAAACTTCCTTAATCTGATAAAGAATAACTACCTTAAAATCATTTGTAAAGAGGAGATATTGAAAACTTTTTCCTTAAGGTTAGGAATGAAATAAAAATGTATGCTCTACTTGCTTGTATTCAACTATGTAGTAGAGGATTTATGTAATATAATGAGGAAGTAAAAAGCAATAAAATATATAAAAACTAGAAAGGAAGAACTATTTGCAGGTGACACAATTATAAAACAAAATGTAAAAGAAATTTATAGATAAATATGTAACTAAGAATTAAATTCAGCAATGTTGTAGTATACAAGGTCAATATAGAAAAACAATTATTTCAATATCTGGCAAGAAGAAATTAGAAAATGGCATTTCAAAAAGACTTCATTTACATTAGCATTACATAATATATAATGAGGAATAATCCCAATGAAATATTTACCTCTATATTTACTCCTGGCAAGAAAACATACAAAATATTACTGAAAAAATGTTGACATGTAATTGGAGGAATAAACTATGTATATAAGACTCATTATTGCAAAGATGGTAATTCTCCCCAAATTGATATAGATTGGAAACAATACTAATAAAATTTCCAGGTATTTTTTTTTCTAGCAAAAGTTGACAAGCATATACTAATATATATATATTATATATATATATATATATTATATATATAATATATATATATAATATATATATATATAATATATATATTTATATAGAAATGCAGAAGTACAAGAAGAGTCAAGGACATCTTGAAGAAGATGAGGTCTTAACACTGTAAAATATAAGGAAGACACTAGTCTGGTATTTGTATAAATTGACCATCAAAACTGAATAGGAAGTTTAAAAATTTACCTGCATCTGTGTTGTTATACGCATGCCACTGCAGTGCCCTAAAGAAATGAAGGATTTTTTCATAAAGATGCTTAATTACTTGAAAAGTAATGTAAAAGTATACTTAAACTCCTACCTCATAGCATACATCAAAATCAAGCCCAGGAACATCATATAGCTAAATTTGAAAGGTTAAAAGAAAAAAAAGAGGAGATAGATTATCTACATAACTTGCGATAGAAAATGATTTCTTCAGAAGAGAAGAAAAGCACTAATCAAAAAGAAAATGATTGACACAATAAACTTCATTAAAAGCAAAATCTTTAGCTTCTCAAAACAAATCAGGGGTTTGAAAGAAGACATTTATGAGAAAGGAATTATTTCAGAATATATAAAGAATACATGATTCAGTAAGTAAAAAAGCAAAACCCTCATATAAAAATAGTCAAATGATTTGCCTGGGTCACACACACACACACACACACACACACACACACACACACACCTATTTACCGATTTGGCTAATTTTCTTATCCAAAGTTTAAAACACAAAAATATAAACTCAAAACTGTCAGAAGCATAACATTTTAAAATGAAAAGACTTGTATGTTTTTGGTTTAAGCACTTTAAAATTAATAAGTAAAGTAAGCTTTTGCTAGGAAAAATGATTTTTTATTTTATTTTATTTTTTGGAAAACTGATTTTTAGAAATTTAATTTTGAGTCAAGATCCTTTTTCCAATTTATATATATCACTTAGGTGTGAGATCTAAAATTTAAATAATAATCTGAAAACTAATATTAATCTGATAATTTAAAATATTTGAACTCAGAAGCAGAGAATATAATGGTGATTGCCAGGACTTGGGATGTGGGAGAAATGGGGAGAGAAAAGGTACAAACTTTCATTTAGAAATTGAGTATGTTCTAAGGATCTAATGTACAGCATGGTGATCATAGCTAACAATATTGTATACCTGAAATTTGTTAAGAGACTAGATCCTTAAGCGTTCTTAGCACATACACATACAAAAATCCCACGTTCATATTAAAAAAAAAAAAAAAATCCCTGCACAGCTTAGAAAATAAGATGTTTAGATAATATTGTGAAAGGTTAAAAGTTCAAATCCTGGTATGTCTGTACTTTCTGGGTATTTAAATTTTCTACAGTGTCAAGTGAATAATAGCAGTCTCATCCCTTAATTATTTTTATCATCCAAAAATGTTGGCATTAAAGGAAATATTTAAATAAATTAATTTATGAAGCAATATAACCGAGTATAAGTCTAAAACTCATCCCTGACATTTCACATGCAGGAAACTTACCACATAAACCAGGGCTTTCAGTTGATTTTTTATATCCCTGAGGTTGAGTTCACATATTTCATTTTTTATAAACTAGATTTTATTGCATTCTGGGAAAAAACAAGGTTTAGATTTATAACATTTTGCTCCGGTGATGTTGGCCAAATCACCCTATGAGTAATTCATTACCAACATATGCCATTGTTCTAATCACCAAGTTAAGAAAATGCCATTAAAAAATACCAGAATACCTGCAAAGACTTGCAAGAAACCTCTAGTTCCTATTTTCTATGGAGTGAAAATACCTCTTTAAGTATAGAAATTAAAATCATGTTAAAATTCAATACAAAAATTTTAACACCACTAACCATAAGAACAATTGAAATAAAATTTTAAAAAATCAGAACTGTTAGAAGATTAGCTATTTTTAAATACCAGAGTTGCAGTTGACTTTTTCCATTCCTTTGCTGAGGGTCAAAATAACTCATTAACCACTGAATGGTTGGTGTTTTTCTAATTCAATTGATTTTTAAAGTATCTTATCATGTTATTTGATGACTATAACATAGGAGTATTTACAGATATAAAAAGTAACTTTTTAATCCTTGAATAAATATTTTAGATCACATTACATAACACTTTCTAAAAATAACTGATTCATGAAGTTAGGACCTGAACCACATGGTTCAGATGATACATAAAATTAAAACCGAGAAAGTAGGAAAAGTGACATAATTATTAGTATAAAATGAGTCTGTGAGTTAAAGAAGAACAGCATATGTTTAAAAGCCTTAAAAACTGGCAGCATGTAGGTAGAATAGGCAGAATTTATCCTACAGAAAGTTGTTTTTTATTTTTTGAACTAGCAGAGTGTTAAATTGAAAACAACAGGTTTAAAACAGGATACACATTCTCTAATAATTTGCTGTAGTCTTTAGTCTTCACCAAACCATATTAATTATGTGAGTTTTCCAGTTTCCTTAACTCAGTGGTTTGCAGTCTTGATCATGCATCAGTAGCATTGGAACTTCTTATTAAACCACAGATTGTTGGGTCCCACACCCACACTTTATCATTAAATAGATGAGGATGAGGAAGGAGGAGGGCATTTGTTGGGATAAGGCAGTCAGACAAGTTACTGTTCTAAAAAGTTCTCAGGTGATACTGAGTCAACTCACCCGGAGACTCAACTTTGAGAACCACTGACCTTACTAGGGCTGGAAGGTGTTTTGGTTTGCAGTCTTTTCTTTTACTTTTAACATCTTTATTGGTGTATAATTGCTTTACAACGTTGTGTTAGTTTCTGTTGTATAACAAAGTGAATAAGTTATACGTATACATATATCTGCATATCCCTTCCCTCTTGCGTCTTCCTCCCATCTTCCCTATACCACCCCTCTAGGTGGTCACAAAGCACTGAGCTGATCTCCCTGTGCTATGCGTCTGCTTCCCACTAGTTATCTATTTTACATTTGGTAGTATATATATGTCCATGCCACTCTCTCACTTCGTCGTCCCAGCTTACCCTTTCCCCTCCCGTGTCCTCAAGTCCATTCTCTACGTCTGCGTCTTTATTCCTGTCCTGCCCCTAGGGCAAATTAATCAACTCAGTTGCAGGAAGTGTCAGAAGACTAATACATCTCCAGAAGAAAAGACCAACCAACACAACTTACTTAGGCCTTTTAAAATTCAATTTTTCTGTGTAACCAAAAATCATTCTATTTACCCAGTTTGAAGCCTATCATTGTTCATTTAAAGCCAAGGCTAGGACTTAAAGCTTAAATATACACACATACTTTCAGAACAGTATAAAAATCATACCTAAAATTTAAAAATAACCCACGTATTGCCAGGAAAAAAATGAAGGGAACAAAATGTTCCAAACTTATTTTTTTCACGTCTGACTGATCATCTGATTATACCTTTGAAACATTCCATATCTGAAACATATCTATTTTCATCTCACATGATTTTAGAAGATTATTTTGACAGCACACCGATTAGACATATTGCAAAAAAAATGTTCAAAATTTCTTAGAATTTCAAGTTGCTGGATACCTGAAGCTCATTATATTTATACTTTTTTAAGCTTGTCTTTTTGTTGGAGAGATTGGGGGCGTCTCAACAATATGAACTATTGTATTTTTCTGACAGAGTATAGATGATTAAGCATTTAGTAGTAATTTTAAAATCATTGCTCATTTCATCATATGCCTTTTTTACATGCAATTTGTTGACTATGGTGACCAAAAAAAACATCATGAAGAAGCCAAGGTTGAAAACCCAGTTTTTCAACATATGAAATAGATGTGTCCAGGCATGTTTGGGAGGTTCACTGACAGGCAGGTATACTGTGGGCACCATAAGAGAGGAATCACTCAGGCAAACTTTTCTTAGTAATAAATTCTTATTTGGAGGGAAATGTTATTTTAGTGAAAATATTTTTCACTCAGATTTGTTCCATGGATTAGCCCCATATAATGATACTCAAATTCTATAGCAGCGGTTCTTAACTAGTAGTTCTCATTTTTGACACTCAGGAAATATTTGACAATGTCTGGAGATATCTTTGTTTGCTATAAATGATGAGGATATTATCTACATCCAGAGAGTAGTAGTCAGAGATGCTGTTAAACACCTATAATGCAAAGGAAGCTCCCCCACCCCAGTAAGAGTTATACCTAAAATATCAGTAGTACCAACTTCAGGAAATCCTATTCTAGAGAGATGGGGTTTCAAAGACAAATAAATAGAGCTTTTTATGTGAAAGAATCTATCTCATTATACTTCACTAACTCTCTAAGAGCCTTAAATGCAAATAGAGATGGAGACATTTCCTTCCTTATCATGTATTACAAATTTCAAAGGGCACACAAGGCATTTTTGGCTTCTTGAAACCTCAAGAAAGATACTTGATGGTAAAGTCTGTCATGTCAGAGGTCTTCTTGATTATAAGGCTTCCTTGGGTAGTAGATGTAACCAGTTGGGGTGGACCAACTTGGTATATGTGACAGGTAAACTAAGAGGGAAAGGGAAGAATAACAGCAGAAATGGCAGCATTGACTTTTAGAGACACAATCCTTAGCACCAATTTCAACATTCTCAAGCAGGAAGATACTATAAAATAATAATTTTTAAAAGTTTTGAATTGAATATATATACCAAGGAAGTAAGGGAGCCCTACTGAAACAGGAAGAAGGTGGTTAGATTCGCCAGTGAGTTAGAACAGGATATGAAGAAAGTGGTTGACAACACCAAAAATAAAGTTATCTTTTTGTTAACAGTCACAATAACATACCGGTGAACAAAAGCTTACTATTTGGAAAGTGTCTTTCTATTTTAACAGAGATAAGACTGTCATTTAGAGGTAATTTTTTTTTTTTAACTAGACTACACTAAAACCAGATGACCATATATTTAACATTTGAAAGTTATTTTTGTTGTTTCTTACTAAAGAGGCAGATTGCACCTTCAGAAAACTGTTCCTGATGAGATTTATGTACAGACTGTGAGAAGGTAATCATTGTCCAGAGTGTATAAAAGGCATGTCCCTAACACTTCCACCTTCTTTTCTTGTAAGGGTGGTGTTGATTCAATGCCTGTGACAAATTATCATGATGGGGAGGGAGGAGAGTACACCAACTGCTTTTACTCTTTGTCCTTGATCCTATGAAGACTTGAAGTTTTGTTAACCAATTGTAGAAACAGTTCTATCTGTGCTGTTATCTCTTTGGTGACAGTGACAATCTCAGGCTGGAGAAAGGTGTGGTACAAAGACAACAAGCCATTTTATCATAGAATAATACCGAATAATACAATGAGGCTAAAATCTTGCCTTGCTGAAAGCATGGGGTTTAAAATATCAAACTGTGCATCAGGTCACACAAAGGTTCAGACTTCTTTGATGCCTGTTTTTCAAGAAGGAGATTCAGTTGAAAAGAGAGCATGACTAAATCACCTGTCAGTTCTGCTTTCTCACTAAGGGGAGGTTTCAAGAAGGCATCCTCAGAGATAGTAGAAGCCACCAATGGCCTCATCTCTTCTACCTGAAAAAATTAGAAGCATGCAGCATCAAAATAATATCAATAAATGGATCATTTAAATTTTTGATAAATAATAGTTGCTTAATCTGATAAAACTACTTTCTCCTGAATAAAGTCGGAATTAGCATTCTCATGATAGATCAGGCCCCTGGATTGAGGAAAGAAAAACACATGGAAATAATTGGAAGTGTCTCTACTCACTGGCAATAGCAGCTCATGAAGAAAGGGCCATGGACTTTATAAAATGTTTGCCTCATAATCATCTGGGAACCAAAACAAAAGTTAATTTTTCATTAGGCCTGGGTGGGGTCCTAATAGAAGACAGTCACAGTTATGTCTTTTTTTCATGATGTGGAGAGATTTAGAATACGCAAACACTTTTTCCAAATTAGCCTTAGTCTATCTATGGTATTTCCAGAAGTTTTCTAGGATCACCGATAAGTACCAACCCATAAAATGTTCACCTTGAATTACACAATGGGTAGCATCTAGGTAATCTGTTATTATGTCCCTCACAATCAGTGATTTAACTTATTTATTTTTTTTAAAGATAGTGGCTTTGTAACCATCTTTTCCTAATTGATAGCCCCCTCAGCTTGAAGCAGAGCATTTGATTATGTCTCTTATTTGCAGTTTTCATTGAAAAACTAAGAAATCAATGTGCAAGTCTGAAGTAGAGTTACTCTACCTAAAGCTGCTTGGCCAGTTTGTCAGATTTTGTCCACTTTACATGCTAGGAATAAAATATAATCTCTAACAAACTGGCCAAGTATCTTTAGTGGTATAGTAATTCTCAGACAGTTTTTTTCCCTGAAACACAGAGTCAATGGAGAAGTAACCAGATGTTAATATTAAAAGTCATAATTTTATTCTTTTGCATGCTCAGGTTCTTGTTAACAATGAGACTCCAGACTGTCACTGTACATTAGATTGTTCAACTCTGACTTCAAATCTTGTCTGATATTTTTTATTTTATAATAATCAAAGAAATAAATAATAATTATATAGCCTTTTTGGAGCTAAATATCTCCTAAATATATTTTATAATCACCTAGTAGACACTAAGCTCTCTAAGGAAAGTGATTGTATGTTTGTACCTTCATTACCGAAAATGAATTCTTGCGTATAGTAGTGACATAGTAGTTACTTCTAAGACAAAATTGACTGATTTTATCACTAAACTTTTTGACATATTGCACTACACAACTTGTTCATATTTTCATACTGACTTTATCTCTCATAAAATTGCTTCAAATCTAAAAATCCCTTAGAAAATAATTTTTAAATGTTCAATGTCCATGTAATTGGTTAATCTGTACTGTTATCCTACAAGTTCCACACCTTATGGTATGCAACTATCTTCTTAAAATGTATCTCCCTTTCAGTGTGAAAATCTGAAATAATTATTTCCTTTCTCTATTTTCTTCTACTGATTCTATTTTATTATTCTTCATCTTATCGATATTAATATAATACAAGGGTATCCTATAAAATGATTTGTGTTTTCAGGTCAATTGCATTGGATTAATCTGTATTATCTAGTTCAAAATATATTATGAAACATGTCCAGTTATTTCTGTCAGTTACCTTTGGCTTACAACAAAACACTCTGAAAAATACAGGCTCTTAAAAATCATTCATTTATCTCAAGATTCTGTGGGTTGAGTTATTGATACTTCAAGTTTGAACTGGCTCAGCCGAACTTGCTTGAACTTGCTGATGTGACTGAAACAATCTATTATGTCAGCAGATAGCTAGATAATGTAGGATGGATTTATTCACTTATCTGGAAGTTGGCAGGCTGTTGTTGGATGACATAGATGAAATTGAGTTACATATTGAGTTACAATTACAGATGAAATTGAGTCTCTTATCATACAGCAGACTAGTTGAAAATTCTTCATATAGCAGTCATATGATAGCAAAAACAGCAAAAGGGGGCAAGCCCATATGTATAAATATTTTTAAAAATTCACTGGCTTGACTTTTCTTGTATTCCATTGGCCAAAGAAGTCTGAAGACATATTGTATAAGTGTCATTGTGGCAGGAAACTATCAAGGTATATACACATAAAAAGGAGTATTATTACTTATACTCTAATAAAAAGGAGAACATATTAATGTGAGCAATCTACAGTAATTTTCTTCCAGTTGATTTATATCCTCTTCAACATAAAAAATACATATATTAACTCCCAACACTCCCAAATGTCTCATTCAATCATGACATCAGATAATGAGTTCAGAATCTCATGCTTTAAAATTGTATGCGGAGATGGTTTCTCAGATGAGTCTGTCATTGATTTATAATGCAACCAACATACAATGATTATGTAAGGACAGAGTAACAGTCATATAAATACTCACATTTGAAAATGGCAAAAATGGTAGGTACATGGAAATCACTGTTCCATAGCAATGTGGCAGCCAAAAACTTCTCCCAAATCTGAAGTTATCAAATATTTCTTGATTTGGCCTGTATTCTGCCCTAAAGTAGTGTCTGGTCCATTGTTATCTGTGGATATCTGCCCTATGATCTAACTTTTTTTTTCTATAAAAAATGTCATGTGTGTAGCTTAGTGTCTTTCTTAACCTTCTTCTTGTTCATAGCATGGTAGGGGCTGAAAGACCCTTTTTAAAAAAGTTTTGCATTTGAACCTTTTTCATCCAAGTTAGCATCACTTTCACCAATACAACTTTCTTAAAGGTCCTGTGGATTTCCCCTAAACATGACTGGTTCCTTTGCTTTCCTCAATCATCACACTCATAATTGGGGCAGGTATCTATAAACTTTGGAAATTTCAAGCTGCTGTGAGACAATGTTCTTAAGATTCTTAGAAGCCTTTTTGTATAGTTGAGGGAGTGTACTTGGCATCAATTTAAGTTACTCAGTAGTCTTAATCATTGGTTGTTGCCTACATCTTAAATTTTCTTTGACCTTGAGGCTATCTCTTGGTCTAAAAATCTTTTGAAACTTGAGAGCCTGGAATTGATAACAAGTGTTATTTTCTAAATCAGAAAGTTTTGGATCATTTATATTCTCTCTAAATTATTTCTGCAAACTCTAATATTTGAGTTTAGTTAATATCTTTCTTGTATATTACCATTGATAGTTTAAAAAAGCCAATGATACTTCTAAATTTTTACCTGGTAATAATCTTCTACTGTTCACAAGAATATTATATGCATTTTTTAATGTTCCAAGTCATCACAGACAACATTTTTCAATTATTTCACTATTACAAATGTAGGTTGTCATTTTCCAAGCTTTTCTAACAGTTTCTGCATTGCATTACCAGACTGAGCTTGTTGCCTTATATCAAATTCAACCCACATAGTTTAAATTTTGGTTATGGCAGCAGCCCATTTCTGCATTAGTTCATCTGTTTATGCAGCAGTTATCTATTATCACATAACAAGCCATCCCAAAACTTAGTGTCTTAACACAAAAATATATATACTTTTCTCACAGTTCTGTGGGTTGGCTACCATATTATTTATTTTAATTAATTGGGGGTACATATGCAGTTAAAAACTTAAGAGAAGGTTCAAATAGAAAAAATGTTATACAATGAATTTGAAAAGCCATCAAGTTATGGTTTAATCATTTCAATATTTTTAAAGTTCATCAGATTACTTGTGAATGAGTATAATGGATATTTGGGAATAATCCATAGAAATATAGGCAGGCAAAAAGTTGGCACCAGACAAGTCTTTCAGCTAACATAAAGACCCCAAGCCCAGGTTTTGAGATTAAATAGAAGACTATTTTCTAGAAGATAATTATAAGAGAAATAGTAGAAAAATAGGCTGGTCCTACTTTAGGCTATGAATTTATCAATAACTCAAGCATATGATTAAAAGAGATATGTTTAAAGCTGAGAACCAAAGGTAATTTATAATTAGCTCTAGTATTTTTAGTTTAAAAGAACATCAGGCTTAGAGACCAGGTCCAGGATTTGACAGATCTGGGGACTGGAGTCAGATAGCATCAACTTTAGGAAGAGGTTTAGATTCCATAAACCAAAAACAACATGGCAGTTCATGTTAGATGAAGGTAGGTCAGAGAGTTGGTTGTCATCTATATATTCAGGCTATAATTGTCATGTTGTAATTTTTGACTAGGTGCATCAAGAATGGTCACCCATTCGTTGCTTTATTTTATTTAAATTTTTTTTTAAAAAATTGAAGTATAGTTGATTTATAATGTTTCAGGTGTGCAGAAAAGTGAATCAATTTATATATTTTTATTGTTTTTCACATTCTTTTCCATTATAGGTTATTACAAAATATTGAATGTAGTTCCCTGTGCTATACAGTAGGTCCTTGTTGTTTATTTTATATATAGTAGTGTATATCTGTTAATCCCCAATTCCTAATTTATCCCGACACCCTTTTCCCTTTAGTAATCATAAGTTTGTTTTCTATGTCTGTGAGTCTATTTCTGTTTTGTAAGTAAATTCATTTATATCATTTTTAAAGATTCCACATAAAAGTGATATCATATGATATTTGTCTTTCTCAGTCTGACTTAATCTATGACAAAGGAGGCAAAAATATGCAAGGGAGAAAACACAGTCGCTTCAATAAGTGGTACTGGGTACTGGACAGCTACATGTAAAAGAATGAAGTTAGAACATTCTGTAACACCATATACAAAAATAAACTCAAAATGGATTAAAGACCTAAATATAAGACCAGATAATATAAAATTCCTAGAGGAAAATATAGGCAGAACACTCTTTGACATATATCACAGCAATATTTTTTTTTGGATCTGTCCCCTAGACTAATGAAAACAAAAGCAAAAATAAACAAATGGAACCTAATTAAACTTAAAAGCTTTTGCACATCGAAGGAAAACATAAACAAAACAAAAAGACAAACTATGGAATGGGAGAAAATATTTGCAAATGATGTGACCTGTGACCCACAAGGAATTAATTTCCAAAATATACAAACAGCTTATACAGCTCAATAACAAAAACCCAAAAAACACAAGTAAAAAACAGGCAGAACACCTAAGTAGACATTTCTTCAAAGAAGACATACAGATGGCCAACAGGCACATGAAAAGATGCTCAACATCATTAATTATTAGAGAAATGCAAATAAAAACTACAGTGAGGTACTACCTCACACAGGTTAGAATGGCCATCATCAAAAAGTCTACAAATAATAAGTGCTGGAGAGGGTGTGGAGAAAAGGGAACCCTCCTACACTGTTGGTGGGAATGTCACTGTTGGTGCAGTGACTATGGAAAACAGTATGGAGGTTCCCTAAAAAAACTGAAAATAAACATATGATCCAGCAATCCCACTCCTGGGCATATATATGGAAAATATGAAAACTCTAATTCAAAAAGATACATGCACTCCAGTGTTCATAGCAACACTGGAAGCAAGATATGGAAGCAAGCTAAATGTCCATCAACAGATGAATGGATGAAGACGTGGTACATATATACAATGGAGTATCACTCCGACATAAAAAACAATGAAATAATGCCATTTGCAGCAACATGGATGCAACTAGAGATTATCATACTAAGTGAAGTAAGTCAGACAGTAATCTTTATTTCTGATGAAAGTTTTTTTCTGCTTTCTCTCTACTTGAAAATATTAAGGCCATAAGTCTAAATATGTCCTTTTCTTTTACTCCTGCATCTCTTTATAATATTTGCTTAGTCAAGTCTTTTTCCAATTCTCCCTGACTTCTTGAATTCTTTCAGCTATGCACTCTGTTTTGTTTCTCTTCTGAGCTAGGGGTTTTTGTTGTCCAAGTATGGAGATATTTTTTATAAATTAAAAAAAAAATCTCACTCATAAATGCCCATGGATTCTTCTAATTACTCAATAATCCATAACTTCAAGACAAAGGCTACCTACATTTATGGAATGAAAAGTTTCTTTACTTGACTAAATTAATCATTTTACATTTCCTAAACAAATGAGTAAAATTATTCACATTTATGTACCTCTCCTTACCACCCATAACGTCATGAAAACTGCAGAAGCATGCCTGTAAAGGTTCCAGAACATCTTATGGTTATTTTCAGCCATTTAGCACTTTTATCACATACTGCTAAGTTCTATTTCCTCCTTTAAGACTCAGCAAATCTGATCAAATCTCATCCTCACCCCGTTTGTTTTTATCAACATGAAATATTGATAAATCCAGTGGGGGTACACGTTGAACTTGAAAAGGATGGGACACATCTGTGATATTTTCTTCTGAGATATATTGACAAACCGTGTCTATGTTATTTCTTCCTAGACTCAGACAACATGAGTTACTTAAGAAAGAAAGAGTAATATTTACCACTGCAGTCTGAGAAGAGTATTCTTTTGAATACAAACAACTGACACTTTCTACACCCCTAGGGATTCATTCTTACCACAAAACTGTTGTTTAAAGGAAAAAAATGAGTGCCAAACTTCCTGAGATATTGGTGCTAGCCATATAATGACCAGAGAAATTTTTAAAGTCCCTGTGGATTCACGTTAAAGAGGTGTCCATTAATCTATGTCCAAATGACTCTCCAGTCTTCTCTTAGTTTCTCAGCAATTCTAAAGAAGAAAAACTCCAGGCATTGAGAAATCAATATTCACAGCTCCAGTTTTTCTACTTCTCATGGGAGGACATCAACAGAGAGAATTATTAAAACCAACATTAAGTTAGCCACACTAATATCCTATACTTATTCCTTTCATGTATCTGATACATGGCATGATAAATATCTTTTTTTTTCCTTCAAAGATTACCAGAAGCTTGAAAGCAGACCCTGTGCCTTATGTATACTTTTATCCTCAGAGCTGGTATTCAGTAGATTCTTGTTAATTCTTTCATAGAATAAATAGCTGGATAAATGAATCAATGTTTGAAAGAACAATTGAATAGATATATTACTCCAGCATCATAAAAACACTGATTTTACAAAAATCTGTAAGATTATTAGAACAAAAGGATTACAATGGCCTTAACTTTACTGTTTTGATTGGTTTTTTTTAAACAAAATCATGATTAAGCAGAATTAGAAAAAAAATCCTTGTTTAAAAGTGATAAAGGTCTTAAGCTATTTGATATTTTGTCTAAATAACTGAGAAACTTCTAGGACTCTCCCACAATGTGTCAGTATATCACGTAGATCGTTGATTTGTAAATGTACCTTAAAATTTTATATTTCCTTAATTAATGGAAGTGAAATATGTTCATAATTAATTGGAAAGTCATGCCAGATAATTGGTAGCATGGAAAAAATATCATTGAAAAATAATTTTATTTGAGAATGAGTTAGTGGGCCATTCTATGTAAGTAGAAAGATTTGTATAGAACATAGAAAGGCACATTGTAATCAGCCACCAGAGTTTATCTAAAACAAGTGTATTATTTGCCTGTTAGTAATAAAAAGCCTAATATAATAGTGACTTAATCAACATAGAAACATCTTTCTTCCTCAAGCAAATTGAATATGACAGCAGTCTAAAGCTTTTATAAAGGAAGCCAGTTTACTAGTATCTACCTGGTCTGCCATACTTAGCATGTTAATTTACTCCAGATTCAATTGTGATAAAAGAAAACTGAAGAACACACCCATTCCTATTAAAGATACATCTTGGAAAAGACAGCTGATAAATATTCTTTCATTCCATTGGCTAGATCTTAGTCACATGACTACAACTATTTCCAAGTAAGTCTTGGAAATACAGTGTTTATTCCAAATGGTCATGTATCCAAATAATTCCAGGATTCTATTTCTAAGAAAGAAGGGAAGAAAATAGTCTTTACTTGGGGGGAAAACTAGTGGTTTCAGCTACAAAATTAGTTAAATGTAAAATGTCTGTTTTTGATTTAACACAGCATTTTGACAGTACTAGGTCTCAGTTTCCTTGTGTGTAGGAAGATGAAATCATATACATAGTTGTTGTGGTTAAACTTAGTTGTCAACCTGGCTCTCCACTGTACTCAGATAGTTGGTCAAATATTATTCCAGATATTTCTGTGAAGTATTGTTTAGATGAGATTAACATTTAAATCAGTAGATTTTGGGTAAAGCAGATTATACTTCATAATGTGAATGGACCTCATCAAATCAGTTGAAGTACTTAATAGAAAAAGACTGACCTCCTCTGAAGAAAAGAGAATTCTACCAGCATACTTCCTTGCAACTCAGACTGTCGCATCAACTCTTCCCTAGGTCCCCAGCCTGCTAGCCTACACTGCAGATTCTGGACTTGCTGAACTTCACAATAGCATAAACCAGTTTCTTAAACTCACTCCCTCCCTCTCTGTCTCTGTCTCTGTCTCTGTCTCTGTCTCTGTTTGTCTGTCTATCTCTCTCTCCCTGCTCCCCACCCTGCCAGCAAAGGCTAATAGAGTAAAGTTCAATTGGTGCTTTAGGACAAGAATGCAAACCAGCAACAATGGGTGTTAGCTACCAAGCGGTTGCTCTATTTGCAAAGTGGAGAAATTAAAATTTAGTAAAGTTGCTAAATTGTTTCACCACCATCAGACTTTCACAGGTATATGTAGGGCGCTTTTATTCATTGTTAAGGCAAATGCAAATTGTACCACAATATCAAAATTTAGAGATGTATTTGCTCTTTTATTCGTCAAGCCTGCTCCTGTGATTTAAAAAAAATGAAATAGAAACATTAATGGATATACATGTGTGCTGGAACACTGTAATGGCAAAAGAAGGCAACAATGTGAATTGAGACAAATTTTGGCATAATTGATTTTGCATACTTTATAAAAGCATTCAGAAGAAGCAATTAAAATTATGTCAAATGACTTTAAAGTATTTACATAATGATTGAGTGCCAAAAAGTTTAATTTCTACAATAACACATTTCTGAAAGCATGTGGTTACAAATTGTATATTTTATAATTTTCTATATGTTTATGATGATATATAAATATGAAACATAGCCTTATGTCTACTATTGAGTGTATGTGTGGTTTAGGACAATATTTTTGGAGAATAAGAAAAGGAAAAGAAAAAATAAAAAGAAAAGAAACTTCTCAGAAACCTCCTACATATATCTATGATGTCATATATGTAAAATTTGTATGTGTGTGTGTGTGTGCTTAGGTGATAAGTAAATTAAGGTAATCGTTAATATTGTTAAACTGTGTATACTACCCAAAGCAATCTACAGATTTAACACAATCCCCATCAAAATATCCATGACATTTTTCACAGAACTAGAACAAATAATCTTAAAATTGATATGGAACCACAAAAGACCCAGAATTGCCAAAGCAATCTTGAAAAAAAAAGAACAAAGCTGGAGGTATCAAGTTCCCTGACTTAAGACTATACTACAAAGCTACAGTAATCAAAACAATATAGTACTGGCACAAAAACAGACTCATAGATCAAGGGAACTGAATAGAGAGTCCAGAAAAAAAACTCATGCACCTATGGTCAGTTAATTTACTACAAAGGAGGCAAGAATATACAATGGAGAGGGACTTCCCTGGTGCAGTGGTTAAGAATCCACCTGCCAATGCAGGGGACACGGGTTCAAGCCCTGGTCTGGAAAGATCCCACATGCCACAGAACAACTAAGCCCATGCGCCAAAACTACTGAGCCCATGTGCTACAACTACTGAAGCCCACGTGCCTAGAGCCCATGCTCTGCAGCAAGAGAAGCCACCATAATAAGAAGCCCCTGCACTGCAACAAAAAGTAGCTCCCACTCGCCACTACTAGAGAAAGCCTGCGCACAACAACGAAAACCCAATGCAGACAAAAATAAATAAATAAAAGAAAATAATATATAATGGAGAAAAGACAGTCTCTTCAATAAGTGGTACTGGAAAAACTGAACAGATACATGTAAACGAATTAGGCCATTTCCTCACACCATATACAAAAATAAGCTCAGAATGGATTAAAGACTTAACTGTAAGACCTGAAACCATAAAACTCCTAGAAGAGAACATAGGCAGAACACTCATTAATATAAATCATAACAATGTTTTTTTTTAATCAAAAGAAATAACAGCAAAAATAAATAAATGGGGCCTAATTAAACTTAAAAGCTTTTACACAGCAGAAGAAACCATTGACAAAATGAAAAGACAGCCTTCTGAATGGGAGAAAATATTTGCAAATGATATTACTGATAAGGGGTTCATATTCAAAATATATAAACAGCTCACAGAACTGTATGTATATATAAAAAAAAAATTAAAAATGGGCAGAGGACCTGAATAGACATTTTCCAAAGAAAACATACAGATGACCAACAGGCACATGAAAAGATGCTTAACATCATTAATCATCAGAGAAACGCAAATCAAAACTGCAGTGAGATATCACCTCACACCTATCAGAATGGCTATCATCAAAAATCTACAAATAAATGTTGGTTAGGATGTAGAGAAAAGGGAACCCTTGTACACTGTTGGTGGGAATGTAAATTGGTGCAGCCGCTATGGAAAACAGTATGGAGATTCCTCAAACTAAAAATAGTACTACCACTCTTCTTCGCAGTGACTTGGAGGCCATCAGCTGCTTCAGGACGAAGGTGAATATCTCTTTCCCAGCCCCTGGCTGTCAGAAACTCATTGAAGTGGACGATGAATGAAAACTTTGTACCTTTTATGAGAAAGGTATGGCCACAGAAGTTGCTACTGATGTTCTGGGTGAAGAATGGAAGGGTTATGTGGTTTGAATCAGTGGTGGGAATGACAAACAGGGTTTCACCAGGAAGCAGGTGTCTTGATCCATGGCCAAGTCCACCTGCTACTGAGTAATGGGCATTCCTGTTATAGACCAAGGAGGACTGAAGAAAGAAAGTGCAAATCTGTACGGGGTTGCATTGTGGATGACAATCTGAGTGTTCAATTGGGTCACCATAAAAAAAGGGGAGAAGGATATTCCTGGACTCACTGATACTACTGTGCCTCGTCATCTGGGGCCCAAAAGAGCTAGCAGAATCTGCAAACTTTTCAATCTCTCTAAAGAAGACAATGTCTGACAGTATGTTGTGAGAAAGCCCCTAAACAAAGAAGGTAAGAAACCTAGGACCAAAGTACCCAGGATTCAGCATCTTGTTACTCCACGTGTTCTGCAACACAAACGTTGGCATATTGCTCTGAAGGAAGAGCATACTAAGAAAAATAAGGAAAAGGCTGCAGAACATGCTAAACTTTTGGCCAAGGGAATGAAGGAGGCCAAAGAAAAATGCCAGGAACAGACTGCCAAGAGTCGAGGCTGTCCTCTCTGAGAGCTTCTACCTCTAAATCTGAGTCTAGTCAAAAATGAGATGTTCTAAAGTAACAAATAATAAGATTAGACATCAAAAAAACAATAAATAAATAAATAAAATAAAAATAGGACTACCATATGATCTAGCAATTCTACTCCTGGGTATATATCTGGAAAAAAAATGAAAACACTGTTTTGAAAATATATATGCACCCCAATGTTCACAGCATTATTTACAATGGCCAAGATATGGAAGCATCCTAATGTCCATCAACAGATGAGTGGATAAAGAAGATGTGGTGTGTGTGTGTGTGTGTGTGTATGTGTGTGTCTATATCTATATCTATATCTATATATAATGGGATATTTACTCAGCCATAAAAAAGAATGAGATTCTCTCATTTGCAAAAACTTGGATGGACCTAGGGAGTATTATGCTTAGTGAAATATCAGATAAAGACCAGTTCTCTATGTTATCACTTATATATGCAATCTAAAAACTGAAACAAATGAATGTATGTAACAAAACAGAAACAGACTCACAGACACAGAGAATAAACTAGTGGTTATCACTGGGGAGGGAGAAAGGGGGAGGGACAAGATAAGGGTATGGGATTAAGAGGTACAAACTACTATGTACAAAATAGATAAGCAAGTAGGATATATTGTACAGCATAGGTAAATATAGCCAGTTTTGTAATAACTCTAAATGAAGTATAATCTATAAAAAATATCACATCAGTCTATTGTACACCAGAAACTAATATAATATTGTAAATCAGCTATTCTTTAATAAAAAATAAATAAACATTTCTTTTTAAAAAAGGGAAAAAGAAGATAGTGTTGGATCACTGATCACTCTAGCTACGGATTTGTAGCTATATCCATGATTTAACAAAAGAAAAGAAAAACAAGTTGAAGGTTATATTTAGAGTATTTTTCTTTAGAAAATAAAGCTATAAAAGAGAGCTTTATTAGGATATAGTCATGCATGTAAGTACATAAACAAGGGAAATTGAAACCACAATTTTGCTTATTCTAGTTAGTCTAAGGAGATTGTGTTAAGAAAGTGTGAGGGTAATATTAGAAAATTATGAAAAAATATTATTTTAATTCATTTTGGAAGTGTCATTATTTCTAATTTTCAACCAAGTGTTTTAATGCATATTTTAATCTCATGTTTCTTATTTAATTATATTTAATAACTAAAGTTTCCATTAATTTAACTAGACATTTAAGCACAGAAAATGTACAATAATAGCTCAGGTACCAGATCTTTAGAAACTCAGGGAAGGAAATAAATTGTAAAAATATTGAAAAATTATATAACAATTTAATACACACATTATATATTACTTTAGAGAAGGAAGAGAAAATGCCTAACTGTCCAGAGAGAACAGGCAATGTTTTACCAAGCAGATGATGTTTGATCAGAATCCCAAAGAATGGGTTGGAGCTCAGTCATTAACAGGGCTACTGGGATACATTAGGATGAGTTTAAACTACTCATGGAAGTTTGAGGAATATTAGTTTGAAAATGTAGTCAAGGTTTCAAATATCAAGGGTTTTGTATAACTTGCTAATGATAATGAAAATAGTTACCATTTCTTGAGCAGTTACATGCCAGTCACTGGTCTAAGTAGCTTGTGTCAATTGTTTTCTAATTTTATATTTTGAATGGCATTAAAACATTGGTAAATTAACTTCATTTTACAAATGATGAAAGAGAAGTTAAATATCTTAGTTATAGGTTTTATTTTCAAGCAGTGTGACCAAAAACATTGAGGAAATCAGAATTAAGAAATAGTGACATGGTCATTGTTTTAGAATGCCAAGGTAAGACTACTATAGACATCCAAGGAAGAAATACTAAAAACACAAATTAATGCAGTAGCATTAGAAAATGGAGATAGCATACATGATTTGTGTGATATTTGGGATCCTTAGCTGACAGAATATGGTAATCTGCTGGATCTTTAAAATCAGGAAAAAAATACAGTCACATTTGACCATGTGTTTAGGTGCCTGAATAAATAAAACTGCTATTAACTAAAATTGTGAAAGCAGTGAAAAGAGCGTGTCTCATTCTTATCTTGAGGAAATCATAAATTCAGATTTTTAAAAATTTTTATTTTTATTTGGCCACCATGCAGCATGTGAGATCTTAGTTTCCCCACCAGGGATCGAACCCACAACGCCTGCATTGGAAGCACAGAGTCTTTAACCACTGGACCATCAGGAAATCCCCATAAATTCAGATTTAAACTTAAAGATATTGAGTTTTCTGGATATTTAATTGAAGAATATTTAGGAAAAATTGGAAATATATATTTTGGCTCCATACAGAGATGTGGCAGGTCTTGAAGACCATCATCTTGTAGACAGAAATTGAGATCATGCATATGGATATTATTTCCTTGATTAACAATGAATTCTGATTGAGTCAGTCATACTGTACTGATGTGATATTTCCCAATTATCGAACAATTCTAAATACTAGAATCAGGACAGGAAGTATAGTCTTTGAGAGGCCGGTTTGTCCTATTTTCTTAGCTTAAATGCAAGTTGATTATCTGCCTGTATTTCCATTTTTTTTTTTCTGAGTGATATAATGCCATAGAGGTATCTTCATAAAAAATAGCTTAAGAACACAGAAATATTTCCACATAAATATGCCCATTTAATTTTTGACAAAGGAGCAAAAACAATTCAATTGAGGAGGGTTAGCTTTTTCAACAAATGATGCTGGATAAACTGGGCATTCATAGACAAACAGATGAAACTTAACTAAACCTTACCCTATATACAAAATTTAACTCAAATGGATCATGAATTTAGATGTACAACATAAAACTATAAAACTTATAGGAAAAAAATAGAAAATATTTGGGAACTAGTACTAGGAAAAGAATTCTTAGACTTGACATCAAAAATACAATACATTAAAAAAAATTGATAAATTTGACCTCATCAAATTAAAAACATTTGCTCTGTAAAAGATTGTGTTAAAAGGGTAAAAAGGCAAATTATAGACTGGAAGAAAACATTTGCCAAAAACAATAGCAAAACGAAAAAACCCCTAAACCTCAACAGCAATATAGTTAGAAAATGGTTAAGGTGCATAAACAGAAATTTTACTACAGAGGATAAATAGATGACAAATAAACAAATGAGAAAAGGTGAACATCTAGAAATGCAAATTAAAAAATACCATGAGATATCACTACACACCTATCAGAATGGCTAAATATAAAATTAATGATCCCACCAAATGCTGGTGAGGATGCAGAGAAACTGGATCACTGACACGTTGGTGGAAATGTAAAAGTGTAGCGCCACTCAGCCAAATAGTTTGGCAAATTCTTTTAAAAAATAAAAATGGACTTACCATATGTCCCAGCAATTGCATTCTTGAGAAAATATCCTAGAGAAATTAAAAGTTATTTTCATTTTAAAATTTGTTAATGAATATTCATAAAAGTTTTATTAATAATAGCCAGAAACTGGAAACTACCCAAATGTCCTTCAATGCTGAACTGTTAAGCAATCTGTGGTACATCCATATCATGGGATACTAATCAGCAATACAAGGTAACAAACTATTGATACACACAAATTGTGTGAATCTCAAATCATGCTGAATGGGAAAAAAAAAAACTTATCTAAAAGAATACATACTGCATGATTGCACTTATATAACATTTGTGAGTATATATGTAATATATGTGAATATATATAACATCATTATAAAGCTGAAAAACAGATTAATGGTCGTTAGGGGTTTGAGATGGTGAAGGGTAGGATATGGCGCTACAAGGGTAACATGTTGGAGTCTTGCGATCAAGGTGCAATAGTAATTTGATTTTGGTGGTGAAGCCTCCATCAAGTGAAGTCTCAATTGTGATAAGATTGCATAGAGCTACACACACTCAAAACTATGTGCAAAGTTGTATGTACAAACGTGTGCAGGTATAACTGATGAAATCTGCATAATAGCTATGGTTTGCATCAATGTCTATTCCCTGGTTTAGACATTGTGCTACAGTTATGCAAGATGTTAACACTAGGTTAAGCTGGAGGAAGCATCCATGAAATAACATTCTGTGAAATCTAAATTATCTAAAACTAAAGGTTTTAATTTTTTTCTCTTCCTGGATCCTTAAAATATTATTGAATTATTGAATTCCTATGTAGTATTGAATGACTCTATTTAAGAAGGACTGTATTTGTTTTGCCAGTTTCCTGTAAATTTCCACAATATGGATGTTCAGTTTTTAATATCTTCATGTATTAATATTGTCATGAATGCCAACACAAGGTGCATGGAGAGAGGCAAAGGAAATACTATTTATATATAGCTAATAACAAATGTGTCTTTGCCTTTGCCCCAATATTTCACCCTGGGGTAAAACAAGGAGAACTAGAAGATATCATTTTATATATAATGTAGTCTAATGTAAAGGAGAAATCCAAAAAAAGTGAATGTGGATATTTATATAGGAAAGAGTCTCCCTTCCCACTCTGAGTCTCCTCAGAAATATAATGGGAAAGATCTTGTGTTCTTATCCTAGTCTTTTGGAATGTAAGTAAAATTTTTCAGGGGCAAGATGATACTAGTATCTGCAGATTTTTAATCTGGGGGTATACCCACAGAAGAGGTGATTTATTTGCTCTTGAAATGTAAACATAAAACTCCAGGGATATTTATCTCACTGGTTAATTAGTCATAATTTAACTTTTAGGCTTTTATTTTAGTAAATAAAATTTAGTTTTAGTAAAATTTACTCAGAAAGCCCTAACTGTGAAGAAACATAATATTTTTTTCTCCAGCCTCACAGAAGATAAACTTTCCTGTTCTTCTATCTTTTCTAGAAATAATTTCTGTTATGCTTCTTTAATATCATGTTAAATTCAACATCCATATATCACCATTTTCAGTGAACTTGATAAGTTACTAAAATTATTTATAGACAGTATTTTGTCCCACTGGTAGATCATTACAATGGGGATGAGAACATCAAGATTTTACTTATCTTCCCCCAAGGAACTGAAAGAGAATTAGAAATATTATGTGGGCCACTTTTCCAACTGTTCAGTTGATTAGTTTTGAAAATAAGTGACCTATGCAAATTTATCTCCTCTCTTTTGAAAGTGCTTTTCTGAATTGTGTATGTGTTTTCTCTCCTTATGCTCCTTCTATACAAATTTGTGACTTATTCTCAATTAGTATTATATTTCACACCTATTTTAATATTTCCCATTAACCTTTATTGTCTTTATTCTTAATGAACATTAAGATAAAAATATATCCATATATATATTTAAACTTGTTCATAAATATTTGTTTAACATATTAGGAATATTAAAAATATCAGCCATTAGTTTACATTTCAATTTCAAAAACACTAAGAAATTTGAGTCCCATAGTAGACCTCAGTAAATGTTAGAAAAGTCTTACTGAGTATGTCATTGGCTTACCAAAGTTCACTGAAGCATTTTCTTCCGCAATACATGCAGAATTTAAATGTGAATAATGGTAACTCTCTTGGATTTTGGTTAGAAAAGTTTTCTAATGACTCTATAAACTGAATCTATAGCATGCTTATTTTATTTTGCAGTATCTACCTTAACTTCAAAAGGAAAAACAATTGATAGGTGCCTGTAGCCTTAATTGTGAGGAGTTCTTAATGGCAGGGATTTTTTTTTAAGGTGGAAGAGGTAGATATTTAAGCAGAAATGCTATTCAGAACCTCTTGAAGAGTAACTGAAATGACCAACATTAATGTTTCAGGCAGCTGTTGTATACATTGACAATCACCGTCTACAAATTCAAGGTCTAAAATTTTTGAGTATGTGTATAACATAATAAACCTTTTTTCCCCATGAGATTTTACAATATTGATCCAGTGTCACTGACTATATACCTAGCACCCAAAATATGTTTGTGTGAAGTAGGTTTAGGAGCAACCATAGAAAGTTTGTTAAATGATTTATACAGCCTGAAATTTGTATGTATTAATATGTTATTGAATATGCATAAATATCATTTTGCAACTGATAAACACAACTATTGATAAAACCCAAGAAAGACAACATAAAGACAAACTGTCTGTGTAAAATGCCTCTTAAATAGAATCTCCAGAAAGGAAAAAAAAAATTCCATGAAGAAAAGAAATGTATATTTTTTGTATTTTCCTATATTATCATTCATAGTGCAAAAGAGGGAAAATCTGTACTGGTGCCATATTAATCTGAGCATCAATAATAGTAAAAATGTAGAAAACAACTGCAATAAACACTGTAAATGAATAGAAAAGCTTCAAATAATTGATTATGAGTGCTTTTTTTCTTTATACAGTTTACAACTTTCTTATGATGATCAGATATTACTTTTAAAAATATGAAAGTGTTCTTAGCATACATAAATATAGGGAGAATAGCATCATGAATTTCTTTGAACCCATCATGAAACTTCAACACTACCTCTTTTAAAATACTATTTTGTGTATATGCTTGCTAGGGCCCACCTACATATTATTTAAAAGTAATCACAGACACCATATCATTTTTTTCAGTAAAGTCCCACTATGTAACATGAACACATACAGATCTTTAAATATAACCAGTTCTCTAATAATATCCAATATCTGGTTTCTGTTCAAATTTCTCTGCTTATCTGAAAATGTGTTTAAGTTAATTCATTCAAATTTGATCACAAATGGGTCTCACCTATTATTATTGGTATATATATACCTACTATGATCGGTTATGTGTCCCTTAACTTTCTTTTTATCTGTAATTTGTTCATCATTCCCACCTTGTCACCTTTTTAATTCTAGCTTTTTGAATAAAAAGAAAAAAAGTCATATATATTACATTTTAACAAATTTGTGCTATTAAAGATAATCAATACTTCTGCCTAAGATGTACTACTTAAAAGGAATGTCATTCTGTATTTTAGGTAAGCTTTTT